>NW_026136723.1:22020428-22285428 GCF_905237075.1 Dicentrarchus labrax
AACCCTCTGCTTTTGCAAGAGCAGACTTGAACCCAAACACTGATTCCTATATTTTATTATTAAGTCTAGACATCCACTGCTTGTAGATTTGTGAGTAGGAAAATCAAAGTACAAAAGAACAATGGCAGTCTGTTAACTTTCACATATACAACCCCAATGCCCCTGAGCCCCTGTTGTATTCAAAGATCAGTCGCAGCTTCTTTCAACTAACATGATATGTGAGAAAGGTAGAGTTGATCACCTGAGAGATACTGTATGTCTCAAGGTTAATCTCGCTGTTGCTTCAGCTTCACTAGCTGAAGAGCCAACTGGTGGGTAAAAAGAATTCTTTAAATTCACCTCATTCCGAAGATTTTCATTGAAGTGTGGAGGCAGATCTCCTCCCTCGATGCTCAGAAGTTATCTCTCCGATGCTTTAATGTTTTTTAAGTCTTGACAGAATTGCTGCTGATTAGCAGTACCTCAATATCAGTTTGCTACTGTTGTTGTTAGACAAGTTGAAAACTTTCATTGTTTATCCCTCAATGCCTCAGAGACTCAGTAATGACGAAGTGGCCAAGATTAATAAATAAATAAATGTCAGTGGAAACAAATGATGAAATAGTTCTTTATTGTTCTCTGGGCATAAGGCTCTCGCCTCCTGTCGCTGTACAGCCGAGGCCGAGATGGTTTCACTGGAAAATTAGGCGTCTCTAATGCCAGCTAAGCTCTTAAGCTGCTCATTTCTGATGCTTTCGTTACCTTGGTTTTCTCTCTCCCACTCTCTTCTTTCTCTTTGTTTCCCTGTCTTGTACTATTCCTCATGTTTGCCATTGTTTTTTTTTCTTTTATTTCATCAACTGTATCTTTCTCACTTCTTCTACCTCCCGCCACATTTCTCTTCATCTTCCTCTCTCTCTCTTTCCCCGTTCCTCTCCTCCCCGTCTGCTATCTCTATTGTTGATGCCCGCTGAGAGTTGTATTGTTGCGGTCGGTGGCTGTGAGTTCGAGGAGAGGAGCACGGTCAGGCTGAGGCAACCATCCACGCACAGCTCGAATAAAGCAGCTTTTACAAAAGTCCCAAGACCTTCGCTTTCAGACGCTCTACATCTTTGTGAGGATCTTCATTGACTTCTTTTATTCCCAACAAACATTGCCTGATTTAACTGGGTCATGTTTCAGTAGAGCTGAATTATGCCCTCATGAGATTTTGTTTGTCAAAGAGGAGACAACAGCTCTGCAGCCACTTGCACTTTCAATAGGGAGAAAGTTCCTACCAATCTCGGTCTAGAGGCAAAGCTTTCATAAAAGAAGAGTTATGCGTTATGCAACACTTCTATGACTAGGTTTGGCAACAATAATCATCAACACTCGGTTTGGAGTGGAATTGAGTCCCTGAAATTTGTGGTGGCTTTCTGACAAACAAACAGGAACAATGATAAGCAGCAGGATAGTTCATTATGTTCATTCACAGTCATTATGTTCTTGTTTCTGTACATCTGGACCAAATGCACCACACTGCACGACAGTGATACTTTGGGTGCTGTTCACTACACAGATTTAACATCTTACCAATGTGCAGATTTTTTGTAAATTATATCATTTCAGCATTGACTCTGTGCCTAACCCACCAGCAACTACTCAACATATGTAGACAGCTTCAAAAGTAAAAAATACAAACTATTATAGTAACTTCTATTTATTGACTTTGTTTATTGTGTTACCCTTTGAAGTGACACATTATTTAGATGACTGAATTTATTATATTATATACATTACATATTAAATACATTATGGATAAAATTTTGTGACATGTATTCATTAATCTGTTGTGCTATGTAATGTTATATATATTATATTATTATGTTAGGGACTGTAGGAAGATTATTGTGCCTTTTTATGTTTGCCTTTTTAAAAATAGGCTGATTTATTGAGTTGGTACAAATTAAGAATTAATTTAATGCTATCAATACTATTAATATTAATTAATTAATCATATTAGCATCAATAGCAAAAAATACAGAATATTGGATGGTGTCATCTACTTTTTTTTAAATATGACGGGGAAGGCTAAAATAAAACATCAATCTGGGATGAGAAAAATTAATAGTGCCAACTCTGCTCAGTTAAACTAACAATTAAAATAACCTCCCTTTCTTTGACCTGCCACTAATTTTTGTACATTCCCTAACATGAGACGGTGCACAATGTGAGGTCTGTGTCCAAGTATATAATATAAGACAGAGAGAATGTGTGAAGGAGACATGGAAAATAGGATGGCGGGAATAAAAAAAGACAGCCACAGTAAACTGACTGGAGTTGAGAGGGACAGAGAAAAAAGAGAAAGAATCCAACTTCAGGATGAGAAACTCCTTTTCATGTTACAGCGTTTCATTTCCTTTCAGACAGCAACAAAGCTTCAGTAGAGAGAGGAGTTGAGGCAAGAGGGGGAGGAATTTGAATGAAAATGAGTGGACATGTTAAGGAGAGGAAGGTGTTTTATCACAAGTTCTCCCAAGGGTGCCTCTTTTTCTCTGTCGCTCGTCAGTGAAGGTGCATGGGTACCGTATGGCTGAATGTAGGAATTTTAGTGAGCTCCAGAGGGAATGCATTCCTTGCTCCACACACACACACACACACACACACACACACACACACACACACAGGAAAGAGATAACATATAGCACCCAGAGCAGTGCAGAATCCCGTTCAAAGGCTCCATATGATTCTCCTTCACACAGGATCGGCGGTGGAAGAGGAGAGCAGACGGAGAGCCTCAAAGCTCTCCCCCTGAGGAGCTGAATAGATGGCTGGATGGAAGGACAGAGAGGGAGATGAAGGTGGGATAAAGATGAACAGGGAGAGGACAGGAGCATCAAACTGTGGCGGCTGGTGATGCGAGGTGCATAGGAATTTAGGCACTGAAAGAGAGAGAGGAGAGGTCATGAAGACAGAGAGAAGCTGGCACTCTGGAAAAGTTAGCATGGAAAAAGAGGGAGGCAGATTTAATGAGACATGAGTTACAGTATTTATCTCATTTGGTTGTCAAGGGAGTTACATGAAAAGCTTTGGAATTTGTAAAAACATAAAATTAGATTGGAGTTTTAGTGAGGGAAATTTCTTGAAATGACAAAAACAGTATTTTAAGAATGTATTAGTAACTGTTATTGCGCTTTTGTGTCTTTTATATTTCATGCTGTCAAAAAACAGAAACAAAGAACTCCAATTGATTCCTTAAATGCAACAACTTTGACAGGAAAACCAGATTGGGTTTAAAAAAGCAGTGGCAGTGCGTGTGACACGTCTTTGAGGCTCCAGCGGACAGACGTTTCAAAGACATTTCAAGGACATCTAAACCACTTTTGAGCTGTTTTAAAATACACTTTAGCAATTTATCATACCATTCCTACAGGTGGATCATAATTCAGCACACAAATGTGTTTTCATCGATATTTCTAATCATTTCTTGAAGAAGAAATTCCTTCAAACGAGTGTGAAAACTTTCCATTTCCTTTCAGCTTCTCTTATTAATATACTTAATAATTTCACAAAAATAATTGGATGGAACACCAACTATACAAAGATAAAGACATAAAGAGAGTTGTTAAAGCTGCTAATGTCTTCTGGCTGAGGAAGAGGAGCAAGAGATTAGTTGAAATCAGCATGAATATAGCTGAACTCTTTATGAACCCCTGACAGTATTGAAGCTGCATCAATGCTTTTTAAACATTCACTCTTGGGACCCAGATATCAAAAAGAGTTCTTCTCACGCCTCAAACTATTTTGCATCTTTTATTTTTTGTCTCTCTCTTCTCCTTCCTATCTTATCCAAACACCTGTAACAAGAACTCACTGAAGCGTGAACACACAAACACACTCGGAGAAAGACAGAACATGACTGCATGACCTCTCCGCGAACCTCAGACAGAGAGACAGACAGAGACAGAGAGACAAAGAGAAATGAAGCAGACAGGCAGGTTGACACAGTCAAGTGGGATTAGATCAGCACTTTTTGACATTCACTGCAGGGTTCAAAAGGAATTTTAAAAGATTTTTTTCCCTTCAGTCAAAACAATTTTATTGTCTTTCTTTCTTTCTTCCTTTCCAACCTGTCAAAACATCTGTAACAAAGACTTGGAAAGAGCAAACACACAACACAACTTTCTCTATACTCTATACATGCACAACACACACAACTGCTTCTCTGACCTCTAACCATGTCGGACAAGCAACAGCTGGTTTGAGACAAACTGGTTTCCCTCACACACACACACACACACACACACACTATGCACAGGGGAGTGAAGGCTAACCGGCATAAATGAAGAGTAGGATGAATTGTAGTTGTTTGTCAGCACAGCTACAATTAAAGCTGTCAATAGCCATTATAGAAAGAGCCCGTCTCCTCCTGGAACCAAATACCCAGACATTTACATGATACTGCGTCCCACAGGCCACACATTCAATCACACACACACCCACATGGCTAGACATTAGTTTATCCCACAGGCCACACATGAACTCACAATGATTAGATATAATTTTCCATGTAACACAGTTCCCAGCCTGGAAAAGCCATATTAGAATATTTTCTTCCCTCAGTGCAGTCTGGCATGGTGATAGGAATAAAATACAGACAGATGCATTTCAATGTGGATTGACACCTTTACTATGCCTATCAACTACTAATCACTATATGTTGTCATGCTTTAACTGGATGCACTGTCTATGTTATTTTCATGGTATTTGCTCACGTTGTTTATATGATGTATATTTCATTAAACTCTCCATCCACTCAGAAATATGTTTTTACCTCACTTGGATGTTTGTCCTTCACTGTGTGGAATGATGTATGTTCAGAGTTTGAGACTAAGGCTGTTTTCGCATTCATCTGCAGATGGGGAAAAGTTTCTCTGCGCCCACCTTAGGTCCAGTGTGTAACATTTAGGAAGAAATGGAATATAATATGCATAACTATGTTTTCATTACCTTAGAATGAGCCGTTTTGTATCGGGTATATTCATAAATCTGAGTTTAAAACAGGCACATACAAGCATGAAACCTCAAGTACACTGAAAATGAAATGAGCAATATTTGAACAAACCGGTATTTACACACCGAAAAGCCGTAGTGCTACACAAGAAAAACTAGTTTTAACTTTTTTATGCTAGAGTGAGGAGAATGAATTGACAGCCTAAAGGAAAGAAGCTGCTCTGTACTCTGGTGGTACAGGAGCGATACTTCTGTATTGCTTGCCAGACTGCAGCGGGTGCGGCTGTTGCTGGGGTGGGTAGTATCTTTTCATATCCTTTGGGCTGGGCATATCACTGATGCTCAGTAAATAGGTACCAATGATGCTCTGACCATAAACCATGCCAGTTCGTAATGATTGGTTATATAGCTCTGTAATGGTTGACCAAAACTTGGCATTGACATTTCGTTTGCTTTAGAAAACAGGTGTTTCTGAGCTTTCTTAACCAGGGTGCAGATGACCATGGTGTGTTATCTGTGATGCTGTTTCCCAGGATCCTAAAACTCTTCACCAGCTCCATTGATTGTAAGTGACGTGTGTACAGTATCCGCATCCTTTTTTCTAAAATATACGTAATTGACCTCATTAGTGAAAAAAAAAAAACATATCAGACACAAATTATTATTTCTTTATGTTTTAAGACATGTCTAGGGAGGACCTTTAAACAATGATAGCGTGAGAGATACTGGACACACAAGAAGAGAGATGAGGATGACATGCATGGATGTTGCAGTAACATGGTCTTAACCAGTATCCACCAGGCAAAAACAAAGATAATGAACTAACAGGCAGGCAGAACAAGGAACAGGCTGGAATTCTACTGCTATATTGATACATGCTAGAGGACTAGTTCTACTGGAAATGTATATTGATTAATCGGCAGGTGGGCAAGCAAGTGATGTTCACCAGACCGGAGAACTGCGGGAGTAGCTGAGGACTATACTGCTGGGAAGAGAGGGAATGGCGGAACTTGCAGGCCTGGATAATGGACAGAAAAATGTGATATAGTAGGATCAACATGCTGCCATGACAATTTCCTACTGTACATGCTGTTTCACTTCAATTTTCTTTTCCATGTCTTGAATATAAATGAACTAAGACCAAGACCAACTTGAAAATAAGCCATTTTGCAAACACTGGGACATTCATACATGCTGATCAATGTACACAGTCCGTGTACAAATGAATTAATTCATTAATTAAAATAATTGGATGAACACACCACTTGCTGGGCTGTGATTAGACTTTGCTACCGATTTTCAATTTGAAAAAAACATGTCAGCTGTTCTGAAACAAATTCTCCCAAAACAATTCACTATAATCAGTCTCTGAATACATTTTAAGCAAGAAATAAGCCATGCTGTTGCAGAATCATGATTTCATTTAAACTAACTAGTTGTAATTTTTCTTAACAAAGTCTGGCACAGCCAGCAAGTCACGTTATCATAAATTGCTTGCTGAACAAGTTGATCTAACTCTTCAAATTTTGTTTTCAGAATTACATTTTATAATAAAAACTGAGCTTTCAAGTGGTACATTGGCTTGAGGTTAAAAGCTTTTACAGTAAAAATAAAACAAAACAAAACAAAAAAAACATGCACACATGTACACACATTCTCAAAAGCACATGGACACATTAGTATTCGCTTTTACATAAAGACACACACTTCCATTATAATCATGCAATCCCTGGGCTATAAAGCTAATGGGTGTCCTCAGTCTCCTCTACAAGCTGTCTTTCTTTTACTACCATGGGACATGATTAGCACGCACATATGCATTCATGCCCAAGAATACACACATATACACACACAACACACACACACACACACACACACACACACACACACACACACCTCTTACCAGAGGGTGTTGCTATCAGCAGCAGTCTAAATGCCAAGTCACCTAGCTAACCATGCAGAACTAACACTCTGCACTGACATACAGCTTCCCACAACAGCATTTAAACACTGACTGCATGTGCACAGTTATTAAGATTTAATGTAAAGACACAAACACACAAGTGCACATGGATTTTGGAGTGTGCCCTAAAGAGATACAGGGACCGAGTGCACAGAGAGATTAAAATACATCACAAACTCCTACAAACCGGGGGCCAGGGTTTATGCACGTGTAGCTCAATGTGTGTGCAAATATGTGTGTTGTGATGAATTGTAACAGTCCAGCAGGCTTCAGGCCAGAGGACAGAACCTCACTGAGGTGAGGCCAGGCCCGCCTGCCTGTGTGTGAGTGGATATGAGAACAGAGGGCAGCAGCAGGGCAGTCTGCAGGAGGAGGAGAAGTGTGAATCTAGGGTGTGTCTGAGTCTGAGACTACTTTATCAAAATATTCCATTGCAACTGTTATGTGGTTTGCTACAACAGTTAAAGGGAATTCCAGGGGACCTTGCTCTGCATTTGTTCTAAATGGAAAATATTTAAGAGGATTTCTATTAAACTTTACTTTGTCCTCTAAGCCCTGATCAACTTTGTTCTTGCTTAGGTCAAGAAAAGATGTAAAGGAGCATTCATAGGGATTTAGGAAAAGACAACTGTGGTGACAAAAGAATCCGACGGCTACATAATTATGAGACGGCGGATTTTATTGAAGTGGGTCTGCCACGGTTAGATGCTTCGCCCCGTTCATTCTTAACATGTTGTTTCATGCAGGCTATATAAACGTGGACAACCCAGAGAAAAATATTTCTTCATTACCAAGGTTGGAAATTAAATTAAAATAGGAATATCTACCAGTCACAAAAGTGAGACCTTCCTGTACTCTATATAAGCTTATTAACATAGCATATTAGTATTAGCATAAAGATCTGCAGGGATGCTGGAAGTCAGTCGTAGTTGTGGGCGCTGAGAGAAGGTCATCTATATCATACTAAATGGTGAGTGATATTCATGTTTAATGTATTAATTCAAATTGTCAGGATAACTTATATCTAATGGTTATTAAAAAAACACTGACAACTAAATGAGAATGTTTTAGTACAGCCCACAGCAGACTTAAACACAGACATACTGCCAAAGCAGCCACAGCAACTGCACAGAACTAATGCATGAGAACTGCCAGGAGATGAAGAGGGAGAGACAGCGCCTGGACACACATGTGACATGTCAAACACAAGTTCATTGTAATTTATAAAAAAACAGTGCAGTGACATTTCATGGAGGAGACGAGCGAATAATGTGGCTGTTTGTCACTGTTAACAGAGACTCCAGTCTGCAGTGCACTTCATACTCTGATAAACCACAGAATTGTAAAGTAACATTAGGCTTTGTGATCAAAGAAAGCTTTTTTTTTGTAATCACATTGACATCTCTGTCCATATTCTCAGGATCCCTCTCTCTCGCCACATGAGCGTTCTCTCTCTCTTTCTCTTTCTCTTTCTCTCATCATCACTTTTTTTTTTTTATCAATAGATGATTTTTATGTCAATATACTGAAAAAGACATTCTCTTTTGTGCCTTTTTGTTTTTTTGTTTTTTTCAGTGTGGGACTACACTGAAGCGATCTCAGGAAAGGCATACAAGTTTTACAGATTTTTTTTTTCTTCGATCAATCAGTGAGAAAGTGAAAAAGGAGGTAGGCATTTGAATGGAAGCTTGCTGTTTGAAGCCATGGCTGCCTGGAGAAATATTGCTTGGGCAAATCCTTGAACCACAGCTGGTGAAGTTACTTTAAACTCAAGGAAGTCCAGCAGCTCAACTTTACTGGCCTGATAAAGAGCAAAATGTTGATTTGTACTCAACTCACCTCAGCAACACCACAGCATTTGTAATAGTAAAAGTGAGGAAAGGTATTTTCAAGTCCAGCTATGAAACAGGGAATCCAAAATTAATCACCAAGGCCAGATTCATAAATAAGTTCTTTGAAATGAATTTCTGTAGACAAACATTGGTATGATGAAATTTTATCATAAGGCTCATCTTTATAAATGCGGCCCCTAGCGCTAGAGTGTGAGACTCATTTATAATGAGTTATAATGAGTGTCCTAATTTGTGGCAGCAGTGGTGAATCCAAATGTGAGTAACGCAACATAATATCAGCTATTTAGTGGAGGCTTTTATCCAAAGCACCTTGCATTAGAGCGAGTATAAATATTTTTAGCATGAGTGGCCCCAGTGGGAATTAAAAGGACCATTAAGAATGTGGGTCAGTGTTTGTTTTTCCATGTGAATCTTTTTGATCTGAGATAGAAGAAAAAATAAAGCAGCATTTAGTATTTGAAACCCTTTTATGGTGGTACATAACATACATTTTGTAAAGCATGCTGTGTTAAAATAATTTATTTTCTGCAAAGATGTTTGTCTCAGGGTGTTTCAAAAGAAGAATGTTGCGGACGAACAGGCCCCAATTAACTACCCTTATCTTAACTCTAACCTTAACATTAAATGTAACCTGTGGAGTTTTTTTCATGAATAAACACGTTTCCTGTCATAATACATTGTATGTATCATTGAAGCCTAACAAAGGGGTTGAATGCATTTCATTCCTAATAAATACTTCTTGTTGATATTTCAAAAACCTGTGTTGTTACGACAGTGTTCATATTGTCTTCTTCTTTCCTGCTTTTTACTGCCGTATTGCTACTTTACATTTCTTGGCACATCACTACCACCAACTGCATATTTGCAATAGACTTCTATGATAACAAACTAAACGTATTGAGTTTTTGGCCTGTTGTTTTAATTTAAATACATCGATTCAGGTTTTGAGAACCTGTGATGTATGATTTTTTTTCGGACATGTTATCTACCATAGATCCACAGAGTAACCCAAACCCAGTTCCCTTACCCTTTATCTACCACCTCAGATGTATTCAAAATGCACATTTCACATCTTTACATCCTCTGCATTGCTCATATCTGTTTCCAGTCACATCTTTTGTTCTATCCGTCTATTCCTTTCCCTCTCTTTCTGTCTTTATCTGTCCATCTCTAACCCAGATAATGGCAGTAGTATCCAGACTATACATCATACTCTTCTTGTCATCTGTCATCATATTCGAAGCATCTGTTGCTGATTTATTATCTAGGAGTCATCTGGTGTGCTGCTCAAAGGCCACCTCTCCTTGGCTGATCATCTGCCACACAGTGACACATTTCTTGCATACTGTATGTTATTGGCTGTAAAATGATTCGGATTCTGACTTTTCTAATACATTTTTGTTTGTTTTTCACAGTCTCACAGTATTCTGCCACCATACTTAATTCTAGCCAAAATGCCAACTTTGGCCTCAGATTATTCAATCAATATGCAGATTTCCATCAAATTTGCGAGGTACATATAGTTTAAAAGGGGAAAAGCTGCACATACATAACTCAGATAAAATCTTTATTTTTGTGAATCAGCGCTTTGGGACATCTTAATATCTTCAGGATTATCCTGAATTCAGTGTTTCGGCACATCAAGGTTGTCCCAAGAAGGCAAGATGTCGAAACATTGATTCATAAACCTAAAAATAAACAGGTTGCATCAATGTTTTGCATTTCATCACCTGACTTTGAAGGCTGTACAAATAGCAAGATCTTTCAGTATGCTATTTGTTCCATCCAGTGCTACCAAAACACAGTTGGCCTTTACTGTTGCTTTAAACTTTTTATGTTTTCTTTAAACCTACTGCAAGGAGTTTTGCTTATGAAATAGTCTCAGTTTAATACTGATATCTCGATATGACCTACCACCTGCCACTGGGTCAGATTCCCCTTGAAATCGATCAAATGAGGCGGTGGAAGCACTACCGATTTTGTCCACAGAATCCACACAAAATGAGAGCTCCTTGTTGCTGTTTTAATAAGCCACCGGAGCAGTGCAACATTATTTTTACCCAGTTTATTCTAGTGAGAACATTAAATGGTGTAGACTGAGAATGGCCCTGCTTTGATACCAGCATAAACTCTCAGTACTGTTATTTTCATAGGCCTTCTGAGTACAGGTGCAGATGTAGAGAGACCACAGTAGTTGTGATTAGAAATGTTTTAACATCAGATGTGGGATCCAAATCACCACACAACCACCCATTTATGAGGAAACTGTAGTAAAGTGTAGATTGCTTGTAGGCAGCGAGCCAAGCAATGCTGATGAGGCAGATGCAGGGAAAGAGCAGTGTGTGCATGTGTGTGTGAGTGTGTGTCTAGAGAGAGAGAGAGAGAGAGAGAGAGAGAGAGAGAGAGAGAGAGAGAGAGAGAAATTGTTTTTTAATGTTCCCTGTTGGCTGACATTGGAAAGAGGCCTACCAGGCTTGTACAAAGGCATGCAGGGAAAATAAACTGACACACACGCATCGAATCCCAAATTTACATTACATGTAAACAAAATGCCTACGGAAATGCACACAATTCCTTATTTTGCAATTAAGCCCAGCACCTTAGACATTGTGACGATTGGCAAAAAAAATGTATCGTAGCAAAAACAAGATGCATTTGCAGAACCTCGGAGGACAGTCTGTTGAAAAAAACAGGAACTGTGTCGAATGGGAAGCCAACAAGGAATCTGGGCCAGGAAAATTAGTGGGAATACACAAACAGTGACTTGTCACATGTTTTCCATGAATATCACAATCATTTGCCCCAGTCACAGATCTTTCTAACTGGAATAATCTTGTTATCAGTACGCCTCATCTGAGACGAGGTGCAGTTTGTGCAGCCCAACATCAACATGACAACATTTTGGGACAAAAAATATCTTGTAGTGTTAGCAGAAAAGCAATTCTGATATTTCCAATTTTCAGTCTGCACTACTGTAGCTGTACACATAATGCAAATACAGGCAGCTGTATTTTCTTGTTCTCGCTGTTATGCCACAACACACACATCGACATTGTTCGTCACACAGATACAGTACTTGCAAACACACAGACAAATCCATACACAATTAAACACAACTTAAACACAATCACATTTTTCCTCATGCTCACACGTGTCACTCACACACACACACACACACACACAAACACACCTACACGCGCGGCCTCTGGACCCCATGCCAGGTGCAGCTGTGCTTTCACAGAGGAACAGCAGGACCGGAGCGGGGCTATTTCAGGCTGTGGCGGCCAGATTGAATTAAAGCCGGATTAATCCCTGTAGAATTTGTGTCATTCTTCCAAGCAACACTAAATCCAAATCAAATTATACAACCCGCCCCCCGCTGCCACCACCACCACCATCCATCCATCCACGGCACTGTAGCAGTCAGCCTCAAGTGTGCACATGTGTGTGTATATCACCGTTTTCTCTCTCCCTCACTTTCCTCCTCTATTACGTCCCTCATTTTCAACCACATGATCTATCGGTACCCCACCCTCCCCTCACCCAACCTTTCGCTCCTCTCCAGCTGTGACTGATGTGAGGGAAGTTAATTGATAGCGACAACCCCTAAATCCAGTAGAGGAATCGTTAAATGAAAGAGGACTTTTGGGACGGTCATTGAGTTCAGTGAAGTTAGGTTTTTGCCTGGTACTGGCCTAACACCGAAACCCGCCTTACCTCTTACAATTACTCACACAGACAAAGACACACACAAATAATATAAAACAATCTGGATATTGGCCATCTGGCACTGCTCCAACTGACATTTAAAGGAACACATCAAGTTTTTGGGGCGAATGATCTCCCTTGTAAGTAGACACTGACCCCTGTGTACCTTGTAGGTCATTTTGCATGGCAGTTTACATTTAACATCATGTTGGCTGCTGGTGGGTGATTGGCGTCTTGTCAAAGGTTTCAATGTATTACCAGCAACTGTAAACTAAATGGTCAGTGATTTATAATGTTGTGCTACAGTTCTGCAATTTGCATTGAGCCTGATAAACCTTAAAAGGTTGAGAACTTGAGCTGGGTCCAGCACATCATGTGTGTACTGTGGGTTTGGACCGGGTTTTAGCCTAAAACATAAATATAAATATTAAAAACATTACATGGGAAATATTATTATCAGCAGGTTTGTAGCAAGAATTTTTTTCATTATTTGGATTATACATTACTTGTTTATTCAGATAACTGATTATATGTTTTTTGTGAGTTGAATTTGTCAACATGAAGGTTTAATTCATCTTCTATGAATAAAAGTCTCTATAAATGCATTACAGTTTAGATACATTCAGTATAAATTACATGGAATCAGGCAATTAAACTCCACATGTTAGTTATTTTAAATTGTCCCTTGTGTCAGTGGTAGCTGTGGACCTGTCCGACTAGTGATGCTTTTGTTTTTGCATGGAAATAAATGGAGGAACATGTGTTTGTCACTTGAAAGCATTCAAAAACAACCATTACCACATCAGCTGTGATGATGATATTTCTTTGTTAGGTCATATCATATTAAATTATCACTGGGTTATGGCATTCTAAATAGTTAGTTCATAGTGGAGTTCAGGATCTGAAATATTCTACAGGGGATGTGCGTGCATACATTTGAGTATAATCAGTTTTTTTCTTGTTTTCATTATAAATAGAGATATGGCAGAGTAAGAGAAACAAACAGAATAAAAGTAAGAGAGATATCAGCAGGGGACTGGGTCACTGGGTCTATTCAGTTTGTCCTGGTAGTGAGTCATGATGGAGTTTGCCCCCAAGTCACAGTAACCCACAACATCGCTTTAATCTGGCAAATGTTAATCTGCAATCCCCTGAACCACTTCGTAAATCGCGGATGAGAATTCAAAAACCACTTTTTATCTCTACCACACAAACTGACTCAGATTTGCAGTGTTTCTATGTTTGATTTGTAGGATAAAAAGGATTGTAAGTGTAATTTGAGTATCATGCAATTTGTGTTTTCGTGTGGGTGGTATGTGAGTGTGCGTGAGTGTATTCTCTCTCTCTGTCTGATGGACGTATAGGGGGTGTGCAGAAAGAGTGAAGACGTGTGAGGGAGGAGTTGGAAGAGGAGAGAACAGCAGCAGCCGGTGGCATGAGGCGGGGAGATGAATTCATTTCCTGACAGGGCTGACATGCTCAGCCAACAGGGGAAATCTCGTACTTTCTCTCTCTCTCTCTCACACACACACACAAACTCATAATTTTCTCTCCCAAACACAATTTCACATCTTGTTGAGCAACACCTTAGCAGTGTACCGTTTCTAACATATACACACCACATAAATATGCACACACATGCCGTAATGAAGACAGAGAATCAGTGCGTTTTTCTCACGGAAAGAGTTCTTTGTAATTGTTTGAAAACTTAACAAAGAGTGCTCATCAAATAAAAATAATACTTTTTACGTGATTATCTCGAGATGTCATTGGCAACATGTCTTACTGTTAGTCTTACTGTGTCAGGCAGGTAACAACTGATATTATTATATAAGCCAAAGTTTAACAATACTAATTACATGAGTTGACTACATTTCAGAACTTTGGTTTCTTTTCTTAAAGGTCCATTGTGTAACATTTAAGAGGATCTTTTGACAGAAATGGAATATAATATTCATAGGTATGTTTTCATTAGTGTATAATCACCATACAAATAAGAATTGTTATGTTTTTGTTACCTTAGAATGAGCTGAATGAGACAGAGCCTTCCATGGATTCTGCCGCTTTGAACCGCCATGTTTCTACAGTGGCCAAGAACTGACAAACCAAACACTGGCTCTAAACAGGGCTGTTCGCAATTCCACTAGCATAGCTTAACATTCAAACAATATGCAGCCCTCTTAGGGGTCGTATTTGACCCCAGGTAGGATTTTGTTGCTTGCCCCGGATTGTAGCGCCAAAGAGCTAGACATGATAATATACAGAGGAACATTGGAGCAGGGAAAGGGCTGGATACATCAGTGGGTGCAACATCCTCACTTTTTTATTCCCTTGCATGGTAGGTAAAGGTAGGAGGTGGTACATAAAGATGTGCAGGACAGACAACAGCTGCAAAAAAAAAGCGGGAGATGAATCAGTAAGACAAGCAGAGTAACTTGTGAAACTGAAGGCTACTGTTTTCCTGGACTACAGGATAAAAAACGGAGGCAGACAGGAGAGAAACCAAAAAAGAGAGAAAATTAAAAATAAAGGGGGAGATTGAGAAATATTGTAACATGTTGTGACACAGCCCAGTGTCTGACTTGCTTTGTCTGCTTTATCTCTTTGAAATGCTATTCATCTCTGGGCAAGGAGTGAAAGATGTAAAGAAACAGAAGAACAAGAGAAAAGCCAGAAAACAGGGTAGCTGTAGGTAAAAATACAAAAAGATAAATAGGAAGACAAAAGTAGTGGAGAGATCAAGAAAAAGGTAAGCAGAACAAGGTGAGAGGAGGAGGAAGAGAAGGGGAAAAAAGAGGCAACCCATCACCCACCCATCTCACCCTGTCAAGGAACGAGCCAAGCACAATGAAAAACCGAGGGAAACATATGAGAAAAAAAAAGATGAAGAGGGTGGAGATGTTGCAGTGTGAGGAGACAGTGAGCTGAGTTTGACCATACTGTATTACTGCCCTCCTCTATCTCCTTTTTCCCCTTGCAGGTGAATCCTGAGAGAATAAAGGAGCCTGTGAAAAAATACCGCTCTTTCATCAGCCTGTTTGTTAGAGAAGCCCAATTCTGTCTGTTATTTCATTTACTTTTTTCTAATAAATCACACAAAAAGTATACAATATTTCACCACATACAGTGCCCGATGTAGAGGCCTTTCAGAACTACTGTGAGTCAGAGTAAGATATAAGAATAAACAGCTGAATATCTTTTTTGCTCATCTCTCGTTTGAGCTACTGTGAGATTGGTTTTATGATTATGGTTTATCTGATTCGCACTGCAATACAATTTAAACCTTAAAAACCTCCGAAATGTAATATCACTAACAGTAAAATGCTTTTTTACAGCACCTTTCTTAACAGCATTACAATGCACTTTACAATAAAATTAAACTACAAGAGACACATTAAATAAAATAACCCATAAAACAGCAAACAGAGATACGGAGAATAACACAGAGGCAAAGAGGCCAATAATAAAATGTGATAAAAGGGAGGAAGAGTATATAAACAGTAAACTGTAAGCGAAAAGAAATCTGTTCGAGGAATTAAGAGCAGAAAAACTCAACTTTGAGGTCGACATGTGTATCTTTTTTGAAATCATGAAATGCGTTTGATGGATTTTTTAAGTATAAACCTTCAACTCAGGCAAAAATATACCAAACTGACAATTACCAGAATGTTACATAAAACTACGTATCAGACAGTTGGGTATTTATTGCGAAAGGTTGGGTTGTTTATTGTGGCAGGTTCTCACAGCAGGCAAATGGGATTTTAAATCATGAGAATAGCAAGGTCACTTACATACAACATTCCATCTAAAACACTCATAGCTGTTCAATGAGATGTCAACATGTTTTTTCTTCCACTTGTGTCAGCTCTTACAGAGAACATTCAGAAAGAGGCGAGGAGAGTAAAAGACAGGGATGTAATATCAAAAAAATGAGAGAACGAGAAAAAAAAAAGTGTGTAATCCATGTGGCTACTTTATAATTAGCTGACAAAGCTGACAAGAACCCCAGCAAGTGACTGAAGCATTAGATTAAACAACGTTCTGTATTTAACAGCCACGACCGCACGCTCCATTGCTCGGGGAGTCCAATCAGAAAACCTCACACACACACACACACATATATACACACACTCATACTCATGTCAAACAAGTACGTAGGTATGCCCACACCCACCCTAACCTTCCATGGCTGCCACAGCGCTGCACCAGTACCGGCTCTTGACAACAGTCTAATTGGTAATTATTCATATGCCCCCCTCCTGGGAACCAGCAATCCTAATGAAACTGCTTCAGTGTCTGGTGTGCAGACAGGTCTTTAGCAAGCACATGCACCCACATGGAAACACACAGAAATGGGCTTATGAGTACAAACACACACACAGCAAAACTCGGGGTGCGTAAGAGGTCTTCGAGGTCAAGAGGAGAGTCAAAGGTTAAGGATGGATGAAAATCAGGCTGCAAGTACAGGATAATTAACTTGACCCTTGGAGCTGACATTGACCCTGCCTACAAAGGGTGTATCAGTGAGACATTGTTGGTGATTAATAGAAAATGATTCATGCATGAACTCTGCATAAACGGTACTTTAATTATACATTTGGTGGCTTACATAAAAAACTTATTTCTCCATGTTTTCTATTTTGTTATTGTGTCTTATGTTAATCAAAACCAAAAACCCTGAGAATTTATTCTAAAAAGTAACAATAATAAAATGCCTTTATTGTAAAGCTCATTTTCTTGTTGTGAAGGCAAACATTTAGAAATACAAGGTTTTTACAGGACATGAATGATATGGATTATGCACATCTTACAAGTGCAAGCTGACAGTTGAGTCATAATCACACTTGACGCATAATGAGTCACCCCATTTCACTAATGCCTGGCTTTAGTGTCATTTCTACAGCGTGCGAGAAGGTTGGCAGCCATTTTTAGATTCAATATGATGGCTAAAAAGGGCCCTGCTGATTGCTGTCATGTTATAATCAAGCTATTTGCATACCATCACATTTGATGAGGTAGATTACTTGGCAGAGAATTCTGTGACTTGATGATGGCAAGAGCCAGAAAGAGGGGAAGAGATTGGCAGAAAGACAGCTGTGAGAAAATAGCTGAGGGGACGAACAGAAAGTAGAAAAGTAGACTTTAAGTTCTCAAAGACAAGCAGGACATTCATCCGTCCCGTCACTCAGAAGAAAACTCATAGAGAAGGTCACTGTGAGGGAAGAGGGAGAATCAGTATTGTCAATCACAATAAATGAAGGAATATGACAAAACAAATCTTTCTTGTAAGGGAAGGCCTCTTACAGTACAGAGGTAAAACAAGGTAACACTGTGCACACACTGTTCCTCTTTACAGATGCTCTTTCCAATTATTTGTGTAAGTCTCAAGAACTTAATGTTTTCTTGTTAGCTTGGCATGTGTCTTTTCTGGCAGTTTCTACTGAAAAAGGACTGTAAACTCATGCAAGTGAAGGAGTCTGAAATGTATACAGGTAGCAGTGAAGTGCAGATTACGTGACAGCTGCACCACTTACATTACTTCAGAAGCACTCTTGGTGCATATATGTGTTTATTTGTGTCATCGGTGACCACTGCACATAAGTGGAAATGTACATTTACTCAAGCAATGTCATTTTTTTAAGCACAGGCTTCATATACTATGATTTTCAGTCCTGTAATTCCATTGTTCACTTTGGATTTCAGGGGGAAAACAAGTCATCCTAAAGGAAAAAAAAATACATAATTTGTAATTGCCCTTCACAAACGACACATATAAGCATTTTGTTATCTGATGCCTCTATTGACGAGATTACATAATTTATCAGTGCCTCTGCTATAGATCATGTTTAGTTAGATTTAAACACAATAACGGCTTCTTATTAGAAAAATTGTGGTCATAGTTAAGGTAACCTTTAGCATTTAATGTATCATAATGTAAATATTAAAGTATTTGTATTTTTAGCACTAGATCAAACCAAGAAAAAGAAAGAAAGCCTCAGCAGTGACGTATATTTGAGTTTACCAGTCTGGGTCAGCGAGCAGGCACCTGTAAATGAGAAAAGCAAGGAACACATGGAAGGAAGCAGTGTCAGCTGACTAAGATCAAGCCCGGTTCACAACCTTTGTCACACCATCTCCCTTTCTCTCTCCCATATCGTCACTGAGCACAGACCTACTATATAATGAGATTAAAGTGAACATTAATTATGAATGCAGTAACCTACAGTAATCCTGAAGTTTAACCCTGCTAAATTGTAGATGAGGCTTTGGAGAGGAGAATGTATGTGGGTTAGAGGTAATATAGGAGGCAAAACATGTATTCTGCAGCAGCCAAAAACAATATGGCTTTCATGAATAATATAGGAGCCTATAGGCAGGCTGCAAAAGACAAATGAAAACCTGTATGAGGAAGGGGAGGTGGGAAAAGAAAAATAATGGTGAGACAAAAGGAAGGAAAGTGATGATTCTCAGTAAACCAGAACTAATGCATTTGACTTTGACTTTGTTTGCCAGTGAATGTTGGGTATTAATTAAACAGACGCAATGGGACCATGACATGACAACAAGAGAGTGAACTACTGTTTAGATGAGAAAGATAGTATGATTGCAGCAAAACATCTGGCACTCCTCTGACTGACACACAAACTCCTTGACAGCTCACAGATGTCTGCATGTCTTGAAGAGTCATACCGAACACACACTCGCACAAACACACACAAAAAACAGATGAATCACTGTGTCATTCATTACCCCTCAGGGTGCCATCCTCTGCACAGCAGAAATATGGCGGATTCCCTCTTTAATAAATGTGGAGGCTGCTCCCATTAATATATTTATATCTGCTTATACACCTTGTTGAAAGCACATCCAAGGAGATTTCAAGCTATATGAGCTTATTTCTTATCTACTAAGACAACTGAGCATGCCAACCCCCTCCCCTGCCTACCCCAACATATTTTTTTTCTCCTCTCCCCCTATGCTCATCTCCTTCCTCCCATTTTTTCCGTTTCTCCACACTGCAGAAATGGGATTTGAGCATTTGGGGTTCACGCGGCGGGCAACGAGTCTTGAGGACTAAAAGTTTTCCTTCCGTTTCAATCGTTTAGTTTGGGGAAAGTTTGAGCGAACCCACTCACAGCCCGGAGACATACAATATGATAAGAAGGCTGGCTCATATCTGATAACCAGTTGCATAAACACAGAGAGCGAGAGAGGAGGACAGCCTACGCTGGCTGATGCAACAGAAATAAAGCAAGTTGTGTACCACAGCTTATATTACAGCCTTGTCTTCATATATAATACCACTTCATTTTCCTACTGCCCAAGCCGAGCGATGTGCACAAACACACCCACGCTCCCTCTTCCTCTCTGAAGCGCTTCCTCTTTCTCTCACACTCTGTAAAGTTCCAAAAGTATCATAAACTCACAAAGCACCTCAGGATTTTTTAATAGCAAGGTCAACAAGCCAGAACCTAGAGTTGTTGCGTCTTACCTAAGAGCAAGACCAAGATAAAAACAAGAACAGGTTTTGAGGTCTGTGAAATCTGCATATGTAAACATCCCTATAATAATATCTGTGCAATTTTACCTTTCACAGTTGCTTTAGAGTGTGAAAGAGCATGTCACATGATAGTCATTGTTGAATTTGCAAAAGAAGCTGGGTTCAATACATAAGAGATGCCATGTTGGTGGATGTCATGCAATAGACTGTTGCAGATATTTTGCTTTTCAGAATAATTTTTTTTAGAGAGAGACATGGGGAATAGTTTTTAATGCATTTTCTGTGTGTAACTTTTTTGTTCTGTTTTTATTTGTGGTTTTAGGCATTTTGGTGTTGCTCATATTTTATATCATCTTGGGTCCATATTCATATTGAATTCAATATGAGATATTTTTGTTAGTGGGTGGTTGTGTTCTTTGTTCTTTTTTATTTTCAAGCATTTTTTGTCATTACAGTAATGTGTTAACTTGCCCTTCATTCAATGCTCAATCCTCTTGACCCTGCTGGATTTCATCCAATGCTTTTATGTCCTTGTGTGATGCAGGAAGCACCCTCGCAACCACACAGACTGGGAGAATAAGCATTTATCTAACTGGCCTGTGACTGACCCCTGTGGCTTAAATGGCCCTGGGCCCTTAAACTAAAAGCATCTTAAGACTTTGCTCCTGCAGCCAGCAGTGTCGAAAGAATCTACCAAATACTTCTCTGTCTGCACCGTCTGGATTATTGCCAGGGGTATTCTCTCTACTCTGTAGTGTGCTGTGGTTGTTATTAAGGAAGGTGACCGAGAGGTGATGCTGAAATAGGCTGAGTTTGTGTTCATGTGTATGTATGTGCCCAGAGTGACATTTACTCAGCAAATTCTTCAGAGACAAGCGTATGGTGTGAACTCTTCGCTTCCGTGTGTTGCTGTCATGGGAATTGTTCCAGATGTGGTTTGTTAGGATCAAAGGAAGAGAGAAGAGATGATCTCTAGTGCTTTGGGCGGAAAAGAGGAAGCTGAGGAAGAGAGAGAGGAAGAGAGAGGGAGAAGAAAAAAGTATGCCAAATTACTCTTTTGTTTCAAGTGGATTGCTTCTCAGTTACCTTGCATACTATTTTACCATTAACTATTAACTATTCTATTATAACCACTAATGGTGGAATGTAACTTAATGCATTTACTTACTACTGTACTTGCCTATGCAGGATTTTCCTAACAAATAATGAATAGACTTGTACTAACATAATCCATCTCAATAATATTAATGATGATAATAATAATAATTAACTTTATTTATATAGCACCTTTCTGAACACAGTTACAAAGTGCTTTACAATAAAACAGAACACATTCAAAGCAAAAAGAGAATAAAATTAACTAAAAGCCATAAAGACTAAACACATTACCAAATACAAAGAGTAAAATGAACTCAAATGTCATAAAACATAAATTAAATCAACACAAAGCAATTTTAAAAGTGGGATTTAAAAGATAAGACAGGCAGGTCAAGTCAAGTCTAAAAGCTGTAACTGCAAAGGCTCTATCACCTTTGTGTATCAATCAATCGGAACAGAAGAACAACCAGAAATGATGGATTTGAGGATCTCAGAGTGTGGGAAGGGACATATAGGGCTCTGATCTAAAAAACTTGGGGCTAGGCCTCAAAGGGTTTTGTAAGTGATTAATAATATCTTAAAATCAATTCTAAAAGCAACAGGTAGCCAATGCAAGGCAGCCAGGAAGCCATGCTATGATTGACTGCCCTCTGCCTACGTTTTCACATTAGTCTTTGGGCAGTGCGCAGCATCTAAGTTCAGGACTCAATTACAATGTAGAGACCAGGTTACATCGCTGTCTCCTTCAGAACAAGCTGCAGGTCTGTCTCTTTGACTGATCTATTGACCAATCTATTGGACAGAACTTCAGCTGCATTCATACAAGATCCAGAAATACGGTACCTGTACAGGTGTCCCCGTGTGCTTTTGTGACATTTTATTTCTCTGATTCACTCCTTTTAACGTCTCTCCCTCTCCTCATCCATGTTCTATGTAGCTCGACTAAAGACCCCTCGGTTGGGAAACCACTGTACTTAGGGATGTCTCTAGAGTCCAAGTGTTTTTTTTTCTGTTTTGAAAGAGCATGATGGTGATGAACTGTCAAATTAAACTGTAATACAGTGTAGGTTTTTTTAGCTGGACTGGTGGATGACAGTCATAGCCTGCATGTTTCCCCCACATACTGCACAGAGATTGAGCACAACAAAAATATTTATGAGCTGGTGCTGAGTATAAAAGTGGAAGAGATGAGGGAGATGTGACTTTGCTGGAGTAAGCTTCCACGTCTGTTACGACGCAGCGATCAAGTTCTCTGCAGAAATTTAACTCCTGCACAACCATGTGAAGGGAAGGGATGGCGGATAGCTTTTGTCAATTGGTTTTTAAAACTTAATAGTGACAGTGGAGGGGTGAAAGAGAGTGCATTTCAATAACAGATATCTTGCATGCAGAGGGATGAGCTGCAGAAGTTTTCAAACTAGAAAAGCAGTGCATCACATAAATAAAAATACCTCCACTGAAAGTCTTTGTGTGCACATGCACACATTAAAACATGTATGTTTTTAGAATCAGTGTTGTGCGTTTGGTCATGTTTGATTTTCCCTTTATTCATTGTTTTAAATAGTACTGAATAACAGCCAGGTGGGAAAATCCTGTAACAAAGTATAGTCTTATTGTTTGCTATTTCCTGTGGTCTAAGTTTAATATTTTTTAATAACATTTGTTATAAATACGAATTAGACTGTGTTTCCTTCCTTTTCATTCAAGGGCACTCTGTATGCATGTAAGGTGCTGAATGGCAGCCAGGCAGGTGGTGTCTGCAACAGAGGAAGCTAATGACACTTTAAGGTTTCACCACAGGGGGTTTTGCTCACTGCCTGCCCGCCTGCAGCACACCGACATGTCCACTGCATCGCCCTGCCTAACACTGGCGTGATGTGTGTGTACGTAATTGTGTGTGCACATAGGAGCGTGAGTGTCTATGTCTGCTCTCCATCCCCTCTCTCCCACGGTGCCAGTAGGAAGTGGAAGGTAGAATTTATTCTGAATATCGATCGTCTGGCATCTCTGTGGGTGTTCTGTGCCGCGGCGTTCAGCTAGGGAGCGGAGATTGATGCCTTGTCAGTCTGTTGTCGCAGTGAGGAGAGAAGGGCTGTCAATGATACATAAATCTACAGCAGAAGGGTCACAAGGGGAGCAGAAGAAGAAATATAGATATTTGCTATTGACTAATTTGTTGCCATATTTGTTTTCAAGTTTGTAACACTAATGAAGTGGCCCCTGAGCAGGTGCAGTTGTGGAAAGTAGGCCATAAAGTGACTTTATATATATATATTAGACAAACTATTATGCAAAAGTAACTACAAACCTTCTCCACAGTGCACAGACCGAGTAGTTGTAGTTAATATATTAATATATTATTATTAATATGCATCTTCAAAAATGATCTACAACCTCAAATCAGTAATTTCTCAAGCAGAATCTGTACCGATGTTCAGTTTGGAAAAGTTTTAGATACTTTCCTCTGGCCCTGTTAAATGCTTTATCAGCATATTGCTTCGAATAGGAGAGAAAGAAGTGAGAAAGCTGAGACACAAAATTTACAAGGAGCCAGGAGAGTAAATAACAGGTAGAAGGCAGACAACTGAAATAAATCTGTAAACACTAAGGATAAAGGATCATGCACTTACAATGTCTACTTTTGTAGGCACCTCCAAGCAAACATGATTTTTATGTCACCTTTTTTTATTTTATCTTATTTTATTATATAATAATTTCGCTGTAAACAGTGTTTGCACTATTTATTTGGATTGCCTATATAGATATAATATCCCACAACATATTATAATTTTTGATTATTGTTTTTCTTTCAAAATCTTGTAAAATCTATGAAGTGAAATAAATGTCTGCTAGAATAGTTTTATGTGAAATAATACAGATTTAGAAAAAAATATGACTCCCATTCCCACAACTAAGACGCAGCACTGTTTTTGCAGGAGACCTGCAGGCACCTGTTGCGTGCCGGACCTCCCTGGCCCACCAACACAAATACTGTACATTCTAAAAAGCAGAAGCAAAGCAACAAAGCAACAGAAAACAGAAATTATCATATAATTGTGGCAAGGATCAATTTGTCAGAGGTTTGTTTACTCTACATTACCAGCACCTTCTGAACAGATGCCACAATATCCTATTCAATTCATTCAGTTTCTCAACACACTAAGGAGGGTGACAAACAACAGAAGCTTCATTAAATTCAAAAAGCTTCCCACATGTGATAACACACCTCAGTACCTGCAGCCCAAATGCATTCACATTTCTTAAATTTCTTAAATATATTTTGTAACTGTGTGTATATTGTGTGTTGTAATTGTGGCGTTCAAGAAAGGTATTGATTCATACACCTCGTTAAGTTGTAATGAAAGAAAGATCTTCAAAAGGGTGTCAAGAACATTTACACCCATTTTTCAGCTAAATTATACAGCAAACACAAAATATTTTAGACAACTCCTCATTAACAAGGGGAGCAGTGTGGATAATACATGGCACAATCACCTGATGCCAACTAACTTTAATCTCCCTTTAAATCTTTCCTGGAATACGGTCTGTGTCCGTGTGGTGTCTGCCAGCTGTTACCTCCGTGAATGTGACTGTCGTAAAGAAAAAAAAGAGGTGTCATGAAAAGTACCCAACAGCCCTTCCTCAAATGCTGGGCACATCTGTGCAAGCATGCAAGCAGCCTCCCTCGGCTGATGGCACCATGGAAGCAGGCCATAGAGAAAGCACTCACTGGCATGATGAGGGCACAAATAGCAGAGGGAGAGAGCGAGGGTTGGATGCAATGGGGTTGTTGAAATGTACTATAAATACACAGCTGTCACAGAATTTACTTTCACCCCAATTTCAAATAAGTAGAGTCACCACTTTTGCCATTAAATTCAAGCATGTAAATGTATCGATTTATTCAGCAGGACCGAGGACGATCAGGGAAGGAAAAACCAAGAGAGGAACGGAGGTCATAAGAAAAGTGTTTTCGATGCTTGGTAATGCATCCAAATGTGTGTCAGTTCTTGTAGTGATCACTATGGTTACACACAGTTTTTGTAAACTGGCTGTTGAAACACAAAAACTGCATACACACAGTAAAACAAATGTAACATGAACCTACTTAAAGTCATAATGAAAACTGTAAGTCTTTGAAAACAACATTAGAGCTAAAAGTAAATTAAAAAACAAGTCAACAGTTTTTACAAAATTAGCTACCTATATAAAAGTAAGAACAACTGTAATGTCACTAATTAACCTTCATGCAAAGGAAACCATGAGTGCACACAACTACCATATGGCAAGAGAATTTAACAGTTTAAAAGTGTCAAGAAGCAACAATAGTATCTAACCAGTATCTAATCCTATCAGATCCCAATCTCCTTTTTTATCAAACCAACATCCTCGCACAAGTGGCCAAAGAAAAACTACATATGGAACTTTACAACCACATATTTAGAGTGAATTATGTACTTGTCTATGAAAACGGTAAATGGATTGCATTTATATAGCCATTTTATCCAAAGTGCTTTACAATTTCCCTTTCATTTACCCCTTCAGACACACACTCTCACACAGATTGGTAACAAGGTGCTGGCCTAACCACAGGGTGCAATTTGAGGTTCAGTGTCTTGCTCAGTGACACAATGACATGTGGACAGGAGGAAGTGGGGATAAAACCACCCCCTCTCTGATTGGTGAATAACCCACTCTACCTGTTATGTCTTAATGGGCAGTGATTACACAGACATTAGATCTGTGTTGAATCCGGCACAGCTCACGTACAACTCCCTGTTTATTTTTTGTCACAGTCTTTTGGAGTACATATAGTTTGTGTATTTTACATTAGTCCATTTCTTTTCAGAAACCGTGCCGATGGCTTAAGAGCTGAAGTAAGGAGATAAAAAGGCAGCAACATACACATATCAAAAGACACACACACACATAGATGGGTAATCAGGTTCTCGCACCCTTCTTCACTTTATCTTTTTTTTTCTTTCTCCTATCACCCTCAGCCCCTGGTGTATTAATCTGTGATTCTAAAGATGTGATTTTATGGGGTATATCATAAATTATTCATGAGTGAGCTGGGACGACAGGTTGAAAAAAGACACATACACAGCGGCAGGGGGCCTGCTGTGGCTGATCACTTGGTTGAATACCATTAGCAAGGTGTCACATGTGACCAACACCATCATTGGTATTTAAAGTGGACCCCAACACCGTACACTTACCTTTCCTCTCTGACCTCATCAAGTGCTCTGCTGTCTTGAAAACCTCCTGCTAGTGTTTATTTAAAGGATTTAAAGGATAACAGCTGCTGTAATTGAACTTATTTCCTATTGTTATTATTGCTAATGAAAAGTCTTCAATTTGCTGCTCTACTGCAGCTTTGCTCTACCTCCTATAGTGTGCTCATGTTGTTTTCAAAAATCCATTAAAAACAGCTTGCACCACATTGGCTAATGCAATATATCATGCTGATCAGCACAGGTATTGCAGTTTTTACTAATTAGGCAGTTAATTATTGTTTAAATGTAACTACTGTATTTTCACTTTTTCCACTATTGCACGTGCATAGGGTGACAATAAGATACAACTGTTTCTCCTACTCCCAGTTGTTTCACCTTGGTAGGTGAAACCTGCCCTGGACCTGGCAGGAATTAAATTGACATGATGTGCCCACTTGACTGTGACTCTGATTATGATCAAGCATAGTTCCTACTATAGTTCCTCCGCTATATGGCAAAAAGTCAGTGGACACCTGATGATTACACCTATATATCTATGTAGCTATAGCTTGATGGACATCTCATTCTAAAACCATGGGCATTAATATGGAGCTGGACCCTGTTTGAGTCTTGCTAGTCTTCTGGAAAGGCTCTCCACAAGATGTTGGAGTTTGTCTGTGGGAATTTCCGCACTTTCATCCAAAAAAACATTGTTAATTCAGGTACTGATTTTGGATAAAAAAGCTTGCAATCGAAGTACTAATTCTCCCCAAAGATGTTCAGTGGGGTTGAGGTCAGGGCTCTGAGCAGGCCAATCGCATTCCTCCAAACCAAATTTTTCTATCGATGTCTTTATGGACCTTACTTTGTACACAGGGGCACAGTCATGCTGGAACAGCAAATACCCTTCCCCAAACTCTTACCACAAAGTTAAGAAGACCCTTCACTAGAACTAAGGGGCTTAACAATAACCCAGAAAATCTACTCCGGACCTTTTTCCCTCCTTTACCAAACTTTAGAGTGGGCATTTTGCATTCCTGTAGGCAACAATCTCCTGGCATCAGCCAAACCCAGATTTGTCCATCAGACTGTCAGATAGTGAAGTATGATTCATCACTCCAAAGGAAGTTTCCTCTACTCCAGAGTCCAGTTGCAGCCTTCTATACACAGCTCTAGCCGATGCTTGGTGTTGCACAAACATACTGAAAGGTTTGCATGCTTATAGTGCAGTGTACGGTATAGGTATTTTTTTAATCACCCCAAATTATCCTACATCAGCCCACTATTTATTTACCTGTCCAACAGCACTTTTGCCAATGTAGTGCCCATCAAAACTGGCAACCCGGCAGTGAGTGTAGGTAGGTCCTGTGTTTGCAGCCTATTCATCTTATGTATTAATAATGTCGCTTGTTTGAGTATTTTAGCAAATATGTATATTGATTGATCATATTTATTTGCTGCCTAACCACAGACGAATGAGGCTCCCGATGCTGCTCAATGAGTGGCACTGCTTTAATGGAATGTGGGCATTATTAATTGTATTAGTTACACCTGTGTTGGACAAACTAAAATGTCTACAGTGAGAAAAGTCTTTTGATACAGTAGACCTCATAACCTATAGAGTGGTATACTGTCGGAGGATACAGCTTCATGCAGGTCATAGACTGAATCACCATTAGGTCACACCGCTCGCTGCAATGCTTTCAATGTTTTAACAGTTATGTCACTGCAAACAGCGAATGTTCCTGACATTTTATCATTTTAGTTCAATAGCAGCCTTCATGAAGGCCAAAAGTAGTGTAGCATAATTTGTCACAGACAATATTTCTCTACAGCAGCATAACATTACCACAGATGTGGACAAGAACTAATGACATTGCTTCTCTGACTGAAGTGTTGTGTAATGCAATCATAGGCTACAGCCTGAGTGACAAAGATTATAGTAAAAAAGAAAATGCTATATACTGGCTACTGGCTACAGTTAGGTTATACTCACCTATGATTTGATGTGATGTGGTGTTTAAATCAAACCATTATAAAATGCAACTGAATTGAAATTATAGTTAATTCTTGACCTTAAAAACAGTACTTTAACAAAGCAATCCATCCTCAGAGTCTGCTTGCCAGCGTTTTCTGGAGCTTTTAACAATATCATTTGCAGTTTGTTCAGTTGGTGATAGATCTGTTGACATGCCAGTTCAGTAACTGTTATGAAGAATCACCCTGATGAACACCATGTGATATAGTTAAAAGCTGATGAAATTTCAAGGTTATGACAGAATTTAACTTAAACCAACATGGACCTAGTCCTAAAAGTGCTATGGACAAAATCATAAGAGCTACTTTGCTGACGTGACAACAGATCCATCTCCATGATAACAGTGAACACCATCCACTAATATGGTTAAAGGCTCCAGAATAAAGCTAGTAAGTAGACCTTGAGTTGAAATGGTTTGTCAAACAATAATAGAATTGCTTCAGTGTGCAGTATTTATGAGGCCAACAAGTTTCTTCAATGTGACAATAATGCAGCACAACACCATCCCTGCTAATGGAGCGTTAACCAAGCAATTATTAGTGCTGATAATGTTGAAAATCATGAGTGTTTCCCTTTAATTGAAAAGGAGCTGTCAGGGGGTAAATATCTGTTTATTTTGCTATTCATCACCTTGCAGCTCACAGGCTGGTGCTTGACATAGCCTTTAACAATAGGAGCCAATCATGAATTATTTCCAGTGGGGCTCCATGGAGACTGAGAGTCTGTCACTGTGTGTGTGTGTGTGTGTGTGTGTGTGTGTGTGTGTGTGTGTGTGTGTGTGTGTGAAGAGATCATCCATTTTTTCTGTCATCATGTTTGCCAAGAACAACCGAGAGAGTGTCTTGATCAATGCTAATGGTTTGTGTGTTAGTTTGTGTGTGTGTGTGTGTGTGTGTGTGTGTGTGTGTGTGTGTGTGTGTGTGTGTGTGTGTGTGTGTGTGTGTGTGCATGTTTTGTACCAAAAAGGTTTGAGTCCTTCCTGTCTTTCTGTGTTCTAGGAAATTGCTATTGATGAGCCTCACTGAAGCCAAGGGCCTCATGCAGTTTTAAAGGCAGTACACAGCATTAATGCAGACTATCATTTTGTCCATTTATTCCCTTAGGAATCCTCACAAACCACACAAACGCTGTACAGACACACGCCATATACAGATGTGGGGGTTTGTGAGGACTTCCAAAACCACCAACACTCCAACAGCATTGGCATAGCTTAGTTACTTCTTTGGCATGGTCTAGATTTGCAATGAGAGGCTTCCTGAACGCTGTGTGGAAGACTTGACTTCCACTCTGTCTTTGTCCTGTTCCACTAATCGACACATTCAGATGATGCCGTCATTAATTACATGTTTGGTATGTGTCCACAGATATGCCATTTTCCATGTCCATTTGTGCTGTAACTAACCAGAAAACTGTAATGCTCAAATACAGTGGATCTAAATGTCAGGAGAAGACCCTCCAGCTCGGGTTTTTCATTTACATTTATCATTCAGATGGTAGAGACACCATGAGAGAGCTTGACTAACCTGGCTAACCTGGCCTAGCATACTGTATTTCCGAATAAAAAGTCGAGCTATAGAATTTCTGTTTAGCGCATGCAAGTATGGGGACATTAACAGACAGTAGTGTCACTTTTGACAGTAATTCTTAGGTCCAGGGGCGGGTCCAGAGAATTTTCTGGTGGGGGGCACAGTGGGTAACAACAATTAATCTGGGGGGGCCGCCCAAAAGTAACAAAAATGAAAGCTGCCACTGATCGCCCACCTCAATATGGGCAATCACTTCAATTTATATTGTACAGTTACACGCTGTTTGTTTTCATCTTGCTTTTCTTGGCCACATTAAATCTGCTGGGTGTACTCTTACCAAGTGGTAACACACAGAACACTAGCATGTTTGCAGTACAAAGTTAGCAAGAAGTTAGTGCATCTAGCTCTGTACAGTGAACATGCTATTGTTCTGTATACTAATCAGTTTTTAAGCACCACTTAAATTCTATACAATATCCTTTAATAGTAAAATAAATAAAATAAAATAAAAATGTAAAATATACTTAAAAAATAGAATAAAAATCTCAGGGTTCGGTGTAGTTATCAGTTTTAATAAGACTAAGCACAATCATCACAATGAAAAATCATGCAGAACACCACATTACACATTTTAAAGCATTTCCCTAATACCCTGCTTTTTCACCTGGAGGTCCATGAGGGCTGGTCCGGCCCTGGAAATTTTGGCCTTGTTAGCTGCCTGGCTGCATTCAGCTTGACTTCTCTCACACTCCTGCTGGTCACCTGCACTCTCCCTGCTCATTTTCTTCATTTTCTTTCTTCTAATTCGCAATTAGCATCCGTTGTATGCAATTAGTAATTGCTAACGTTACTGAAACAGTGGAGAGAAGTTTACGTTTATCCAGATGGAGAGCTAACTAAAGTAAAACACACAAGAACAGTTTCCCATGCAAATTGAACCAAATTAGACCCAAATGGAACAGAAGTTGGCAAAACATTGTTGTGACGGTCTTAAAGAACCTGTAGAGTTCTGTTCTTACCTTAACTCGGTGCACCTAGGAGCATCACGTTGCAAAAAAGTCTGTGACTGGTGAAGTTACACGAGTTCATTAGTGCAGCCGCGGAGCCACTTCTTTTGTCTTTTTTCCAAAATAAAAGCCTTCATGAGTTCTTAACACAGTCTAGTCACACAAGGTTTCGGCTTTGCTTCCTTTTTAACATGCAGCGTCGGTAAAGAGCTTTAGCGCAATGATTGACATTACCCCAAGTCAATGACCATTGGGGGGGCACACGGGGTGGCCAATCAGATTACAGTGGGGGTGGGTGCCCCTCCCGTGCCACCATGGAAGCCCCGCCACTGCTTAGGTCACAGGGTGTATTGAACCAAGGAAGTCGAATACCACACTGAATGTCCTGTACCAACAGTTTGCGTCAAATACATGTACCATTACACCCCTAGAATCTTTACTTCACAAATGCAAACAGACACAATGAAAAACACAATGACATGATGGCAAAAGCTAATTTCCAACACTATCAACCCATTTGTGCATAAACATACATGCACACACACAAGCCTCCGGAAGGCCAAAGTTCATAGTTTTTGCTTGATGCAAAACTAGACTTGAAAATTGTGCAGACACAGTCAGCTCTTTTGATTTTAGTTGTACAGGTATTACTGAAATGTCTAATTTATTGAAAATACTTATTTTTGAGCAATGTTGGAGAAAAATCGAAGAAATCAATTACACTGAAAACACTTTAGTTGCAAATTAGACGAGTGTGTGTGACGAACCATTTCCCCTCCTCTATTTATTAAATACATTTGGTTTTAGCCTTCCAGCATTTCAAGCCTCTATTTTAAAAATGTCTTTCCTCATGTTACATGTAAAATGGATGAGCCCTTTGTTTTGAGAAGACATGAGGTGAGAATATTTTCTGCATAAATCTAATCTCTCTGTCATGTGAATGCAATAGTGAGATTGGAAAAGAATTAAATAATTCAGACCATCATTGAATTAATTCTGCTGTATGTAGAGTGAAACTCTAATCAGCCCTGCAGAAGACCTCAGACAATGTAACTGAACAGCCTCAAGTCCTCATTAAAACCACGAGTCACAATGTCTATATAAAGAGGTTAGGAGTGTGTGCTTGAATGTGTGCCTGTAGGCATGTTCAATGTCAGTGTGTTGTATTCAAAACTGTAGATCCATGTGAGACCAGAAGAAACAAATATTCAGGTATTGGTATTCTAAAATCCAGAATCATACAACCTCCAGCAGGATTTTCTGTTGTAAGTGTGTGTTTGGATGAGGTTATAAGGCAAAACCTTTCATGAGAGATGTCAGAAATATAATCTTGTTTCTTATTTTGCAAATAAATAAATAAATAAAACGTCCCCTTGGGCTATTTTTAAAGTGAAAAGAAAACTCTCTGCATTGTTTCCTATCTCATTTAAATGGATTTCAACCTCTTCAACAGGTGACCTCAGATGAAGTAACACCCACACCTGACCTCTTGCTGCAAGGACACATTAACGCAAAGTATTTTTATTTTCCCTTTTCAGGCAATTTTTACTTCATTAATTATTCGATAGAGCCTAAGGGCAGCACATTTCCATTATTTCCATGTGATATATGATCATCAGCATAAATGTACGTATTTGAAATACATGTTTTCACTTTCTTTAAGTCATCTTGTGACCTCCCCAAAGTCCCCCTGAGGGCTACTACAGCTTGAGAACTAGTATCTTAACTCAATCAATATTTAGTAACACGAATATATTTCTGTCTCGTAGCCATCTGCGGTGAATTTTTAATGTCTACATCTTGAAACAGACAAAAGAGGAATAAATGAGAAGAACCTTTAGTGATAACACGTCAGAGTGTATGTATTTGCCTCTTTAGTTGCTAGTATAAAATAATATAGAATGACGGTGAGATAAAGAAGAAAAACACATTGTAAAACATAAAAACCCAGGACATCACCGACACATCCTTGCATCCTTGTTGTAATGATTCAAAACAGAAATCCAGCAACCAATCATCAAACCTGCATACCTTCTAATGTGTGGAAAATCAACCACCCCTTGCTGTCAGAGAGGCTGTCCTGTAAGTCGGGCATCTGTAGGGTGCTCTGCGTGAAACTCTGAATCCCAACCGGTCACTGATTGTGAAGAGCGCTGTTTGTCAATCGTTTGAATGAGAAGTGTCCTGAATAATGTAAGAGTGATTTGTTGTTTGGTTGATTGATAGATTGATTGATTGTGTACAACGTTGACAGACATCATTATTGAGCTAAAGCCTGGGGGAAACAATGAGAAAGTGGTTCTAGATGTCAAGTGGAGGTGTGACAGCAGAAAGGATGGAGTGGAGAGAGACAGAAAGACAGACAAGTAGATAGAGGTCATCAGTTATACTTTGTCAGCCATTTCTCTGTAATCTCAGTTGTGGGGGGTTGGGTTTAATTTCAGCCAAGGAATACACCTGAGAGAGGGATGGAGGCTCAGTTCAGGATAAAAAATGATCATTTGATACTTCCATCCACATCACCGCAGATTTTCCTTACTGGAAAATGATCTTAGTGGTCAATGCTGTGGTATTTTTGCACTACTCTAACCAGTAGCTAACAGTATCAGGCCAGCTAAGTAAACACAAAATGTAAACAACTCTGGCATTACCAGGTGGGGCCTTTCTCCTCTTTTCCAATGGGCTAACCGCATACCCCAATGTCCAGCATCCGCACAAATCTAACATGTGCCGGACAACAAAGACAAAATTGAGTGGGTTTATCAAACTCATGGTAAAAATGTAAACAAACAAAACCTACGTCTTAAAGTGAAAGTAACAGAACTTTACTAGGATTAGTAACTGCAATGTAAATACAATTTTTCAAATTGTAATCCCCTGTATTACCCAATACTATTTAAACTGCACCAGATAAATTGTAGTTTATTTCTGACTTGCATGACGGAATACAGACCTTGATCTGTCTTAGTCTCAATACAAAAAAAAAATGTTTTTAATAAAAATTGTTGGCACTGACTCTACTCAAACTTGATATCAAGTTAATAAATATATAAATATCTTCCAAGTGACTTTCAAAGCTCCACTAGACCTACCAGCAGTGAACAGTTTAAAAGTAGCTTCTAAACCTGGATGTTTATGGAATCGCATTTCTTGGGTTCAAAATTGCCTTTTTTGCATCTCATACCTCTACAGATTTGACAAAAGTTAATTTTTGTAACATGGTTCTCTCCCTCCCAGTCTGAGCTACCTGCCTTTTTTTTACTTCCTAGTGATTTTTTTTTTTCAGACTATACAGCAGCACAGTTGAACTATCTCTATTTTTTTCAAATCTAAAAGGGATGTGCTATTGTATTGTATGTGACAAATAATAACCTGAAAACCCTTGTCAAAAGGTCCAGAGGTGTTAAGAGGTCCAGAAGTACTGGGGTTATGATTGCTGCTAAGAGGATTTTGTACAAAAGCAACTCTTTAGTTCACATAACAAAATGCTGTATCTGTGGCAATAATCTTTTCATGTACTGACAGCAACATTATCAAATAGCAGTTGTATCATCATGCTGGTTCTGCTGTTTTTAGCTAAGGTCATGAGTGAATCAGGCAGAGCCTCCGAGCACTGAACTCCATCTTCATAGAACTGTCAAATGATTTAAATAGTAATTGTCTGACCACATACTCCTCCCCCAGGCTGTTGCTATAGATAAGAATTTGTTCTTCCTTTGTTATGTAAAGGTCAAAAAATACTTTGTTTCTCTCTGTAGTGTAGTTTTCTCTGAGTGAGACTAACATGGTTGTGGAGGAGTTATATATGATGATGCTGATCATTTAGCAGCTGGGGTGCAACTGCTAATATATACAGCAGTAAAGTAAAGTTTCCAAGAGTGGCAGTAGGGTTGGGATTTGAAAGCAATTTATGGAATCAGAATCCAGTATTGTTTCCACTTATTGAATCCCTTCCCAAATCTAATAAGGATCAGCTCTCACCATTTGCAAGTAATTAAAGTCATAAAGACAACTAAAACTCAGAGATCTGTAATTTCCTTTGTTGGCTGAGAAGAGTTGTGTTTTCGTGTCAGCCAAATGAATGTTCAGAACCCATAGTTACAGCCTGAAAATGATGAGCAGTATTAAAAATAATTGTAAATGAGAAAATTTGGTAGAGAAGAGTCACAAATCTGTTGGTCTCGCTAGACACACAGTCTACTCACAGGCGTTAGCTATTATAGAATTTACATTAATTAGCTTCATTTGATATAATCTATGATGATGTTTGTTTACTTACAGTAAAGGTAATGTTACCAGCTAAGATAAGATGCTTGTTAACGAGTGTTTTGCATATTGCTCAAGATGAGAAAAAAGTTTTCATAAGAGATTTGTTAGCATCAGAGTTCAACAAATCAACTGAAAAATCCAATATATCTTTGATCTGATTGCCAGCAGATCCAAAGGCACAAGGAGGCGTGGGTCTGTTACTGTCCATCATGACTTGCCATGGCCTCCTTCCTGTTTTCACTAATCTGACAAAGTTGTGCATGCAGCGTAAGTGACAGTCCAGCAAATAGAATTTTTTTGTTGAATGTATATTAAATGACAAGGACTCTATTGGAAAAAAGGTAACGTGAAGTGGCTGTGTGTTGGTTGTATAGGGGTTACAGGTGCTGACCATGAACCCTGGTTCAAGTCCGACTGGGAACCTCTGTTGCAAGTCACCCCAACCTCCCCTCCCCTCATATGCAGTCAGCTGTCCACTGTCTAATAGGGTCATAAAATGCATAACATACTTTAAGTAAGTAACCTCAAATGGATATCCTAGTTGTATTAAGAGTGGTTTTTGTAAGTCTTTTAAAAGCTACATTTTGAAACACTGTAATAGGGACATTGCATGGCTGATAGGTTGCCATGGTGCAGATGAGCTCAGTGCTCATAGTTTGGAAACCAGTGAAGTGTAAATGCCAAAGGATGTTGTTAGCTCTTGATAGCACCAGTGGCACCTATAACTCTGGCACCCAAAGGAGCTTCAAAACATCCTGAAATAGAATAAAATACTTTCTCGGCTGACAACTGCCGTCTATTTTTCAGACTGAAGTTTAATGACTACATTAAAAGCTCTATTAATCTTTGGTAATGATACTGCATGGTTATTACCTTGGTGCACTAGGTGTGGATGGTGGTTTTGTGTCAGAGGAGATAGATCAAAGAAATCATTTTTATTGTCAGCTGCCACATTGAAATGGGGCATTTGTTAACATTTGGAAATTACAGTTAATTAATGGAGACGGTACTATGAGTTAAATGACAGCTACTTCACCAGATATGAGCCCCATACACAGTACTTCCCTAGTTGTATGAACAGACTGTATGAACATCCTGAATAAATATTTTTTATTTTTTTATTTCAGCTAGGGAAATCTACTTTTCTTCTTTCTTGTTCAGTCATTTTTCCGACATACTCTTCTGTCCAGTTCAAACCCTGTCATCAGTTTTCCCCTTCATTCCTCTTTTTTCCCTTCTTCCCTGAGGCCAGTTGTCACACCACCAGAAAAGTTAGGAGCAATAACTCTCATATGAAGAGAAGTGTTGGATTTAACTTTCCTTTGCAAGTTACCTGCACTTGAAGTGTCAAATAAAGTAAAATAAAGGGCATCTTATTATTGGAACTGATATTATTCAAAGATATTGTCTCCTAGGTTTGGCTGTACCCACACTCTGAGTCACAGAGATGCCCGCCAGAGGAGAAGTAAGAAAACACAGAGAAGAGATGAAACAAGAAGTCAAGGAAAAGACAGAGGGCAATAGTTTAAAGCAGAGGGAGAGGGAAGCGCCTGTTAAAGATGACAAGGGATGGAGGGATAGAAAAACTGAAGGACGAAGAGAAAGAACAGAGGAACGAGGACGTGAAAGACTTTCATGTGTTCTGTAATTGAGCTTGAAATCGGCCTATATTCAAACTTAACAGCAAACTGTTATTCCCCTCCCCATTTCTCATTTACTGCCTTTATCGCTTTCTCTCTCATCTTTCTCTCCTCCCTCCCTGCCTTCCACTCGTTCCTTGTGCACATGAAAGCGACAGGCCTTTCTGGTCCCGGGTTATGAATATTAAAGTCCTGCTTCTCTACTTTTGTTTATGCCAGGCCATTTGAGGGCATGTCCACTTGTTTTTTTTTCTTACTCCTTCTTCTTCTCAACCCTTCCTCTGTCCTCCACCTTGCACCCTTACCCCGGCTAATCATCTGTTTATTAATACATGCAGTTTGAATCTTATGTGATGCTCTACTCCTAAAGAGCTTTACTCTTCTCCCTTTTCCTCCATTTTAATCATGCCTCTCCATGGTAGCATGTGTTATTTGGTAATAACAAAACTTTTTTTTCTTCTTTAGATGGCGCAGATGTCTTTATGTTTGCCTCTGTGATTATGTGAGTGTCTGCAAGAGGGTGCTTTGCATGCCTTCTAGGCACTGTCTGAGAGTAATTTTGGTGTGGCAGCCGAGGCCGCAGGTGTGGGGAAGATATTGGAAAAGGCTCTTATTGAGCCAGTTCAAATTAGGCACAGTTTAGGAGACTGCATTTTGTCAGGACCATTCCAATAGCACCATTTGGGGGGCCTGTAATCTCTTTTAGATCTAAGATAACATAGTTCCCCAGCATGTAAAAAAAACCTCGTTATTTTCATATCAATAACAACTAGGTGCTCTTTTTATGTAATTTCACAACATGTAGATGTTTCTCATGGCTCTTATTGATTCTGATGTTTCCATGCTGCATTATACAGTAAACAGTGGCTTGACACAGCATGAATGAGGCAGTCTAAGGAGTCTGTGTGTGTGTGTGTGTGTGTGTGTGTGTGTGTGTGTGTGTGTGTGTGTGTGTGTGTGTGTGTGCGTGTGTGTGTGTGTGAGTGTGTGTGCATGTGCATGCGTGTGTGTGTGTGTGTGTGTGTGTGTGCATGTTGTGTCCCAAAAAGCAGGGTGGTAAATTCCAACTGGTGTGTGCTGGGGCCTCTGAAATTCCCATTTCATTCTGGGCACTCTCCCGCAACCTATTTCCATGGAAATTAAAGCATAATGCCAGACATCATGGCTTTTCCAATTCGGACACACAACACACACACACACACACACACACACACACACACACACACACACACACACACACACACACACACAAAGGAAATACTGGAGCATGTGGAAGTTTACAGAGCAGAACTCGCAGAATAAAAACAGAGATAGATCTTGGATTTATAAATATGGAGGGAAGATAAGAGGATCAGAGAATCAGAGCCTTTCTGGCTCACTGATCAGAACTCTCACCATGTTGTACAATCACACAATGATGGACTTAATTCAGCTGAAACGCAGCAGGACTGGGGAAGTAAATGTAAATTCAATCAGGTATGATAAGGGTTTTGGATATTCTTAAAATCTGCTGCAATCAAATAAATGAGTAAATAAGTCAGTGATGTGAATACATTGGAATTACATGCTCTTAATATGTGACATGCAGTAGAACACACTCCTACTACAAAGAAAATGCTAGAATATTTTAAAAAACCATTAGAAAAGACATAATTACAAATTTGCGACTTAAAAGCTTTACTGTTTTGTCGTCTTATTAAACAATCATGCTTTTCAGCAGTGCTGTTACTGAGATGCATCTGTATTTGTCTAAGAGAGTGTCTGATAGTCTCTTTGTGTTTATCGCTCTTTCCTCTGCCCGTGCTTTATGTCTGTGTTTACGTCTTGGCAGACCATCCCTGTTCTCTTGGAAACACAGACGTAGGTAGCTCTGCTCTATAAGACGGACTTTACATTCGATTCATAAACACAAAAGCGCATGGAGTCAAAGCACATAAGCCTCACTAGGGGCAAACAACATTCATGTACATTTTCTGCAATTTTGTGAAACATTTGCAAAGAAAAAAAAAAGTGTATGTTTCCAGCTGGTGCTATGTGGATAGTAGGTGATGTAAAAAATATGTAATGCAAATATAAAGAGGGTATAACAAGATTACAGAGAGTTCTGTATTGATGGCATTCTATAGCTGCTAGCATTAATGTTGTCATAGCCTAATGAATTCATTTGTCTCCACTGCACACACACACACACACACACACACACAATCATTTTGTCAGTCAACCTTTTCTAGTATGTAAATTTGGGGATTACTGGTGCAGTGGAGGCATGTTACAGTGGGGAAGCAATATGACAATGCTGCATCTACAGAAGAAGAAAGGGGAAAGTAGGTCCTGCATCAATGCTTTTGGCTTATCAATTTTTATATTTTTAATCAGGACAGGATCTGTCTCCAACTCTGCCTTTAAAAGCAGACTTAAATGTTGTGTTTATCACTTATATTTTGCTTTATTTTCATTTTTGGCATCAGTATTGCCTTTCTTTTATTCAATCTTTTAACGTTTAAATGTCTGTAAAGCACTTTGAAACTGCCTAATGCTCTGTGCCTTGTAAAACTTTGCCTTGCAAGACCTTGCTAATCTGCAACAAAACTCAACAAGAATTACCATGCATATCCATCAACCTTAATCACATCTTCTCCACAGGGTCCAAAACTAACACCAAATGCGGGTACATTTTGTGTTTGCCTAACCTGAAGACAAAGCAGCCTCAGCTACTACTATTTGGCACTTTCTACACAATGCCTGTCTAGGTTTTTGCTGTAAGAAACAGTCCTAGGGACAACAACAATGAAAACATCAAGGATCACAAAATGTGATTCAGGGTGTCACCAAAACTGTCGAGTTTAAAATTTTTGCCAGTGTCGTCATCCCCTGCTGTAAAGGCTCTGACAACAATGACGGAACAAACAGCAACCAAAATGAGAAATATGTTTTGCATATATATGTTTGTGTCCGATTTTGCACAGCTATGGATGGCACACAATACAAGTGTAACAGGTGTGCATTGTCTTTAACAGTTTCATATCAGGTTGGATGCACGTCCATTAACCCTTGTATGTTCTGTCTTGTGTTCTATGTTGTGCTGAATGAAGGAAGGACCCAGACCACGACCAGCAGCTGGTTGCTCTTTTAATGAAGGCACAACGGTGGATTTGTCTGTACAAATCAACAGAAAAACACATAAGGCTCTGTAAACATGCAGTCTCCTCCACACAGCACACAGTTCTGAAGCTCTTCCTATCAGCTAGTCTGGCGCGGACTGCACATACATACATGACTGTTACAACTTTTAGTATTAACAGCAAAAATACTTTTAAATAAAAATGTGAAAACGAATTAAATAAATTATAAAATGCTCAATGTATATGATAACGTGGATTTCTTTTACATGCTTAATGCAACCAGTGTAAACACATGTTAACACTATGCCAGATGAATTATAATGAACATAATGCACAAACCTGTACAAATCAACAGAAACACACATAAGGCTCTGTAGCATGCAGTCTCCTCCACACAGCACACAGGTCTCAAGCTCCTGTTAGCAGATAAACATATAGAAAACCCTGTAGACTAGCAAATGTCTACTTTAAAGCTTGCAAGAAGTCTGTTTACAAGGTTTATATTCAATTGACACATTAACTGCATGTTCACAACCTAGAGACTAACATTTATACATGCATAAAACAAGGTTTGCATTGTCCAAAAACCGAAATAAATGTTTAAAAATGATGCACAAAATAAAACATTACCTCCTCTCAGCTAGTCTGGCGCAGACTGAGAGAAGCACCTGAACAAGGCCTGCGACCTCTTAAAGTGGAAGTACAGGTATTAACAACTTGGTCTGAATACAACATTCAAGCATAAATATAGGCAATATTACACATCTTAAACATATAGAAAACAATATTTATCAGGATTCAGAACGTAAAAGTAAAGATATAATTTCAACCCGGTTACACAAGCTATAAATTCAACATCACTTCACTTCTATAATAAACTGAATTATGAATTGTAATACCAAAATTTGATTATAGTAAGCCTTTCTTCCTCACCCTTTTAATAGCAGATTAGATGAGATGAAAGGCAACAAAGTGGGAGACACTTCAAGGAAAGAAATGGAAGACAGAGTGGTTCTACACTATATTGCTGAGATTGAGAGGAAGGAAATTGAAGATAGATTGAACACAGCAAAATCATGACTGATGGATGTACGGACAGCTCTGTAAAGGTGGAAGAGATGGTCTATGCTAGAACCTAACTGGCAGGCAAAGTTAAAGATTATAATGTGCACAGTATGAGTTAAAGATCTTGAGCTGAAACCATTGACAGTATATATAATCTGAGAAGTGAAGTCAATGCTGAAGTATCTTAAACATGCATTCTATGTAATGGCCAGCAGGGGCAGCTCCATGGGCTGCAATAACATACCGATACCTTGTACTCTTATGGAGAAATGACCCGACTTCTTTCTTGATTTATTAGCCCACTAAACAGTTTCCTAATGAATTTATGGTCTAAATCACTAGTTTCAAGTCTTCTTCCATACAGTATGATATTCATTCCGTAAATTATAGTCCAATTTCAGGTAAAATAGACGATAAAGCCGGGTATAGTTTAGGGAGTTGCTACCTTGTGATTGACAAGTCATTCTCAGTGAGACTGTCAAGCGCACCGCACCAAACTCAGATCAAATATGAATCGAGATTATGTTTCTGCGTTGTCTATTTCTCACCTAAAATCTCTTCAGAAACATATTTCAGTGTGTATTACAAGAGCTGTAATACAAGATCATGTGTGACCAGTCGAGCCACCATTGTTTCCTGCTACAGACAAGTCGAAACTGCGCCAAACTCAAGGCTTCAAAATGGTACTCCACAAACCAATGAGTGACGTCACAATAGGTTTACACTTGGTAGAAACAACATGAGTTAAAGATGTTGAGGTGCAACAAATGTAATTCCTTGATTCTTTCATTTTTATAAGTAAAATTCTTCATAAAAGTTGTAAATCTGATATCTATTCATAGTCGTGTGAAATAAGAAGTTGAACTAAACCTAATGCATGTGAATGGAAGCGTACTGTACCTTTTACATGCATTCACATTCAGACAAAAAGCTTCTGTGACCAGTTACACTGTCACAGAACATAGTATTATTGTATAAAGCGGGGGCATGTGGCTAAGAGGAGCAGAAGTTGAACTTGAAATACAATTCTTTACAATGACACACAGACAAACACATAGTGTGTATGTGCCCTATACACAGTGAACACCATCAACAGCCATATTGCTCCAATACAAACAGGATTACTCCCTTCATAGAGACACAGACACACATAAACAAGTGTGTGCAGCAGCAGTGAGCCCAGGGGAGATACCAGTGTGGTGTAACTAAACACAATGATTACCCTGCCCACACAGCCTCTGGATCCTCTCCTATTATTGGCTTTAGATGAAATCAAGATCGATTGATCACTCGGCCTGAGACTCTGCTCCTGCTCAGCTGTTTATGGGTGGAAGCAATTGTGTTGAGTGTGGTGTGTATTACGAGTAGCACCCTCCTTATCTACAGATACACAAGATGAAGTGTTTGAGGAACTTGGGCACATATGTTTTGGGTGTGTATGTTTCTGTCTGTTAGTATGTTTCTGAAGATGGAGAGTTCACTTGATATGCGTGTTTATGGTTATGTTTATGTTTGTATCTGGGAATGAGGCCCACACCCCTCTGAGCTTGTATCTCTGAGCAAGAGCTTCCTAGAGGTCTGAACGGGAGGTCTGAAGTACACACACACACACACACACACACACACACACACACACACAGACACACACAGAGACTAATCTGACACACTTCCTCAGGGCGTAGGATGAAAAGAATTTTTAAACACAGAGCTGTCTGAAGGACCCTCATACATATTTCATCCTGCAGAGCTCATCCTGCTATCATAAAGCAGATTAATTGGACATTTACTCAGTCATCAATCGATTTAGAAAATATATCAGTATTACATTCCCTCTTCCTACCCACGCTCACTTAGGTTTTCTATTGCTCTTATGTTTTTATCAGCCTGTGTGCTCTCCCTGGGGTTTAGTGAAATAATGGCCTGGAGTGGCCATTACGGCTGTGTCAGTCCTGGGTGATCTTGTCAGCCAAAAGAAGTGTTGTGTGCTGTGTGTGTTTGCATGTACAGTGTGTGTCTGCTGACAATTTGGTCCATCACATTCATCCATACAGCAGTCACTGCAGCACTCACACGACTTCAGTGGCTGTTTCGTAGCAACCTGCCATCACCCTACGCTATTCTCAGCAGGGAGATTTTTTTCAGTGAATCATGCCACCAACCAGACACAGCTATGGGGTACTTTTGTCTACATCTGAGGCCTTACAAAGAAAGGTTACCAACTTTCTAAATGTGTCTGCTTGACGTCAAACCCGCTGCAGCATTAACATTATGACATGTCGGAAAGCACAGTTAACAATTAATCTTAGTGCTTTCTTATTTCACTGAATTTAAGTGGAAATTATTTTATGTTCCCACACACCAAAAGTGTTACTGCTGCAGAAAGATTTATCTGACTTGAGTCAGACATGAGTCACAAATTTGATGACTTTCAACATCGACTTTAACACTCATGGCTTCACTTGGACTTGAGCCTTTTGATACCTTCCATCCAACTCAAAGACGAGGTTTCAAAATGATTCAATTTATCAGTGTATTGTTCTGAATGTTATTAATGAATTCCCAGCAATTGAACCAATGCAACAACATCCAATCAAGTTGCAGGAGATAACCATGAAGAACTAACGGTATGTTACTGAGTGCCAGTTTGATAAAAAAAAAAAAATGTAATGTCGTTCACATACAAAAACTATGTGGGAGTCAACAAAAAGTGAATTGCAGCATGCCAAGCACGTGGGTCGAAAATTAAAGACACAAAAACCTCCATCTTCATTTGACATTTGAAGTAGCACAAAGAACGGTAAGTTGAGGCTAATACTAACATTGTTAGCAAGCTTAGAGTAAGTAACTTTGTTAGCTAGTTAAATCAATTAGGCTGGAAACTCACTGTTATACTGCATACACCGAGCCCACCCTAATTTTCCCTAGAGCACAGGGCACTCTTCTGTGCACAACTAAACATGGTGACGCCAAAGAGGAATGATGTTGGCTGCTGCAAGATGGAACTATGAAAGGTCACAGTAGTTTTTTTCTTTCTTTTTTTGACTTCAGACGTCATTGTCTAAATTCCTATTCCCAGTTTCTAGCACTTCCTTCCCTACTACCAACGTGTAGCCTGTCACGTCTCAGCCAAGTCATGGTAAGAATATAGGAGTCTATAATCAAATAATCTGACACTACGACCATCATAACCGACATTTTTAGATTATCCTACTGCCGCAAAATAATTGGGAAATGCTGTTCATGGGTTTTTGCAAATGTTTAACAGCTGTTTAAAAGACAGTTATTTTATGTTAACTGTTTAAATATTTTTAAATTTTATGGCCTAAGTCAGGCTAGAATCCCTGTGCTGTCAGGAATATGCAACATTCAATGCTTTCCTTTGTAGACGACTGAAATGAAACCGGGCCCAGTGGGCACACAGTCTTTCCATTCCATTGAAGTGTGTTTTACCCAGTAGAGTGTGTAAGTGTTGCTTTAAGTTGCTCTCCCCAGTCTGAATCTGTCAGACAGAGTGAGCAGGAGTAGAGTAGAGTCTCTTTCCAGTGAGTGCTCAGGGAGGCAGGAGAGGTAAAAGGCTTTCGCTAGAGGCCAAAACTGTTAACTCCCAGTCTGTCGCTGTGTGTGTCATGAGGAGATATTTTACATGTCTGTATGGCACATGCCTGATGTTGCTCATGCTCACACACACATGATTAACTTGTACAGTTGTGTTATTTTAAATTGTCCCTCTAAGTTAGAAGAAGCAAACGAGGGAGCAAGTGAGTGTGCTGCCTTTGCATATGTGTGTGTGTGTGAGAGGGTATGACTTCAAGTGTGTCAGTCTGGAAGTGTATCTGTCTGCTGTCTCAACCAATAGTCTGAAGAAACAGAAGCACAAAATCTCAGCTGACAACCCACTGGCTTGAATGTAACTCTGAAATTGCTCTCACTCAACTGTGCCTATTGCACCTGCTTTCACTTAAGCACGCTTTAGTCAATGCACTCAAGAATTAAACAAGATACAAGAGCAAAATTACTTTTTATGATGAATTCCCTTTAGTGGACTGATGATGAAAGAAAATAAATAATAAAATGTACTGATAGGAAAGAACTTGATACAAGGACAGACACTTAGCACAGGTGATGTATTCATTTGAACATTTCTAGAAAAACATATCTTATTTACTTTTAATTAAGTTTCTGGTACAGATCATCTCCTTGCTCAAGATCAGTGTGACTTCACAACAGCACTGAGCTTTGTCTGCACTAAATTAGAATATAGTGTACAACCTCCAGTACATTAAGGCTGGCAGTTAGATAACAGACACTTGGACAAAGTGACACTTTAGTCAGCAGGTGAATAGTCACTCAAGGATGCAGAAACTTTTTCACATGGAGGACAGAGGTGATATATAGAGGTACTCAATCATTTATCCTGCATTAATACTGCAGACACTTGGTGTCCCTGGCATTGTACAGCAGACCACAAGAAACGCATACTGTCAAAGTTAGCCCTATTGTCCTTGTTACTAGATCTATTCTTGTAGGTGCTGACAACTGACAAGAGAGAACATTTTCAAAACAGAGGTTTAAGTTTAATTTTAGACAAACTGCCGTCCAATCCACTTTGCCTGTGCCCATGTGCACATTAACTCATACAGACCTAATGAAGAGCCTTCATCTGATATTCAATACCATGCTCTATTTCCAGTATCGCAGCTTATTTTAATGCATCTTTAACTCTTGACTCCTATAGACACACTGTACTGCACCTACAGTATTTATACAGAAAGCTTTTGTTACTTAACACCATGGCCCCCTCATCTGTCAAGCTTTTTCTATCGCTCTTTCTCTCTCTGTCTCTTGTACACACACGAACAAATACACACACAATACTTCCTATTATAGTATATTATAATAATCCATCTGTGACTAGTTTTTGCCTTCAAACTGTCATGTTATCTTTGTTGTTTCTTGAATCCTTTGTAATCTTCCACAATTACTGAAAGGTCATCACTTTAACTGTCATACACATAGCCACATACAGTAAATTATTCCTCATTTCCCTAAAAGTAGCCAACACCTTCCAGCTTTTTGTTTGTGTGTGTCTGTGGTCCATCTGTTTTGGTATTTTTACGCTGTGGCATATGTACATGGATCTTATTCTATTATCATCCAAATACGTAATCTAATGTAAATTATCTTACAATTGAGATTCATCTGCCCAACAGGGATTCACAATCAACACTGTGTGCATTATTATTCAAACTAGAGAATTTCACTTGTACTGTATATGTGGGATAGGCAGACATTTGATAAGGAAGCAGGAAATGTTATTTATGTTATTCTTTTAGATGTGAATAGAATTGATGATTGTTGTTTTTTTTCCTTTGACGTGATGTACAGTATGCTGTGAAGGCTGAAAGACACTGAAATGCGGCAAAAGATTTGTCAGTCCATTAGCTGGAAATTATCCAAAAATGATCAAGGAGACTTTTTCATTACTGCCGGAGCCTTTTTTTTTTTACAATTATTCTTTTGAAAAACAAAAAACAAATTGAAGTTTCTTTTTTGATATTTGAGGCTGAGTGCTTTTTTTCTTATGTTCTCACAAAATACGTCACACAACTCTTCTCCAGTGCGTGACTGCAGGCTTTATTGCATGGTGTACAGGTGTTTTAATTTTGCTTTAAAATTGACTTTAAAGCTGACATGGGTCAGTGGTCAAAACAGACTCTGACCACTGGTTCCCAAAACATTATTTACCTTTACTTGTAATTTTTGCATGACTATGCTGAAGTAGTCACAAGTAGGCCTTGCAGCACAGAAGCATGTCGACCACTGCACAGATTTTGTCTATTAAAACACACAGGCCTCCTTGACGAACTGTGTAGGCGTGCACACACCATGTTTGAGTGACATCTCCCTAAGTCTCCTGTTCATTTTTTTTTTGCACCTGTAAGGGTGGGATAATTTACACTTTTATTACTCTTACAAGGAGTTTGGTGACCTCAGCAAATTCCCAGCATAGCTCCACCAAACTTTAACCGAAAAACAGGCCTAATCTGAAAACAAAATATATTTTATTTATTGTCTTCTGTGAGTTAGGATAAGTCTGGCTTGATTCAGAGCAGCAGCAGCCAAGTCCTGAGTCCTCAAATGATCAAATGAATTTAGACAGGTGATGATAAATACTGCTTACATGAGCCTCTCAAGACAGGGAGAGAGATGATGGGATAAAAAGTGGGATTTGGAGAACACAGTGAGAGGAAGGGAGTGAGAAATGGGTGTAATGTCAGAGGGAAAGGTAGAGTAAGAAAGAAGGGGAAAGAGGGAAGCGATAGCATGAGAAAAAGCAGCGGATAAAGAGCGTATGAGCAATGAGTGCTAGAGCCAATGGCCTGTTCTCCTCACATTCATCAACGTTCATCTTTTCCACATCTGTCCTCCTCTCCTCCCTCCATCTCCTCTCTTGTCAACAGCTTTTCCGTTCACACCGCCGATCTATAGAACGTGCAAGCACCTTTCACTCAGCGTTTCCATTATGCATTGCTTGGCATGATGCACAGCATGAATTATGTAGATTGCCTCAACATTTGGCTCCACAAAGAGAGATTTCTCGGGGCCCTCGGTAAATGCCACTCAATTTAATATTGTATTCCTTCAGTGTGCATACAGTATAGTATAGTATTTGTGTTTGCGTGAAGATTGTATTGGCATTCAAAATGGAAAGAAGATAAGCTGCAATGAGTTAATAGAATTGCTCCATTGGTAAAGACATTTCATTGTCTTTTTGAGTGCATATGCAATAATGTGAATGAGGAGAACTTTAAATGAGGAGTGAATGAGCTAACTTTAACTAAAAGTGAAGAAAGAGATGAAGACATGAGAAGAGACTTAAAGAAAGGGGGGAAGTGACAAAAGAAAATGAGAGAACTAGCTGAAGGGTGTTTGGAGGGTAGAGCAGGTAAAGAGGGAGGGAGAAGGAGAGGGAAGCGGGGGGAGGAGAGGTAAGTGTAGAATAAGATGTGATATTGTTAATGCTACAGTAAATTAATATTCGCGTGAGGTCATCCATCAGGAGGAGAGCAGGCGAGCCGTGAGAAACATGATAATGGAACCTGTCACCGGGAGGGAGAGGGGAGAGAACCAGGGAAGAAGAGAGGGAGGGAGGGAGAGAGGAAAGGATGTATAGGTAGAAAAAGACAGAGGAAATCAGAGGCTAGTATAGAACCTGAAAACAGGGCTGAGAGAAGAGGAAAGTGGTAGGAAAAAGACTGAGAAAGAGATGTGAGAAAGATGGAGGGAGGAAAGAAGTAGAGATGGAAAACAGAGGGGATAAAAAAAAGACAAAGACATGTAGAGTCACGAAAGGCAAGATGAAGAGAAGGAGGGAGTAAGTAGCAGAGGGGTGCCTGAGGTGGAGCGAAGTAGAGAAATAAAGAGAGAGAGAGGCGAAGGAATGAGTGTGTGTGTGTGTGTGTGTGTGTGTGTGTGTGTGTGATGAGGGAGGTAGCCATGCAGAATTAATCTACAAATTACAATGAATAATTAAGGCCTGGGAATCCCATGGGGATAAGATGGAATAGTGAGGAAAATGGGGAGAGGAGGAGGGAGAAGGGGAGTGGGGGAGTGAGGAAGGAAGGGAGGGAGGGAAAGAAGAAGGAAGGGAGCACCCTGATGGCGAAGCTACCACAGGCTTCTCCTTACACAGAATCCTCAGGGAAGAACAGAGCGAGCAAAACAGGAGTCAAAAGACAGAACGCAACAGAGATTGGAGGTTGTTTTTGCCTTGACACAGTCAGTCAGAGAGAAAGAGAACAAAAGGACTGAAAGGCTACGAACCGCGCCCACAGGCAAAAATAAGAGGAAAGAAAACAGCTGAAGTTGAGGGTAGAGGTTGGCAAGGGTTGTACCTTTAGCCATAATGAGAAAGAGAATATGGCGACACAGGGAGAAAAGACTAAGTGACAAAAAGAGAAACAGTGAAGTTGGTGGGGAGTTCTAGGACTCTCAGCACAGTTGCCGCAGGTGTCACTTTGAATCTGTCCTCCAGCTGTGACTGTGTGCTACAGAGGAGGCTTCATGCGGATACTAAGAGTTTGGAAAAGACACCCTGCCTCTACATGTGTTGCCAGGTTTAAAGATATAAACAGTGGGATGACACAATAAAGGATAGATTTTGACTTTTTCAGGTCTACCCAGATACATATATACGTGTCCATATGTATGCTGAAAGACTTATTGTATGTAGTTATTTTAAAAAATCCCCCCCCCCCCAAAAATAAAAAAACCTTTTTAAAAAAAAAAAAAAAAAAGCTGTTGTTGTTGTTTCAACTTTAATTTTAGAGAGGATTTTCCCTTTAAAAGATTCTTTAATAGCAACAGTTTCTGGCATTTCATTTCATCCTCACAAGAATTATATCACTATAAAGGAACATTGCTGTCATCATTTCGTCTTCTTTTGTTTGAAAAAGCATTCCTCCCTGTGCACTGCTCTGCACTATTTTAGGATTGAAATAGTGGTAATGCATTTCCCCAGAAAGACATTCACTATTGTTTTCAGCTCATTAGGCATTTTAATGGAATATTTTGCATTTGATTTGAATTTCTACAGTTTAAGACAGCATACTAATGCGGCACCTTTATTTTCCCACCGTGATCTCTCTCTGAGCCTCCGAGCCATACATATTCCTCATCTACATTATTTCACTCAGTTGTAATTAACATAGAAGTCATTAAGTGATGTCTTCATGAGAACTTCATATTCATTCTATTCAATATGCACCAATCTACATACTACAAACTGTGCAAAACAAATATATGTTAGAGTCACATTCAGGTAGTCCAGGGATACTACTCAATTTACTTCTTACTATTTATTGTCCATAAATATCTAATTTTTGTATTATGCTGGAAAAGGAAATATATAGATAATCATTGTCTGTGTAAAGCTGTAGTTGGGGGTTAAATTAGAGTTGAGATTAGGGTTAGATTATTTTTCCTCAAACTTTTACTTCACAATATTTTCCAGTGAGATGTAGTGGAGTATAAGTATAAAGCTGCATAAAATGGAAACACTCTAGTAAAGTACCTCAAACTTGCTTAAATACAGTACTTTCTATATTCAACCCCTGCTCATAACAACTCCGGTTCCTCATGCACTAGTTTCAACAATAAACAAAACATGATGTTAAGAAGCATTTTAAAAATCTAAAAAAGGACCTAAAGAAGAACATGTCATGTCAGACATACTGTTTATGCTCTAATGATATGAGGCTCTTTAAAAGCACCCACCATATGATATACCTTATACTGTATAAATAACTAGAATATACATCCAATAATCCATGACATCATTGGCACGTTTAGAAGCTTTAATCACAAATGTGCTGTCGGTTTTGTTTATTGTCCAAATGTGTGGACAGTACCTCACCGAACCTCCCTCTCAGTCGCTTTTTCTCATTTACTCCCTCATTCCTATTGTTTTCCTTTCTATTTTGTCACAATATCTATTATAATCTAATAGATCTAATATTCTTTTTTGAGGGGCGCCATGTAGCGTACTTGGTAGAGCGTGTACCAAGGCAGAGTCCTGACCGGTGGTCTTTTGCTGCATGTCATCCCCTCTCTCTCCTCTCCCAGGCTATCATAAAAGGCAAAAAGCCCCAAAAATATGTATTAATAACACATATTTTTGAATCAATATTAGAGCAATTAGGACATCTAGATGTGCAGCATGAGAGTAGAGATAAAGGGATGAGAGGGATGACAAACAATTAGATGAAGATAAAAGAGTATAAGAGAAAAAAGAATAGTGAAAGATGTCCTCTATGTGCAAGTGGAGCCTAATTGATTTTGCTGCACATAGACGTATTTCAGCATGCTGGACATCAATAGGTACAGCTGTAGGACGAAGTAAAGCATTGAACTACAAACCGACTATCAAAGAAATCGTACACATGCAAATGTATGTATACTGTAGGCACATGTAGTTACAAAACACACGTTCACATGAATATGTAGAGAGGAGGAAACACACAGGAAGACCGTGTCTCTTTATGCACTATGTTGCACTATGTTGCACTATATGCCAATCTCACTTATAGGTCTGTGTGCTGGGCCTTTGTCAGCCCTTCCAGGAGACTTGTAAAGATAACAATAGGCCAATTACTGCCTAATTACTACAGATAACTGGTTCAATAAATTCTTCTGGTCCAATTTCACTTTAATTGTCCCAATTAGATTCAATTAGATCTAGCTAGTATAAAGAGGACAGTTAGAATGGATGCTCTGGCACCACAGGGTATATTATGAAGTCCCAAAATCCCACATGTACTTTCGGTACATGCATGAATGCCCATAAAACACATGCAAATGGATAGGCAAGCATACACTGCACACATATTCTCATCTAATATAATAACAGACAGACACAAACATGTATGTGAGCTAATAACTAATAGAACCTGTATGTTTGCTCATTTGTGCTTTCATGTGTAGCTTGTTGCCGTGATCAGTGTTTAGCAGAGTGATGGTATGCAACGTTTAGGCAACTCAGGGCCCCAAGAGCTCTGCATAATGGAAATTGAGTGTGCACTTGTACACTAGGCCGTGCAGAATAAGTTAAGCTTCAACCAATCTAATTTTCTCTACCTACACCTACTTTAGGTTCATACCGGTGCCTCAAAAACAATTGTTATATATATAAAAATGTAACCCTTTAACGCCGTATTGTATTGTACAGAGTGTTTGAGACCTCTACCTCATCAGTGTGATATTTTTTATACAATCAGATACATACAGTGCACAGATAATCCAGCAGGGATCAGTAATTCATGCACAAGTGGTTTTTCAGGGATATTTTTGTCAATTTTTTAAAAGTTATGGTAAGAAAAACATGTAATGTAAGGTCCATCTTTGCCTGAACAAGGACAGAAACTGTTTTCAGGCCTACCACAATGCAAAATAAAGAGGTTGTGAACCAAAAGATTTACCCAACTAAGTGAAAAGTTCCTCTTTCACCATCCTGGTTCCACTGGTGGGTTTGTCATTGCTGCGTGATAGCTTCATTTCAGCAGATACAGAATATGTATGACGTTGTTGTGCAATATGGAAAAGAAAATTCTTTTGTATGTTTGAAATTTTAAAGGAAACTCAAAGTTTAATGAGTTAAAAATGTGTTTTATATGTTTTTGTTTGTTTAAGATAAACAAACTGTGAGCAATATATTGCACAAAATACCAGATGTAACAAAAGTGATACAAATTAAAACTCAAATATGCAAATTGATATTCAATTTATTTTTATTTTTTTTGGAAAGTTTAATTAACACTCCAGTTTAAAAAAAATGAATTTTCTGGCAAATATTCCATGGTTCAGGCATTACAGGGATAATGTGCGTGCTTAAAACTAAGCATGAGCTTGGAGCCTACTGCACTTTACCATGTAGCATGTCTGCTTCTGAAATGCTGTACTTGAGCACGCAATGTTGGTGTGGCATGTTCAACAGATTAACATGGCAGCAGCCAACCCAGTCTCATATAAAAACGTACACAGTGTAAAGCTTTTTATTTTTTCCAGGTACAATAAAAGCTATGTATTAAGAGGTGCCATGTCAAAAGAACATGATTTTTTTTTTCACTCAGTCTCATAATACAGAAACACTGTCTCTACTCTCCACCTAAGAGCAGTTATATTAAGAATATGGTAGACTGTGTTCTGCATTGCACAACATAATATGTGCATTGTAAATTTGGATTGTACAACTTGGATTGGATTGTGTGATCATACAAAATAAAATTACAGTGCTTCTAACTTTTACATGCAATCTCATCATTATAACGAAATGTTTTTAATCTCTTCAGATCCTGCTGAAAAAAAACTTTATTTTGAATTCTAGTGGAGATTTCAGAGTTGCCCACTACACCAAATTTGTAAGATTAAATATTTGGGAAATGGGTCCAAAGTAGCAGCAGACACATGGACTTTTTTCCATTTGATGGAATGATGCAGCCATAAAAAACAGGATTTTAAACTTGATGGATACCTCATATAGCTTCAGTGAAGACAAACATGATACACAGCACTGTGTGATACTGATTTTTAAAAAATTGAAGCAATTTAGGGGAAATATGAGGGGGAAACTCGAGTTCCAGAGGATATTTATTACGTGAAAGGCAGAAAAGAATCATTTTCATGTACCTGCTTTAATCTTACAATATTTTTGATTGTTTGTTAATGGTAGATCGCCTAAACTTATTTTAAATAGACAAGACAATTTTGTAGGTTAGTTTGATTCTATTGTTTAAGTATCACAACACAGGTTCTCATTATTGTTGCTTAAGTATCTCATGCATGACAACAATTATGAATAACAAACTGAAGTAATTAATTTTCATTAATTTTATGAATATTGTGTTTATATACAGTGACATATTTACTGTAAGTGTGTATTATATAATAAACAAGCTCTACTTCCACAATCTTAGAATCTCTCTCTATCTCTCCCTCCCTTGTCTCTCGCTCGTCTCGTCCTCTTTCATCTCCTGTCTCTCCTTCATGCCTGCTGCCTCAGAGAAAAGTGCTTTTCCGACTTTCTCCTGACACGACAACAGACGGTACCTTGGCGAGGTTTGCCGACGGTGATAAACGGGATGGCTAATTAAAAGGCTCTCTGATAGCTCTCCTCTGCCTTTTTAATTTCCCCTTCTCAACTACCACTGCCGTTTACACCTCTCTCCTCCCCACACGTCTCTCTTTCACTCACAGCTCGTCTTTTTTCTGACAGTGTTATTGTCTGCCCGCCTCTGCCTGTCTCTCCTACTGCACACACACACACTGAGATTTACACACTAAAATTCAACTCTTTTTCCTTGTGTCTCTAGATAAAACAGAGCAAACAACATGAAAAAAACAAGCAACATGACAAATAAAACTATTCAAACAGACAGACAAAAGAGAAGCAATAGTGTTTTGTTTTCAGAGTTTCAGTTCTGAAGAAATGAGAGACAGCGAAGAAATTGACAGAAAGCACAACAACCAAGATTATTTGTGTATTTGTGTGTGTGTGTGTGTGTGTTGTATGTGTCTGACAGAGAGCTAGAGGATGTAGTGAAAGACCAAACCATTAATAATATGCCGTGTTTGACGACCGAGGTTGTGTATATTTTGGCTGACATTCACTTTGTGAGCTCATCTAATGCTCCAACATGTCCAGGAGATTAGGACACGTTCTGCGGTGTGTGAATGTGTGTGTGCTGAGTGTATAAGAGAGATAAAGGCAAGATGAAAGGCAAAAAGACAAAAATTGGGAGAAAGTGGAATGGAAGCATGTGGGAGGCGAGGGTTGAGATTGAGAGAAATAAAGATAATTACGGAAATATGAAAGACTCTTTTCCTTCCCCGGTGAACTTAATTTCACCTCTTTTTCAGCTATCCTCCTGCCAAATCCACTCGTTCTCTCTCGCCGTGTCCTTTCATCTCTTCTCCCTGGCCCTCCTCGTCAGATCCTCTCTCAGTTTGACTTTTTTTAGCCCCTTATGTTGCTTTATACGCTGTCTCCCTCTTTCACCACCTCTCTTCACCTCAGACACATTCCCCTTCCTCTTTTATCTCTTTTTGCTTTCTCCTCTGTTTTCTTACTTTCTCTTCACCTCTCCCTCTCTCCTTGAGGCTAATCAATAGCAGCTGAGAGTGGAGAGGCCTCACAGTTGACTCTTTGACACCTATCAAAGCTGATACCCTGTAACCCTTATTTACTTCACTCCGCACATCTTATTGCAGTTTTTTTTTTTTTCGATGATGATACTCCACTGACTTACATTCATTACTTAAACACCAAAGCAAACTTTAACCCCTCACCACTCTACACTGCTGACCAATCATAGGCCATCTTTGTAGTGCACTTGAACAGTTGGGTTATTTTCTGTTTTTAGAATGACTCTTATACCATTACCTTACTTCCAATTACAGAGCAAACAGGCCACAATTAAATAGCAATATTTGAAAATAACCACAAAATAATCAATAAAAGCCCTTGGGCGCTTGCCATTAACGAAACCAATGGATGCGACCAACAAACATTAGTTTAGAGTATTTTCTTTGTTGGCTTTCAGATTCTGCTGTGCAAGTGGACAGCTTTGAATTGCTGCCATTAAATTCTCCTCCATTTTGCACCAGAAAGATCAATGGTCCACCAGAAAAAAATTACCTCAAGAGGGAAACATAGAAATAGCTGTACAATGTTTACTCTTTAACTTCTTAAACTGTAATGTTTTCTCAAGGTAATGGCTTTTGGGAAATAGGCTTATTTACTTTTTACCCAAGAATTAGATGACAATATCGATATCACTTGTACCTACCTTGCCTAGCTTAGCTAAACATTTAAACTTGGGGGAAACAGCTAACCTGGCTTTGTCCAGAAGCTTTAAAAAATCCACCTTCAAGGACCTCATTTGTTTAATCTGTACAAAAACTAAAAGGGTAAATAGCAGTGACAACCTCACAGTGATGGTAAGACTCCAGCAAGTCACTGCACCCGGCCAAGAAAAAGTCTGGCAGATGTCACAACTTGTTGATTTTACACTTCTGATTTTGTAAAGATTAAACAAACAAGATATAAAGTGTTAATTAGTGAACTTTAGAGGTGCTAGCAGGCCTATTTTGTTACCTTTAGACAGAGACAGGCTAACTTTTTCCAGTCTTTGTGCTAAGCTGATTCTGATTCTGATTCCAAGTTCTATACAATCCAATATTCTGATCTCATTCACAGCAAGACAATGAATTAGCATATTATAATTAGCTTATAGAATATTCAACTACTACTTTAAATATCATTAGACTGTGTGCCAAAGCCACATATAGAATAGGTATCTGATTGTTCCACTGATTCATTGCAGCTATCATGCTATATGGTGTTAGATAACATTATGCTTTTGTGTTTTTAGTATTTAATGGAAAATAAAAAAAACATCAGTAACATTTCTCTCCTATTTTGTATGACCCAATATTGGGATCCACAAAATAATGATAAAAAGATACTCTCCCTTATTTTGTTGTAGCGCCCGGGAGCTAAAAAACCCCCCAACCATTCCTCCCAGCCTGCTGTTTATGTTTTGACACTGCTGGTGTTTTTAATTTCAAAACATCAGCAGTGAGACTGGGGGTGAATTTGGGGGTTTTATGGCACTACTGGTGCTGTAACAAATTCAGGGAGAGTGCTCTTTCTGCATTGCATGCACTTTTAAAGGACTGACCTTCATGTGAATTCAGCAGTGTTCAACTCATTAAAAGACAATCTACTGACGTATTTCAATCACATTTTACATCAAGCTATATCACAAGGGTCCGTGTATCTTTTGGTCATTGGATTTTCCTTTCAGAAACGGGTATTAAAAAACAGAAAACGAGTGGTTATTTGATTTTCGTTTTAAAATACAAAAATTAAAATTGAAATACAAGGCGTTTTTCTTTTTCATGGTCAGAAAGGGATGAGCGAAATTAAAAAAAATATTCGATTATCATTTTCTATTTCATATAACAAAAAATAAAATCACTAGAAAACAGAAACGGAAAAAAGTCCTGTTGTTTCATATTCTGAGACCGGATGTTGTCATTTACAGGACGGTGCTGTGGAGAAGAAACAGTAGAGTAGTAGACTGCGGTCAATCCAGCCGTGAGTCCGATCTCCGTGGTCAAATCAGCCGCACTTAAATTTCGAGTGTACAAGTATTCTCAGCATTACGGTAAATGCGGAGAAACAGCATAAAGGTATTTAGAACAGTAAGCTATAATGCGAACCTACATTTGAAATAAAATATGTTACATTAAAGTGTTTCATGCACCCCTGATGAATAAAAAACACTTTATATCAAGTATCTTTACTGCACCAGTGTGGAGAAATGCCAAAATAAAAGTCTTTATTATATTTTATAATATTTGACCATATTTGAGGTACTGTAAAAACATATTGCTCAGTGTTTACTGGCTACTGATGGTATATTTGACTTCTGCACATCTAAGACTACAAGTATCTATACTTAATATCAAGCATTTTTACTGTACCAATTTGGAGAAATTCAACAATAAAAGTCCATATTTGTACCTCCAAGTGGCATATTTTCATATATTTGATATACTGCATCATTATTGAAGTATAATGAAAATGCTTCACCCATAGCCTGGAAATATTGAGCAATATGTTTTTATAGTAGCTCAAATATAAGAAAATATGGAATCTGGAGGTACAAATATGGGACCCACAAGCTACAACTTTTTGTTTTTTGTCTTAATATACTGAGCAAATCAAGTACATGGGTAGAGTAGCATAAGCTTTTTGTGTTTTCTACAAAATATACAACAGACCACTAAACCTTGCTGTGTCAGAGCCATCACTCTATACTGTGTTTCTGCTACCCAATTCAGATCAAGAGACCATTTTGATGAATAAATAGGAATTGAATTGAATGAAATGAAATGAAGCTAAGGGTAAAATAGTAGAGATTTATGTGTCATGCCAAAATATTAGACATCTGGGAGAAATTACCCGAGGCTAAAAGGTAGTATAGGTCAGACAACCTCATGTGTACAAAGCTGCAGTAGCACAGCATTCTGCCGACTCAGCTTTTCCTTGACCAGAAATGACTCAGCATTTCTAATGAGCTCTTGGCTGTTTAGTTTCTGTTGCGGATGGAAGTACTTAAATCAAATGAGGGATAAAGACTTTTTACGCCTCATGAATATTCCCTTAAAGGACAATAACTCAAGCAATTTGAACGCAGTGTTAATTCTAAATAATTGCATCATCACATAGAGGGGAAGAAAACTGCAAAAACTCCAAGATGAATGGGTTTGAATATAAAACACACACATTCATTAAAAGATCAAATACACATTTGACTGAACAGTATAGTCTTAAAGTTTCTGTCTATAAAACATACTCGATTATATATCCAATTTGTGCATTATTAATTATCCTCCCGACATATAAGATATACCTTTATTCAAACCCAGCCATATCATAGAGATGTCTTCACTTTTCAAAACGTTTTACATTTTAAGGCCTAAAACAAAAAAAAGGCTCTCCCAAGAATAACAAAACAAGCACACACCAAAAAACCAAAACCTCAACAAGAAGCAGAGGAAAAGCTTGTGCATTACTGTTTATCTCCGGTTGCCACACAAACAAACAGCAGGAAGATTTAGGATCTCTGGCAGAGTGTCTCACTGTTCAGTCTCAACACTATTTATGATAATGCTTTTACCACTGAGCTATACATCAACTCTCCCAGGAGCCATTTAACTATGCAGCTACATGTCCAGTGGCTTATGTACAGAATCTGCACGTATGTACACACGAGCAAGAAATTATGGGTAGTGAAAGAAAAGGGTTAGGTGGAAGATGCTGGGCAATGGGGGGAGTGATTGAGGAGAGACAGGCAGGATATGGTGTGATTTTGTCATTTTAACAGATATAAACCATTTCAAAACACATCTACGTATTCTTTCTCTCTTTCATTCAACCTTCCTCCTTTTTACTTCATTATCTGTTATATGCAAGATCAGGCTATTTTATCTCTATAAATTAGCTAAAGTGACCTAGCGTATGGAACAATGGGGACGCATTCATCATGGGAAATGAAGTCATGAAGATGAAAAATGCTCTGTACAGGGGATGCTATGTCATTACTTAATTCTAGTGTGCACACATGCATATGTAGTGCCCTCCTTGTGGGGAAATTGTACTGTTTTTATTTTATTCATTGAAAGGAAATTCAGGTTTCATTCTGTGTCCTACAGGGTCACTCCATTGATTTTACACATGAAGTTTATGGAGAGAATTTTGTTCCTTTATTATTCAATCAAATAGAATAGATTTGAAACCAAAAAAGAGATTTGAGAGCAAAAAAGAGTAAGTGGCAATCAAAAAAAATTTTTTGAGATCAAAACAGAACAGGTTGCAATTGAAAAAAAAATATGAGAGAACATATTTCTTCAACTTCAATCAAAACTAATGTTTGTAAGTAAAAACATACGACCATTTTGCGTCCTCTTTGCTTGCAAGTTCTAAAGTTTTGTTTGCAAATCAGTCCTCTTTGCTTGAGAGTTATAAAGTTTTGTTTTCAAATCAGTCCTCTTTGCTTGCCATTTCTAAAGTTTTGCTTGCGAATTCAACTGCACTTGATGGGCGGGGCCTACGCTGGTGGACGAGAGAAGAGTTTCTATTGGTTGGTTTGACTGGCTACGTCTTCCGCATTACACCCACTTCTCCCTGTGCTGTGCTGCTTGGAGGTAGCCTGTTGCTCTTGAAACGTTTCCCATAAGTAATGAAATGCGCTATATATTGTTGGCTACAGCCTGCCGTACATTACAACAACAACAACAACAACAACAACACAAGTAATGAATTATAATGCCCTGCTGCTGCAAGCACACTGATTAGCAGCAACATGGTTGTCTCTGCTAGTCACGGCCTGAGCAGAGTAGCCTAATGAGTGAGTGAATTACAAGGAGGCGTATACAACGTAGGGCTGTGATTTAAACATTTAGTGTTGCATGGTACTCGCAGTGCCAAAACGTCACGGTTCCTACACAACAGTACTACCGTGGATTACTAAACTACCACTGAACGCGGTGCCAGTTTCCACTGTGTAGCAGGCTGCCGCTTCTCCTCCCGGCTCCCGTTCTCGCTACAGCTGTTCTAATGTCAACAAACTCACGTGGCCATTCCATTTATGTCTGCAAAAGTTACGGGTCCTCTTCCACAAAGTCCACCATGTTGCACCGCCATGTCTCTACAGTAGCCCAGAACACACCAGCTCCAGCCAGCGATGCTCACAACTCTACTATAGCTAACATCACAACAACAGCATATCATACCAAACTAGAAAGTAAGCTGTGGGCAAGTAATTTAACATTACCTGACACACAAATGGCTGTGTGCAAACACCGTTGCTCAATTTGACATTAATGTATTGGATTGGAATTGCATTACCTAGAATCACTTACCCCACGTTTAACTGTAACAACAACATTATCATACTCAACAGAAATAATGCTTTTAGTTCTAATAAAGCAGAATTGTCCTTTAACACTCACTTTAAGCCACTGCATGCCCTTTTCAAAGTCATGACCTGCAAAATGAGTTTGGAAGATTTTTGGTTCTCATAATGATAAAAGGGCAGGAACACTTACACACATGTCCAAGCAAACACACACACACGCACATATCATCACCCTAGAAAAGTTGGTCTTCTCCTTTGTTCTACAATGACGCTGCAGCTTTCACAACCATCTGGCCAATGACAGTATTTAACACACACGCTTACTTGCACACAGGCTAAAACACAGTCTTTGTGAAAAACACACACTTTCACACATACTTTGTCTCTCTCCTTCACACATACACTCAAACACAAATATGCATACAAATGCTCTCTCCCTCTTCTCTCTCTGTCACATTCAAACAACCATACAGTGACTGTCTCTCTGCCCTGAACGCAGACGTGAACACACACACACACACACACACACACACACACACACACACACACACACACACACACACATACATACCACGAGCAGGAATGAGATGTTTGGTCTCCTGTGTAGGTGTGCGTGTGTGTGTGTAGAGTGTGTGTGGGGGGGGGCTAGTGGGGCACAACACTAGCCATACGGTGATCGGTGGAAAACTCCAGACTTGTATAAACAGCCTGCAGAGGGACAGAGAGATACACGCAGACACACTCTCACGTTGTATAAACACACAGACCCATTCTCTCCAAATACACACACAGACACACACATCATCTGTCTCTCTCTCTCTCTCTCTCTCTCTCTCTCTCTCTCTCTCTCTCCTTGCACAGCACACAAGGGAGGATGAGGGGGAAAGGGGGAGAAACAGGAGGAAGGTGAGATGCACCAGGAGGAGGAGGAAGCAGAGGTAAACTCTCATTGCTGTCTCCATATCCATCAGGAAATGTCAGGATCCTGTTATAGGGAGACTGTCAGGCTGCATGTAGTTTGGGGCAGCAGTAACTGGAGTATACAATATGTATGAATGTATGAGAAAGGTAAAATAGGGGTGAGTATGAGGAAGGGGCAGAATGGAAAATGGGCTGGTATGTGTCTGTAGGTTAGTCAAGGTTGCAATAGAATAAACGGATTGGAAGAACAACAGAAAAGGTGCTTGTCTTTGAAGTGACTAAATCATAAAAACTAAGGCACTGAAAACAAGGGGGTTTTGCCAAGTCACTAATTAGCGTTGCATGTGCGTTTTAAAAATCACCATTTTAATTGGTAGTGTTCAAAACAACATGTGTTTGAAAAGATTTCTTGCCGCAAACAAGAAAAAAACACATTACCTCATATACTTAACAATGGACAAGCAGAACAAAAGTGACAAATTAGATCTTTCCACCAGGGATAGGTGGACTTTTAATGGGATACTTGCTTAATAACACAAATTTAGGGCTTTATGATTTGCTACGGTGTTATATTAATAAGACTTCTGGGAACTAGCCTTAACAAAGACCTTCCTTCACAGGGTTTCCATTCAGAAAACACTTATTTCTGAGGTCGAGGCAGGAAAACAAATACAGAGAACATATTAACGCAGCAGCTAGTCTTGGTCTTACATCATAGCATTGCACAATGCAGAAGATTGGAAAACACACAAACAATTGAAAACATAAAGCCTATCACAGCCACACAGATGTTTTCAGTTATTCTGCCTGATAAGCCCTCTGTACATATAATAATAAGACTGATGAAGGTGTGAGTGGTTGCCTCACCAACAGGGGCAATAAAGCTAGCACAAGATTGAAGGAGATGTCAGCCAAGCCTGGTTCATACACAGCCACACAGTCCTGAGAAGTAGTGAAAACACCTGAGTGGGTAGACCCCTCGGTACAATATTCACACCACACTTTCTTCCAGCATTGTTGAGTGATAAAGCCATTGATCCAATAAATCAAATAATACAAAATTAAGGTTTACCAAATTTTAAGCCATAACTATAATTTATCAGCAGTTTTTCAATCAGTACCACTGGCAAATGTTAGCAGTCAAGATCACAGTTAACTAGGTACTAATAAAGATTATTTTAAAGAGTTGAAAAATAAAGTAGTAACTTTTTGTTTGTTTGTTTTTTTTTTTTTTTTTGGTCATTTAGGTGCAGTAGAACAAGAAAACATAACGATTCCTATATTTAGGTGATTAAACACTAGTGAAAACACACCAAAGAATAGTCTATTTATTTCTGTCAATAAAGCCTCCTTAATGTTACACACTGAATCTTTATGGCAGGACAGTACAACGTTTTAAGAATACAGTTTTAACAACTTTGAATTAACTATATACTATATCAAATACATATAAATACTTATTTCATGTATAAATATAGTGTTTTTGATGTTGCCAAGTGGAGGGCTAAAGAAACAAAGCTTGATATTGGGTGTTAGTGGACTCAAAAAAGTTAAAAGGTCAACAGATTTGCTCTGGTGTGGCAGTTCAAGTGTGTGGGAGTTAGACTGAAGTCATCCACGGTGATTATTATAAAAACAATGTTCATTTGAGCAACAGATTCTTTCTGACAGGAAGAAACAGAGACAAATTCTCTGTCTCAGATTTTGCTTTAAATGTATTGTCTGCCTTTGCAGGCAGAGTTTTCTGATTGCTTTTAAGGTTTTTTTTCTTTCTACATCTGTTTGGCCTTTCTATTTTTATTTTCCCCCAATCTTCCCACCCTTTTTGACATTTTGCCTGTGTGCCTTACTGTCTGTCTTTACACCCTTTCCGTCTCAGCTTCTCTCATCCACCTGCTCTCTCGCACCCTCTCTCTCTCTCTCTCTCTGCCTCTTTCCATCTTTTCCTCTATTTATCGCAGTGGGAGCTAATGTGACCTTTATGTGCTGTCAGCTCGCTGCATGGCCGTCAATCATCATCTGCTCCCATTAGAACAGCTCTATCAGGAGCTGTCAGCACCACAGGGCTGCCAGCCCACTCCTCCATCCACGTACGCCACCCACCACCCACCAGTTGAGGGATAGAAATACAGGGGGAAAGAGCAAGTGACACTGAGAAAGCAAGACAAAAAGGGAAAAACAGAGGGGGAAAGAAAGTGAAGAGAAAAAGGATCCAACAGTGTGTCTTGTCTTCACTGCTCCATCTATCTCTCGTTCATTCACTCCTTCCATCTCTCACCTCCATCATCCCTCATTAATTGTGTTTACTCCGAGATACCTGTGTTTTGGTCCTTAAGGAGCCGACATAGTTAGCAAACAGACCAGCCAGACAGAAAGAGAGAGACAGAGAGACTTTCTTTTCTTATTCTCGCCATCCCTCAACACCTTCTCTGTCTTCCCCTCTCAACTGTCTCTCATTATAACTTTTTAGTCCTTCTGGAGGAGGTTTACTATCTCTTCTCCTCCTTCCTCTCCATCTCTGTGTTTACCTGCTGTGGGAGCTCACTATCTCTCCCTCTCGCCTGTTTTTTACTCCTTGACTACCCCTCCTTCCTCCTCTTGTGGCCCCTGTTCCCTTCACTTCCACCCCTGTTTGTTTATTACAATGCATCCTTCATTCTTCCGTCCCGTATCCCCTCTTGTCTCACACTTCTGTTTCTGTCCTGCTCTCTCTTGTTATCTTATTTCCATCCACTTACTGAATCCTGCTAGATCTTTTATACTACACCATCTTTCTTTACTTCTCCTTTTAGTTTCCTGATCTTTTTCCCCACCTCCTCCCAGTGTAAGCCTCTTTTTTCCTCTTTCTTCACTTCTCCAATGTTTTTTCATTGTTTGGAAATGACACAATCCGACCCAAACAAACGCAAACAAACAGTTATAAAATGCAAATGTAAGTCAAAATACTTACAGTTTACCTCACACACATCATCACACAATTAAATGCAAGAGCTCGAGTAACAGCTGCTATGTGAGTGTGTGCATGTGTGTCTGTCTGCTAGTTAATTGTATTCCTGCACACAGTGTATTAATGAAAAACCAACCACACCTGCTTCTCTTCTTGTGAATTCAGAGAGACAGAAAACAGCTCATTGAGAAACCAAATTTAATATATTTTTTAGTGTAATTAAAAACTGCAAAGTCCTCAGTAAAGCCACCTTTTTCACTTTGACTGAAAATTCACATGTGGTAGCCTACAAAATCCTTCTGGAGATATTATAAATCATTTTTCTACATTGAATCTAGGTAGGACTCATGCAAAAATTATATTAAAATATAATAAAAGGATTTAATACTCACTTACCTTTTGTTGCAAGAAAGTGCAAGAGGAGGAGAAATAGCACCATTAATGGAGTAGGCCCCTTCAGTACAGACACACTTTTGTATCTGTATTGTGTCGATATGACATGATATGATATTGGTGAATTGGTATATACACCAATATGGCATAATATTGGTGCCCTGCAAGACACAATGAACACCTCAAGTGTTCCCCCTTCAAAGGAATCCTGTAGGTCTATTTGAAGGGTTTTTCAAGAGCGAGAGAGAATTTTGCAAAATTACTATAAATCACAACTACAACTTCAGAAAAAAGCTATAAAAGCCACATTGTGCCAATCCGTTTTTTTTTTACTTTTTGCAGTAGTATTGTTTATACTTGTACATATTTTCCTGATTGCATTACTGCAGTATTACATACATGTCTCCATGCTATATATGGGGTTATGTTTGTAAAAGGGGCTTGTAATGTGGGAGTGCAGATCTTTTGATGATGGTCAAAAGCTCAGGAAGTTAACTTTGACTTTAAAATGTGACAGACATGTGTTCCCCACAAGTCTAGAATGAAAATCCACACTCGAGGAGTTATGGTTGCTCATATTAATGTATTCTAGACAAAGACGGCACCTAAAAAAACAAATAAATAAATATTTGCAGGTTTCAGCTGGACTTAACGTGACAAAGACATTATTAACCACCTCACGTGTTTAACTGGTTGGATGTCTGGATACGCAGGCCATTTTAATCTGTGTCAAATCCAATCTGATCACAGTGGGCCATGTTAACGCCATATTTACATCTGTGTTCTGTGTCCTCAACTTGACATAATAGATGCATGTTTAAATGTAGTTCTTTTTGTGATTGAAGCCAGTTAGGACCTGGTGGGTGGTTGGCAGATTTTTTTGCTGGCTTAAAAAACAAACACATGGTTTCTCTCCGTCTCTCACACACGCACACAAACAAATGTGCACTCTGATGCCCGCAGTATCTAGCAGAGAAATTAAAACCTGAGCGTGGGTGATGTCTGCCAGCGTGGCAGGGAGCAGCTGTGTAATGTTTCTCTTTGGCACGCAGGGTTGGTTGGCATTTTAGAATGGAGGCGGTCATCGCAGAGAGTTAAAAAGGATGACAGAGTTACTGACAGACGGGAAGTAAGACAGACAGGCATGTGTGTGTTTATGTGGGAGAGCAAATCACACCACAAACTCCTTCTTTTTTATTGTTCCCAGTCTGTCATAAAATTTCTATAGCAGAGAAAGTGACCTGCAGACAGGTGAGGCAGGTAAAGAGGCAGACAGGAAATGAAGGCGTGAGTGACAGGCCACAGATGGAAATAAAGGAGGAGGAACTATGACCCCCGTCAAATGGATGTCTCCATCAGCAATCCCACCCTGCCTCTCAACTTCACTTTCCACTTTCCTCTCAAGCTCAACTCCACTTTCATCTGAGAGAAGATTCTTTATATGAACTGAATGAAGAGCACTTCAAAGACAAGATGAATCAGCCATTAACCCTGCTGTATCTCCCTTGCCCATGTCTTTCTCTCTCTGAGACTGTCAATAGGATCAACTTGCTCTGTGTCCTTGAAGTTGGGCTATAAACCCACACACACACACACACACACACACACACACACACACACACACACACACACACACACACACACTCACGCACTAAAGTGGTTGATAGGCACATGATTGTGAGCTGAGAGCTGGGGAGGGAAGTGATTAAACTCTCATGTTCAATATTGAAATTTCAGCTTCAGTTTGAGTTGATTTACATATTTATTAACAAACAGAACTGTATCCCAATGTATTCACCCTGCTGAGCACTTCCCTCAATTATTTGTCATCAGTTTTCTGTGATTCATGTGGTCATTTCAAATGTATGTATGTATGTATATATACAAATATTGTGCATTGGTCATGCAAATATAGAACTGTAGATTCATTTGTAGCCATGCTAGGTCCAGACTGAAATATCTCAACTGCTGGATGGCAATTTGAACAGGAATTCATGTACCCTAGAAAATGAATTCTTCTGACTTTGATGATGCCCTGACCTTTAATCTGGAGTCTATAGTAGGTCAAACTTTTCCCTTATTCAGCAAAACATCTCAGCATCCACTAGATGGGTATAGCCACAAAATTCAGGGTTCCCTGAAGATGTAACCTAATGACTTTGGTGTTCCCTTCTTGTCTTTTTGAGTGACAGTTCTTGACAACTATTGGATAGGTTGCCATTACAGTACTTCATTATAATGCTGTTTTGTCACACATTTTACCTTTATCAAAGGGTTAGATGCCACTAAATGCTGCACACTGGTCCTTTAAGTGTCCCAATGTACCCCTAATGTCTTTGTAGTATCTTTAATATAGTATGATATCTTTAGGCAACTTAGCCACTGCCAAAAGATTTGCTTAAATATTTGATGAATTCATGAACAAAAGTTAGTGAACACAAAGATAATAAGGCAGCAGACTCACTTTCTTTTTTTTTTTTACTGCAATTCCCTGCAGATTTTGGCAGCAATCAATATTACGCAGGGGTAAGCCACCTTTTCCACCCCTAATAGACAAACACCAACTGTCAATGAGCTGGGTTAGGGTTCACACCAGACTGAGGGTTAGCTGGATTTTTTTTTTTTGTGTGTGTGTGTGTGTGTGTGTGTGTGTGTGTGTGTGTGTGTGTGTGTCGTGCGCTGGAGGGTGGAGCTGGACCCAGAGCAGAGCGTTGACATCGGGCAGCCGAACAGATGGCGTTTCATGAGTCTGCTTGTGTGTGTCGTGTCCTCAGGTGGCTGAGGGAAGTGATGTGAGGTGAGCTGATGATGATGTGTTGTTCTCATTACGCAGCCCGATGCTCATCTCTCTTATACCATTTCATTCTGTTCTCTTTTTTTAGCAAACAAATTAGAACCTATAAGAGAGAAGCTTGACTAATTCTCTCTCTCTCTCTCTCTCTCTCTCTCTCTCTCTCTCTCTCTCTGCCGGTCTGCCGTAGGTCACAGTATTTTTTTCCAACTTCATTTAATTAGAAGGCCCTTTCTTCTTCTTCCTTTCCATTTTGTTTAGCATTCACAGTATCTTATATGAACTGTCTTATTTTGATCATTATCAGCCTGTATCTGTCATCTGACCTTGTCTGAGGTCAGATCCTGAACGATGGACCATTCTGTAGCTGATGGTGAACACACACACACACACGCGCACACACACACACACACACACACACACACACACACACACACACACACACAGTCCTTTCAGACTAAAACATGCCTCATAAACAGCTTTTCACAAGGAAACAGACAAGGAATCTCTGGCTAACCACAGCTTATAGTGGCTTACAGAAGAGCAGATTTACACACCTTTGAAATCTTGACTACACACTGTGCATCATGTACCTACTAACAAAACATATTTCTCCTGGGGTTGAAGAGGGGTTTATTTTCCCATGTTTCTTCTTCATATCCTAAATTGTTCTGGTTTGGTAAATGTAACACTGCCCACAGATGCACATGTTAACATTATGAGTATGCACAGTATGTTAGGAGGACACCTACAGTGTGTACCTTTACAAGACACCTTCAAATGTTCACAAACTCAGAAGAGAGAATTAATATGTTGCAATTCCACTAAAACAAGTTGTTGGGGTGTGAAATAGCACTGCGCATACCAATATAATACCAGTCAAGGACAAAAAAAACACTGTTTGATTTGATAGGAGGGACAGACAAGCACAATTACTTAATAATTTGTGATGGCTTTATTGCTTTATTATTAAGTGCCGGATGAGGTCACAATTAAAGACTCACAAAGTGAAATTTTTCCAGGAAGTTAAAGTGTCACACTTTGTCTCATAACATTTTCCACACACTCTCTAACTGCTGATCCAAATCTTCATATCACTACCTCCTTACTTCTTCTTCCCTCTTTCCTTTACCTCTCCTCCTCCTCCTCCTCCTTTTCTCCTGCTTTCTAGCTTACATTCTTGAATTGCTTAATTTTCTTTATTCTTCTCCTTTTCTGTCTTTTTGGCCCCAAACCTCCATGAAAAGTTATTTTTTGTCTAATTTTCAACGCTCTGTGGTTTTTCACTTAACTACCCAGAAGGCACCTGTCAGTCAGTGTCAGTCAACCACATTGAAGTCTTTTTCGTTGGGTTTTTCTGTTGATGTAGTTTGACTTCGTGTCACTCACCAATCATGATAACTTCAGACTTTTAGTCCCTTCTATTCATTCCAGATAACACCTACTTTTTCTTTCTAGCTACCTTCCTCCTTTCCTCTCACACCTTCCTTTCCTACATCTTTCCCTCTCTGCCTTTATGCACATTTTTCCTGCCTCCTTCCCTCTTTCGTCCTCAGCTTCTCATCGTATTACAGATCTCTCTCCAGTCCCACTGCTGTTTGTCCCGGTGGGCTGTCGGTGCCTGAGGGGGGATGAAGTCGAGCTGAGGTCGGTACATTGCGTCCTTACAGCATCTCTTGCCGAGCTGACATGCACACACACACACATACACACACACAAACACACACCTCAGTTTGTTCCCGCATAGACCGGGCTTGAGTTAATGGGATGAGTTCTAATTAATTTTGCTGTGTCAGGGGAGACCAGTGGATAGAACCAGGAGAGAAGAATGAAAAAAGAGAGGCATCTAGAGAAATATTAAGGGTAAAGTTGGAGCGTAAAAGAATGAGTCAGAAAAAAAGAGGATAGAGAGAGAAATAAATATAGAGATAAAGAGAAATACAAAAAGAGGCAGGAGTTGTTCAGGAAAGAGAGAGACAGATACATAATTATTCAGGGGACACAAAGCCAGTGTCCAACAGCAGCATTACTTCATATTGGTATTTTTCTGACCTTGAAATGTGTTTTATTTTGGTTATGAGCATTAAACAAAGGAGCAATAAATGGGAGATGCATGCAGATGAGGTGAAGAATAATAAAAACACCTCCGAATATAACACAGTCTAGTACAACAACACCACTAACCTCAGTGCTGAAACATATCACTTAATTAACACCTCTATGACAGAGTAAACAAAAATTGAACTGAACATTATAGACATAACTAATGTTCTAATTTAAACTAAGGTGTTATTTATTCAAATTAACTCGAACACAACCCACATGGCCTAATCCAAGACCCTGCCCCCACTGCCTCACTGGAGTGACAAGCTAACTTTTTTCAGCTCTGGTGTGGAATCCAAAATACTTTGTCACATTTCTTTTCAGATGGTTTCACATCATAATTATTCATTCATTCAGCATGGTTCGCTACTTTTCTCAGTTTTGCATTAGTGAAGAGAAGAGAATAGCGTCGGGACCTCCCTCCTCTGGAGTAAATTACATGTCCGGTTGCTCTTATACAGTGTGAATTTGAATTTGAACAGGTAAAATTATGTGTTTTGTATGAATTTTGACAGTTCTAATTGGTTTAAAATCATATAAAAGTCATATAAAAGGTCTTCTTTTTAATTTTTATGCTTATAATTTGAATTTTTGTTCACATTGTCACACTGTTTTCACAATTATTATCAATAAATAATAACGGAAAAGCAATATATGGCATGTCTAGACAAGACGTGCAGTGTTAAAAGCCTGGAAATAAAGAGAGTGAAAACAACTTGGAGTTCAAGGGTTTAATGGGTGATTTTACCAATATCCCTTGAACTTTGAAAGCCCTCACCTTTCCCTGAAGGCAGCAGGACACATATGTGTGTTCCATCTGCAGTCTCTAATTTGAAAAGTGATGCACCATTATGCAAAATGATCCATTGTGGTTACCTTGATTAAATCATGCACAGCCAACATTATACTGCTGCAAAATAACCACACAAACCTCTCTGTGTCTCTCTGCTCATCAAACTGCTCGCTTATAATTCTGTGTTTTCCTGGTTTATGCTTCACATCCTGAAACACAATGGACACAGTTCAGAGAGTTCAAAATGAAAAATCGTTCTGGTTCCCATCATCCCTCCATGAGGTGACACTGTGACAGAGATGAGATGTGACTGTGACAAGCATCCCAACATCAGAGCTGCTCATGATAGGAGATTTCAACTCATTACTTCACTTCTACAAAGTGACTGTCAGTGCAAAAAGAAACAGATTTGCAGCATACATACAAAACAAGTACATTATGTGGCAGCTACCTCAGGAGTAAAAAAGGTAACATAAAATTTGAGTAATATCTTGATATAAAGTCTTTATCTAAAATTGTATATGCTATTCTTTTTATTGTTTTATTACTTCCTGTGCCACTTTGTTATAAAACCAATTTTACTCCTGGCAACACTGTAATGTTTCAGTCACACAGATGCTGAACAAATCATGTATTTTTGCTTACTGGGATTTATTATTTAAAAGTTTTTGCTCAACATTCCTTTTTTCTTTAAAATAAATCTCATATTCACCTTCCAGTACTGATAGCTGCTGCCCTGAGTATGAACACACACATACCATATACCTTTGTACACACAAACTCACACATAGAGAGACAACAATTCTGTAATTAAGATTACTAGGTTGTCTCAACATGAATCATGATTTCTTTAACTATGCATACCCAAAATGGGCCAAAGGCTTAATGCCTGTGGGTCCCACATGACAGGAGCAGTAATATGTTTTAATGAGCCTGGGTCCTGGGATGAGACTCTACATTTGTCATTCAGGTCCTGCACTGCAAAAAGTTTAACAGTGCAATTAAAAACATGGCTTAAAGTCTCAGACTTTTGATCACATGTCTGAGTCAAGTTCAGAAACATGTGTGTGAGTGTTTCATGAGATGTTCTACACTGTATCAAATAACTAACAGCAAAGGCTCATGTCTCATCATTTATTAACAGGGCTGGCATGTTTTCCAAAAATCAAGTTTGAAGGAATTTGGAATGACACGTCATTTGTTCGAATTCATTTTCAAAAATTAAGCATGTTTTAACCATTCAATTTTACAATTTACAAGACAGCATGACAGCCCTATTTATTAATATTACTTATCTATCATTATTAAAAAAGATAATAAGATTGCAGTCAGATTTGTTAGCTAGTCAATGGAGGTGTATGTACTTTATGTGGCTAAGTGTGTAAATCTTATCGGGATTTTATCCAGATTTGAGACAGTTGAATGAAGTGTAAAAAGTACACACCGGGGAGCTAGAGACATCAGTAAAAAAAAAAAACTTTCAGCACATGTGAGGTTTCTACAGGATACCAATGATATTTACTGCACACATCATTAAAACACTCATTAGAATAATTTGTAGCAGGACGTCAAAGATGCTATATGTACTTAGGTAGTGTGTTTACCGACAGCACCACTGGAACTATAGAACAAATTTACTTTAGGCTATAGCTTCATGAATAAAACATGGACCGCTGTGGCCTTGGTTTGCACTTTTATGATTTGTGTTTATTTGCGGGCATTTTATTTGAGAATAAGTAGGAAAATATTGACCTCCAAATGCAAGGTTATCTTTTAATTGCTTGATAGCTGTGGTTGCATAAGATGAAACAGCATGCGAGCAGGGAATAAATTAAGTTTTAATTAGAAACATAATATTCCAATTCAGTCTCCTTGTTTGCTTGTTATTGTTGTTGTCTTTTCATAGAAGTGAGAGACGTGTAACAAAAAAGAGATAAAAATGCTTACAATGGGAGTGATATGGCGCAAAAGCCTTGATAGACCAAATTATCGCACAATGTCCCACTGTCTTTCCAACAAATAAACCTTAATTTCAGTGAAGCAACATGGATAAATGGAGTAGTCATGATTATGCACTACAGCCCTCAAACAAAACAAGGCTAAGTGGAATTATCACAACACTCCTCGTGCATGAGTCCTGCTTCTACTCTGCACCAGACAGATTATTCTTTGAACACAATATAACAAAAACACACCTGTAATGCTGTGCCATAAATAGATAATAACTCATTATAACTTCTGCTCCGGCCTTCTGGACACAAAGGAGATTTTGAATCAGCACAGGAGCATCAAAGCCACTGAAAGAAGCAGTAAAGGCGAGAAAATTGTAACTTTAAAGCTATAACACAGCCTCCTTAGGCAGGTCTAAGCTGTAAATCTGTCTCCACTGGAAGCTTTCTAATGTGAGTTACTGTATTTCTGTGGCCTCAAATATTGTGGCACCAATCCTAAGACTCTCTTCTTTGAAATATACGAGGGGATTAACCAGGAGTCCACCAGTCAACACTTTTTATGGTGACCCCAGGTTGATATCACAATGAATATAAAATCCATACATCCCTACTCGCTTAATCCATCATGCCTAATAGGAATTTGATCTTAGTAGGTCAAGCACATATTGTGTGTATTGATCACCAGCTCACTATCTATGACATTGCAGTTATTTATTATTTTTTTTAATCTCATACTTGCCATTTCATAAAGTGATGGCAGAGGGATAATGTAAAGTAAATTAGAAAACGCCACCTGTTTTTCAATAATCCTACAACAAAGATTTAGACATAGTTCTTCCCTTTATCTCCTGTTTCAGAACTGCTGAAACTCTGTACAGAAGAACAATATTATAACAGAAAATTATAACATATCTCAAACAGCCTCATACAGAATATTGATTTTGAACTGTTCTGCTGAGTGATGGAGCCAAAGTACAGCAGTAGTTCTGCAAGTGTGGAGTAAAAAATTGCAATGGTAACATCAATGCAAAAAATAAATAAATAAATCTCAAATGCTTATCAAACAGTTGGATTATTGGATCCAAAAAAGAGCTTATTATTAAAAAAGAGCAATAGAAATCCAGTTTTGTGAAGTTTATGATATTTAAAGACCCATTACAACTGCCTAAAAACTGCCTACTGTCATATTATCTAAAACACTGGCAAGCTGCCTCTAGTGGTAAAATGAAATAAATTCATTTAAATAGCACTATCAAAATAATACAAAATGTAATATTTTGTTTCAATATCGGCCTGCCTGCTATGTAGTCATGTTCAAGCACATGGCTTATATATCCATGATTAGTTACAAGCTAAAATGTAATAGCAAGATAGTAAGATAAGGTTCAAGGTTATTTTATTGTCACAACAACACAATGTTTAAATTTAGATATAGTTCCCTTTATCCTACTTTTAAAATAACAAATAAAAATAGATTAATGAGTCATAAAAATATAAAAATTACTTATTTGTATGATGAATTGTTGAGGAAGAATTGAACAGTCTTACAGCCTGAGAGACATTACTGTATTTTAATAATAGTCATAATGGTGTTACTTAGAAAGCCTAATATGTTCTAAGGATGTACTCAGTGTAAAAAGTTTTAGAAACATCTAAAATGTGCAAAACAATTAAATGGAATAATCTATTTCCAGTATAGTTTTGACAGCAGGATTACCTTTGGAAGACAACTTGACTCGAAATAATTGTCCACAGCGGTTGGCAAGTAATCAGCTATTGTTTGACTCTCTTCTTGAATCAAATGCCAGATGAAAGAAACAAAGGTTTGGGGCTTCAGGTGAATGTGTGAAGATGGTGTCTTAATGATGATGGCCACACTTCAGGACTCGACAGCAAAGTCAGCTGCAGGGCAGCAACGTCTCACAGGTGATGGATTTGAGTTCCCAGCAGACGTCTTTAGATAGTCTGCAGAGTCTGTTCTAATTGATGAAAGGCAACGCTTAGATTAAAGACTTTCGACTAAAACCTCGGAGTTGGAAAAGAGATGTCAAGTGTTGAACCAGTCTTCTTTAACAGATTGTGTGCTTATCTGTGTATAACTTCATATATGCACGTGAGAAAGTCTTTCTGTCTGATCATCTTTCTGACCTACAGTTCCTGTGTGACTTTCCTTTCAGCTTTGAGGCAAACTATTGCAGCAGGCAAGCAAACCATGTGACATCTAACTCTGACATCTAACACAGCAATGGCTGGAGGTGCCCTACACCTTTTTATGTCCCTCACTCTGGCTTTATCAAATATTGATTGCATTGAAAGCCTCTGCTGAGAGTAAAGGGTCCACAAACAGAGAGTCAGTCTTTCTATCTGCTTTCAAAGGAAACCTTGCTCGACAAACATTTCCCTCTCTGATATTCCCCTGCCATCCATTATAAACCCAAACTGCTCCCCTATATATAGAAATTTATGAGATAAGCTTTATAGGTAGCATTTTGACCTACTGTACAATTCTACTTCCTATGTTTGCCCCAGTTGTTTCTTGATATTGTAATAAAAATTAAATATTGTACGCTTTTCTTGTAGTTCCAGCTAGGGTTGCACAATATGGTAAAAACATCACACTGCGATATGATTCACGATTAGTGGGAATGATAATTTTTCCATCACAAGTTTAATTTTTCCTGAAAACACTATTAAACTGATGATGTCTGTCTTAAATCTGAAGAGGATTTGTTGTTCTCCGTAATCCATCCAATATATGACACCCTGAACCAAAATGGTAGACTGAATACCGAACACCCTTTTCTGCACAGGTTTGCATTATGTTTAAGTGTATCTTTGAAGAAGCAGCTTAACCTATCGACTGACAGACCAACCAACATTGCTAGTTCTAGAGCCATGCCACTAGTGTGGCATTGACTTCCCCTTTATTCCCGACACGTACTATACATGACCATTTTTATGGGTTTTACAGAACATATCAAAAAGAAAAACAATGTCATTATGAGATTTGTATGCATACATACTGCACAAGGCATAGACTGCTGCTATACAAGGAAAAGAGGGAGGGAGGTCCAGTAAAGGTCCCTTGAAGGTTTTTTATCTCTCTCGCTCTCGTTTCTTGGAGGTGATTAGCCATTTCCCTTTGCTCCCATACACCCATACATCATATGGATTGGGTCTGTGGGACAGACGCAGAGCAGGAAGCTAAGTATGCACACACACTTGTGAGGAGAGAAGGGCACTTGTGCGAGTGTGGGTGTGGACTGTGGTATGGCAGGGCACTGACTTCTATCTCCAGGGTCGTTGGCTGGTAATTAGTTTTGCTCTAATGGCTGCCTGGCGAGGTCAGGGGATTCCTGTAATCCCTCCTCTATCTGTTCACCTCCTGCTTGCCTCTTACTACTAATCTCTCTAACCTATCTCCTCCTGTCTGCCTCCCCTCCCTTTTAACATCATCTCTCCTTCAAGAAATCACATGGCTCTCCTCACTTTTTCTCTGTCTGTCTTTTAAACTACCAGTCATGCTTTCTTGTTTACTCCTTGTTTACCCCGCTTAATGAATGCAGCACTTTTCTTGTGCTTTCATTGTATTTCCTTTCTTTGCCAACTTTCGTCCTTCATTTCCTCTACAAGACATTAATACGAAATGCCTCCTACACACATTTCACGCTATTCCAATTCCCCATCTCTCTTTGTTTCGTCTTTATCTCATTCCCTCTCTCACTTGGCCAGTTCTACTCTACAGATCACAGCTGAGAAACCTGCAGAGTTGTACAGTGAGTTTATTATTATTCAACTGGGATTTTTAAATTCACACATTCTCTCCACTGACGGCTCCAACTGCGAAACATTATCAGAAAGAACAGACCATCTGTGCCCGTATCACAAGCTACTATCCTCGCTCCGTCTTCCACTTAAAGCTAACAGATGGAACTGCAGTTATGTACACAGGCAGTTCGCTCACAGTGCGCTTATTTATTACCATACAGCACACATTCACATGCAGTAAAATATGCTTGCATGTCAAAGGTGTGTTCATTCTTCCTAATATTTTGTTATGTAGATTGCAGAGAAAGAAAACGAGCTATTTCGGTAAAAAAGCTACTGGGGCATTGAAACGCTTGGTGGTGACGAGAGTCTCTATTGAGCAAAACAGTTTTGGGTTCAGTTCAAGGTCGTTGGTTTCCTTTTTTTATTTTATTAATTATAACCATTGTGTCAGCTGTATTTCAGTGCGTAGTTAGAGCGCATGTAGGAAGGCTGCAATTTGTAATTACACACTAAAATCTGAAAAAACTCTTACTGTCCAGCTGCTAAAATCCAGAGAGAAAAAGAGTTGATCAAAGCAGTGCAATACATTCATCCGAGTTTTCCCCGGGCAGGCTATATACAGGCTTTGGCCCTACCCTGCGACTGGTGGAAGCTGTACGCAGCCTGAGAGGAAGACTGCAGGTACAATCTCCTTTCCACATTTTTGGGGGGTAAAAAATGTATTTGTACACATATATATACCATTATTTGCAGTCAATATTCTTCTATCTATCCTGAAACACACCTAATTACCGAAAAGCTTCCCAAAATATCTACGTATTCCTTTGGGTAAACCTATTAAGTATAATATTTAGGAATCATAAAGTATGAGGTATCAACTAATGAACAATAAACTTTTAAAAATAACTTTGATAATAAATTTTATACTGATGTATTATTTGCAAGATTGATGGGTATTAATGCCGGTAAAGGCTGTTTCCACTGGTGCTGTACTACAAACTTATTCTGCTGTTTGGGTGTGATACATAATTTCCACAACAAATCTTGGGGCTTGCCCGAGAGTTTTAGATAACTTGATTATGCAAGTGCAAAACATCCTCTGTCCTCACATTCTTTTATTAGAAATCAAACTTCAGCCATTAGACAATATATCAAAAATGTCACGGAGGACACAAAAGCACATAAGTATGTAAATTAGGTAGGTACTAGCAAATGAATAAGGAAATTCCATCCTCCACTAGTGTCTAGCACACCTGGCTCGCTAAGGAGCTCATTTCGAAGCCAAGGATTAGGCCTAATTACTGCTTTAATTAGCAAGTTGCTGAGGGCCGCATCCCACCCCGCCACCACTGCCGACGGCACAAAGCACCGTCAGACCGGGTGGCCGGGGAGGGAGCAGATCAAATGAGATCTAATTGATGGCAGCTTAACATCATAAAAGCCGATGATTGGGGAGGCTGGTGCTCAGCTGAGTAAAGTCAAAACAGAAGAGGGGGGAAATCTCATTCATATTTAATCTGAGTTTTCAAAGGCAAAAGTGAATATTGAGGAATAATTAGAAAGCGTGTGTCACTCAAGGAGAGGGACATTGCGTGTTTGTGTGATCCAGTAGCAACAGTGGACATAAAACACACAACAAAATATTAATTTCCCCTGAGGTTTAAAAAAGTGACTGTAATGCAAACTGGAATAAGGAAAATTATTCAAGGATTTTTTTTCCCCCTTTCAGTGTAAGTAGAGTTTGAGTTTGCTGTTGACATCTATGCTTATTCATACTACTCATTATGAAAGCTTACATCAAATGAACATGGCAAAAAATGAATCCAATCATTTATAAGTGTCCTCCCCTGTGGTGTGCATTCCTACAAGTGGATGAAACCAGCAAAAGTCAAAAATATTAATTTCTTTAATTCCAAACATCAAGTAATCACTGCAGCACAAGATTGACTTCTGTGATGGATTTTACAGATTGGAAAATAATTAGCAGAGCACCCAAGAAGTCTGGATTTTTTCCCCCCATAATAGTAGCTGTGGATAATCACTTACATGGCCATTTCCATTGGGATGAAATTCATTCTGGACTTAGTGAGATAATAACTCAGTAATTAGCAAGCCCTCGGGTGATACTAACGCTTTACATAGAGGGCCAGAGAGATAGACCAACCAACTGACGGACTGACTGACTGACAGAGATGGGGCATCTTGTAATAGAGCTGGCTGGAGTTGGTTTTATGGCCTCATCTTAAAGTCTTAATGGCTTTCAGAGGACAAGGCTGTTTGGCTGTTTGGTTGTCTGGTAGACAGAACGTCTGGATTTCTTCTCTAATAACTCTCATTGTAAAGAGTTCCCAGAACCTTTCTGGCTGTGGGACATAATAATGGACTAATACAAGCTTCTGTTTATGGGTATTGACAAAGATTATAACGTGTGACCACAGCTTACAATAAATCTTGCATAACACTCCTGAAAATATAGCTGATCATTATAACAACAAAAACAATGCTATGCCATATACTTCTAAAGCACCTAAAGATATATTAAAGATAAAATAAATTTCTTTAATATAACATTGTCCAGTCACTTAACTACTTCAAGAAGATTAATCTTGCAATACTGTAGTTTCTGATTGAATTCTGATAGTATGTTTGCTGTTGGATCCCTAATAGACTTTTTGACCAGTGAATCCATCATGTTATGTGATAACTGATTAGGAGATGTGGTGTTGTCACATTTCCTAAAGAATCAATGGATGGTCATGTTTACAAAATCCAATTTACCTTTTCAAGGTCACAGACATACTGCGACATCCATACTGTGTCTTTTATTTAACTTCAAACAGGTCGAAGTCTGTGAGATGACATTGGAAACACAAAAAAGACAGTAAATAAACACGTGTTGAGATTTTGTTGTCACATATCTCTACTACTGGATATTTACCACCAAAACTCTTCATTGACAAGATTATACAAGAAATACACAGATACCTAACGGCCATGTTGATGTAAAGTAAGTCTTCCAACAAAAAGCAAGACAAAACTGAATAAACTGAAGAAGCAAAAAGCTAATTTTTGACATATTTGACAATTATCTGGAAGAGTAAATTTGATATTCATATCTTGGGTACATTGCAGAGATTCTACCAGGAAGAAACAGACACCTAACTACAATTTTACTTGTTGATGTCGATCTTTCGAAAAAAAGATCTATGGCTTGATATTATTCAGAAAAAGTCGCATAGGGAACATATAAATACAAACATATGGAAAAGATCTGTGTATCTTCAGCATAAAAGTGGTATACAGGTGGTCATCATATATCACTGTTACACCACGAACGTACACACACACCAATTTTTGCTGGGTGTTTCACATATACAGGGTGAATAAAAAAAAACGAATCAAAATAAAACATTAATTATTATTTAAAAATGTAAAAATTTAATTTATTTTATATTGCAGTTATAATAACTGTAATTGAGAGACTGTGCAGTATATACTGACTAACCTATGACAACTGTTTGTTTTGTCCAATTTTCCTGTTACTGCTTTCAAATATGAAAACTCAGTACTGGAAACAGTCTTACATACAGTACAATACAGCATATCCAATTCAAATCTTTGCTCTATAAATAACCTTTTTCGTAATGAGGTTTCAAATTCAGTCAATACCTGAGCAAGTGACCCCGTTTCTTGTTTTCCCTTTTGAATTCCACAAGTAAGTGAAAACAGTTTCTACACCCCAAAGCCGTGTATTCACGTGCTTACAAGTAAGACTGGGATGAGAGGTTATTGTAATTACTGAGTGAGAGCAGTTTCAAGATGAGCAAAGCTTCATGAAATATATCTTTACACACACACAGCTTGGCTGAACAACCCTGAGGTCAAGGAAGTGGGCTTGCACAGCCCACAGAGAGCTACAGCGAGGTTAAGGACACCCACAACAGAAGAAAAGACTATCTATCTCTCTTAGTTTTCTATTCCGTTGTTCTTTTTCTTCCCTCTCTCATCCTAACCACCTGACCTTCTTGCCATCCCTCCCCTCCTCTACCTTTTGACCTCCTCGCAGGGTAGGAGAAAATGAGAAGGAAGGGATAGAGAGGGAGATAAGAAACACAGACACAAGGCAGGAGACACTGCAAATAAACAGGCTAGCGTGAGAAATGAGGGAGGGATGGGAGGATGTGAAGGGCAGAGGGGAGACAGATATCCACGGGTGTTAGGCAAAATGGAGGTGGAAGGGAGACAAGTTTATTTTCTCTTTCTCTCTCTATCTATCTCTTTCTTCCTCTCTCAGACTCCTGTGCTCAGATGTGTCAATAAAAAGCAGAGGAGGTGAAGTGTGCCCAGCAGGTTTGTGGCCTCAGCACAGTCAGGCCAAGGCCACCGCTGAGCGCAAGGTCGCCTCCGATGTAGGTTCCCGCATCACAAGTGAAGGTATACCTTGACATTTTTGAGCCTCCATGTTATGTCAGTAATTTAATTCCCTTACTTAGGATTTTAAATTTAAAGTAAGATAATAATCAAAATAACTTCTATTCTCTATCTTTTAGCAGTTTCAGTAAACCCCTTGTACCCCACTGGTCCCAAACGGCCATGTGCTGTATGTGGATACATTCAAAGCTACACTAAATGTAAAAATAGCTTCATAAAAGTTTTCCTTATTTTTTCACATTTTCTTTGTTTTTCTTTTTGCCCTTTGTTTAGAAATAATACAACAGTAAGCTCTGCCAAAGGAGATCATAGTGAGTGAGTTACAGGTGACTGCCAAAATTAAGGAAATGCAAGAGTAAATACGCTACAAAGTAAAAAAAAAAATAGAAAGCAGAAATCTGGCAGCTCTGTTCAGCATGGGGTGATTTTCACCAGTGTGGTTCAAGTCCACCCAACTCTTTTGAAGGGAATCTAAAAAACAGAAAATACAGCCAATGAATAAAAAAGCTGCCAAATGGACCTTTAAAAGGACTGTCCAACTGGTCTGTAGTTCTGAACTTAGGGTCCTATTTAGACTGTAACACTAAAAGGCTGTGTGAACAGTGTCTGTCTAAATTATTATGTAAATACTCAGGCAAGTTCATTCTCATCTTTGCTAGAGTTGCCATTCTTCTCTGACACTGGAAAAACCTACAGCAAGCAAACGGAATGGCTGCTGTAGAAAGAAGGAAAGCAGCACTTAATTTACAATCGCTACATGTTGATATTGTCCTGAACTTGTCTTGTTTGCTACTTCCTGGCATGTTCTTAAAACTATTATTATTGTGCTGTTCATACTCTGACTGATGTGTGCAGTTATCTGCATCCTTTCCTCCCAACTGGCCATGACCTTTAATGGCTTTGACCTTGAAAGAAATAAGCATCAGTGTGTAGACTCATTTTATCCCTCAGCTGTCAGATGAACATTTTGAAAGATTGCCTCCACTCAAAAATGTGTTTTTCTTATCCTTACGTCTCCTAAATTGTCAGACGTTGACCTTACTGACGTGTATGTGTACGAAGTTTGTCACGGGAAAGGTACTCATCTGAAAAACACAGTGAAAGTTGTATTAATGAAAACTGACAGCTGAACAACTTACGGTACTTTCTCTTGTTGCATATTTTTGCCTCTTTTAACCTGGGACATTCATTTCAAGTCCACTTCCTGATTGCGGACAGGCTGAGTAGCAGTGTAATCACCCTACAGTGCTCAATGCGAGGCAGCTGCTGCTATTTGGAATTACTGACCTCCATCAAGTCTGTATAATTGCAGTAGAATTGATGTTTTTTGTTAACATTTCTGTCTCCCTTGTCATTACCAGTTGATGCTAGTTATTTAAATGTTGAAACTCGGACCACTTATGTTTACTCATTACTGACAGTTATTTTCCATGGATAATGTGTGGGTACATTTAAGCTCGGGGTTTGCACAATGGCAGTGTCAAGACTGTGGGCAGTGGCCCCCTTAATAGCGTTGTCTGTTGATTTTGCTGTTGCAGTTTTTGTATGGATTCCTGTGAGGACATGACATTTCAGTAAGAAAGGAGCTTTGCAAGCTGAAAATGCTACGAGGCAGCTTCCTTCCACACATCATCACTTCCAGAAAAGCAAGTGCCAACCCTGTTAGCAGGTTTTTACATCTTAACCCTACACACAGACACAAAGTAAATCCAAATCCCCAGCAAGATGCCCTGCTGCACAAACGTTGTACCTCAGGCGAGTATTTGGAGGTTCCTGTGCAGAAAGCCTAACCAGCAGGCAGAACAACCTGTCAGCCATCCCAGCAAGGGCCACTGCAAAATTCATTTTAACTTTCTCCTGATGAAGTTCTCTGAGTTGAAGAGGAAATGGGAAGGAACAGGTGGTGTCATAATATCAGCAGAAGTTGATCTAATCAACTCTGTAGCTCTCACCTCCCCTCCCTCTCTATCGCTCTGTTTTCTACTCCTCTCTCAACACTTTCTTCAAGCACTGGGACACATCTACTCTCTTCATTTTTTTTTCTTTATTCCAAATCAATTACCATCTCCATATCAGTCCCCCTCTCAATATCACTTTGTGCTGCGCAGGGTGTATGAAGATCGATGCTGAAAAAAAGATCGGAGATTAAATTAGAATTGAACGAAGGACCCTTTCATACTGAGATCCACAGAGGAGAATAGAAGGGGTAAAAGTGTGTGTGTGTGTGTGTGTGTGTGTGTGTGTGTGTGTGTGTTGGGACAGGGGGTTGGGTAGTGAGAAGTGCGTGGATCAATGTCCACATACAGCACAATGCATTTGTTTGATTAATTAACAAATTCATTGATTTGTTTAAGAGCTCGCTGATGAAGGGCATTTGGATGTTAGCCGTGACGTTTTACTGTAAAATTTATCATGCTGCATTTTATCCAGGATGTCATAGGTGCTAGAAAATACACAGAGGACAGACAAAGACGAAAAGTACAGAAGTGATGGAGGGAAAGAGAACAAAGACACAGGGGCAGAGGTATTAACAGTTTCAATATGGCTTTTATCCTTAGATGATTGGCACTTGAAGAGAAGGCAGTTAACAAGGCAACTGTGTGTCAAAGCCACAGTACAGGAGCACAAGGGAGTGTAAAACTCAGTGCAACACAAGTGAGAAAGTTTTTTGGAAAGTGAGTCATAATAATGCCTATAAAAAGTATTCATCCCCTTGGACTTCAATATTGCTGCTCACCCACAGTATCAGTGCAACTTAAAAGAGCTTGAGCAGTTTTGTAAAGATGAATGGGGGAAACTTGCAGATATTCATCTTGAATATGAATACAAATATAAATAAAAGTACACATAAAAGTGAAAAATCAGCAACAAGCTGCAACAAGTTATGTGTAAAAACACCCTTTTAATCGTAAAAAACAAGTTTTATGACAAGTGGTCTGTTTCTGCCAAAGGTCCCTCTTAAAAACACCTATTAGTGTCTTTTTAATTTGACAGATTTTGTTCTTTTTTATCAGCCTCAAAAGTCCTAATTATATTCATTTTGATTCGTGTTTGTAAAAAAGCAAAACACAAAAATGTTTACAGTATTAAATACTTTTCCTCCAAATAAAACACCTCGCTACTATCAGCAGGATGATGTCACTGCTTCAAAAAGGAAATCATTTTAGAGTAAGGATTTGGATTTAGGGACATGGGCTTTTTGCTGACCCATCCGCCCACCCCAAACTCCTCCACCTATAATAACACACTACTTCTCCTTTGTTCACAACGGACATGTGTTATAATTACTACAGTGGCTAGAAGCGGTTGTCATTTGGACGTAAACACATATTGTTTGGGAGCATTTGCTGAAACTGACAGATTATCTCTTTTTACTTAGGAGGACAGTCTGATATTTTTAGACGAAATTAATGATGACTTTAACCTAATGACAAAAAAGCAGCTTCACCCTCAACACATGGAAATTGTTTCCTTCTTTTCGAATGATGGGTATGGTTAAAGTTCATAAAGGGCGTTCAGTGTTTAGCGCTTAACCACTTGTGCTTTGTCCTAGTTTGTCAGGCTTTTCTCCCACTGTCCAAAGTAATTCAAATGGACTGGAGACTTAAATTCTCCATAGGAAGTTGAGTCTACAGGGACCTTGGTTAGGAATAAATGTTTAATGATCCTGAATGACTGTGCGTCCTGCTTGAACTACCACAAGTGCTATTTTATGAAAACTGATATAGCTTTCCATAAGTTTGACACCAGACAGCCAATCTGTTACTAATTTGCCATCGCCATTATATTGTCAGTCACGCATAGCTTTGCATAATAGTATGGACATAATACTTGTGGACTGATAATCCATCATTGCACGGTCTATTACTTCTGTGTAGAAAAAAAATTAAAATTTGCGGAAAGTTTCTGGACAGAGATTCTTTTAATGAAAGCACACAACAGGAGCACTGTAGGAGAGGCAAATTATTTTAGTGGAATACACTTTAAAAGAGTCAGTAGTTTAGAAACTGCAACTTTAGTCTTTTTTGCTTTTTTGATGTATTCTCATAAGTCTGATACCCAGGCTATTTGTGTTTTTCATTTCATCCTTTACATAAACAAGAGTAAGTTAAAGTCGGTGTACACGAGAGGTTTTTTGCGACTTTGCCTTCTGTCCCTTTTAAGAGTAACTAAAACCAGATTAGACCCAAAGATTAAAATGACAGATGAACTGCAACATGGATTTAGGCCATGTTAAAACATTAACTGTGAGGTCCAGTACAGTCCGTTAAAGATTGCATGACTACATCGCATCTGCGGCCAAATCATATTCATTATTTTTATTTTTGGCTTGTTGGGTTTGCTTTTAACCTGCTTTTCTCAGGTACTGCAAAGGCAATTTTGACATCAGTGTTGGCCTTCTTCCATGAGTCACTAAACCCCTCTTATATATAGTTCTCTGCAGGTCCAAACAAACATTACTGACTAAGGTTTGGATAACACGTATTGGAGAGCAGTTTGAAACAGAAAGAGAAAGAAAGTCATAGAAAGTGTTATGAGAACTTGCCCTCGGCAGAACTGTGCCCTGTAAACTTGCAGAACTTTACCAGAAAGAAATCAAAGTTTAGAAAGTTAATTCTCTGGTGGCTTGTGCTGGCTGCCTGTCTGTCGTCCCAGCTGGCAGGAGATGAGTCACTGAAATTCAAATGTAATAAAGCCAACATGGCAGACATAAAGGCCTCACCACTGTGCCCCCAATCACATGACAGAGACATCATAAATCACAGAACTGCAATGTCCAAACTCTTTGATTTGGAGCTTGTTTACGTAGCTCCATTACAAGGCTACTTTCTGTAATCTTAGTGACAGGACCCTGGGATCAGTACATGCAGTTGTACCACATCACACCATGTTCAATCTGTTCCTGTTTTTCTTTTTTGTAAAAAAAAAAGACCTACCTCAACTGCATCTCAAACTGATCTTTTTTTAACCTCCTCTTCACGTAGAGGGTTTCCATAGCAACCAGCTGCTGCAATTAACAAACAATACTATATTAAAAGCTAACACAGGCTCCCCAAACACCAAGCCAATGTGCTGAATGCTGCCAATGTTTATGATCAGAGCAAAATCTGCTGTAAAACTTTTCATTCTGGCTGTTATTGTTGTGATTGCTGGCTGAACGTTCACTGCCAATGTTTCTGTCAGGTTGGGTTGGCACACAAAGCCTAGATCTTTGACACCAGCGTCTCGTCCTGCATTTCACGTTCTGTCAGCGGAAATAAACAACAACACTTTTTTGATATTTTACCAAAGCCATAATGTTGCCAAAGCCTTAAAGATCCTCCTATAAATATTTTTACATTATGAAACAGTGAAGAACTCACAAAAGAATTAGGACCTGACTCTTCAGTTCTCTTGAGCTCTACGAACCATTTTATTTTTCAGCTTGTTTTGGTTTGGTTTACTGTTGTCATTCAGTGTCAATGCGCTCCTCTCCCTCATTTCCAGACGGCAGCGGTTTTCACTACAAAAGCTCTGTTAAATCCGCTATGCCCAGTACCGAGCACTACACAAACAAAGCAACTATCAAGTGAACATAGTGGAGCATTTAGCAGCTTAAGAGGCAGAATATTGGACTTACATTCACCAGGTGGCCACAGACACAACTCCAAATTAACGCTTATCCCTATCTGCTGGATAAGTAGGCAACTGTGTGCTATATTTGCCATGTCTGGGCTGTTTTACGTATCCTTAAAACCCCTTTTTCAAATAAAAACAGTTGTATAAGAGAATTATTCATTAGGAGACAAGGCTGTCTATTTCAATTTTTCACTCTGTGGAGAACCAACTAAATAACTACAATATGAAAATCAATTTTGACTAATGAGAACCATGGTTGACTGAATAAACCTATTTTGCCAGCATGCAAACAGACATACATGCCTTTATTGTGAAATGACCTCTTCCCAGCTGTGTTCTCAGCTATAATGCTCACTATGCAGCTACTTAACATTCACTGATAGCAGGCATCATGTAGCAGACCTGCTAGCCTGGTGTCCTTTGTTGACTATCTATTGTAATTCACTGGTTAAGCCACTGTTTAATACTGGCCTGCTGCCCAGCTATCCAGCCAGGTCTGCTGAGGTTGTTGTACTGGACCACAATATTGTGTCTGATTGACATGAGGATTATTTATACCTTAATCCCTGCAGCCATCCCTAATGACTCTCAGCCTCTTTCTCTCCTGCCCTCCCTTCTCCTTGCCAGCTGGTGAGGCGTCTGTCAGTCTGTCTGACTCTCTGATTCCTTTTCATAACAGCCTCGTCTCTCTGTACTGCTGGGGACGATGGCACAGACAGTTAAAAAGAAGATAAGGAGAATGAAGGATAGGCTGATTAAAAGAGAAAAGGAGAAAGAGAAAGGGACAGAACAATAGTGGCAGAAAATAATCGTAGTATGTGTGTGACAGCAGGTGAAAGGGGAGATGGAGCGCTGCCACAGAGGAGGAAGATCATGAGAGAGAGAGAAGCAGAGAGATGGACTGATGAAGACCTGAAAGAGACAGGAAATGGATTTATATTCACCACTCATTTTGCGCTCCGTTTGACTTTTGGAAGGGAAGCAGATGTGCCTCCGCGCACACGGCAGCTTCTATAGTCGCACGGTGATTCACAGGCTTGCAGATGAATATGGAACAAGCCCAGTTCGCCACATTAGCAGGCTCATTTCCCACAGAGAGACAGACATTCAGTCAATCCATCACTTCTCCACTACTCTGAAAGACAGAGGGAGGGGGGGAGGAGAAATGGGGGTGAGAAAAGGGGAGACAGAATGAGAAACGTAATGAAAGCGACTGAATGACAGAGGGAAAATGAGAGAGAATGACAGAGTGATGATAACACAATGAGAAAAACTGGAGGTCTGTGGTGAGTTTGTTTTCTGATGCTCATATCCCCCTGGTTTACAGAGATGCTGGAAATAATGTGATCATCTGCATGGAAGAGAGTCTCTGGGATACACGGGTCATGCATTGTGAACAATGGGCCAGTGTTCAAATGTAACGAGAGGGGATGGCTGGGTTGTTTATCTACATTGTCATTTCTCTTACAAATGCTAGATGCCTCCTTCAGCACCACAAATCTCTTGTTGCATGGAAACAGAGCAAATAACTAGTGCTGCCAGACACTACCTAGCAAGCATAAGACAGATGGCAAAATGCAAGAGATGGCCAAGATAGCATCACTACAAAGTTTTAAAAATATACTACAGTACAATGGCACAGTAGAATTCACGTCACATTGACAGCTGGGTAAACTTTTAAACCGATTTCATAAAAAAATGCACTGTAGATAGCAGGTATGGTGAACTGCAAATGTTTTATACTATCATATTTGCCTTTACTTTTGATATTTACAGTTTTTCGTGTCATCATATTAACAGCTATTTGACATTAAAATGCACACTAGTAATTGTAAAGCAGATATTATTCTGTGGAGTTTCCATCGGTTTGAATGGTTTCCACAGATCACTACTTCGTGTTTTCTTCATTCAAACTTTGTGGTGAGTTTCTATGTTAAGAAATAAGGACACATTTAGAGGTAATTTGGGGTAAAATTGGGTGGTAAGTACTGCCAGAAAATGCTGAATTGCATTTTGCAGAGCAGCAGAAACCTCCTTTTTCCAAACTTTAGCCAATTTTCAAGCAATTTTAAAATAATCTAAAGATTTTACTAACCTCAATAATAAGAGTTGACAGTTTCAGTATATTCAGTACATCTGTGGCAAGTAGGGATGAACCAATCCAACTTTTTCTTTCCTGATACCGATTCCGATATCTCAACTTAGAGTAGGCTATTTGTCATACAAAGTAATGCTCAGATACAAGAGCTCTCTTTGTTCCCAAATGTAAAATCTGTCGCACTAAAAACTGGTTGGCAGCCCACTGTGACTGAATGAATGTAACTGGTGGCGGAAACATTGCATTTTTATAATGATTTGGATTTAATGTGGATCAATCACATCATGATACCCATGCTGCTCGGCGCATATGTGGTAGCAAGCCCCTGCACTACCTTTCTTCTTGCTTTCAAATGGACAATTAAATGTTAAATCCTGCTGAGCATTCAGTCAAGAAGAAATAGTTAAGAGAATGCAGCAGAAGTGAAATGCAGGTAATCCCAGATGCTGCTTGCAGCATGAACACCCTGGAGCATTTGGCTATAATGCAGATACATTGAAGCAGAAGGTAGCCCCGGTGCAGGGATGGAGTTAGGGCTGTATAAATACTCAATGCAGCAGAACAATAGAGCAATCCAATGCGTCACATAGTGTGTAATATACAGTTATACCACAAAGATACCTTATGCAGCAAATGCAGGCAGAGAGCAATCCAGCTGCCTGATGCAGCAGCAAGCAATACACACACACACACACACACACACACACACACACACACACACCCCTACACAAACACACTAAAAATATTCTATATGCACCCACACAAACACTCTTTTCTGTTACTGACTTTGTCCCTCTTTCACATACAGATACACACACAGGGTTAATACATACAGACAGCTTGTATATGCACCCTGATACACACACACACACACACACACACACACACACACACACACACACACACATACAGGCCCAATCAGATACTGTCTCACACACACATTGACATTTAGGGCACATACACACACACATACTAACTCCTATAGGAGCAGCAGCTTGCACCTGAAAAATAACTATACTGCTGACACGCCAACATCAGCTGTCTGCGTGAGGAAGCAGAGAGGGGAGAGAGAAGGGGGGAGGGGAGGTGGAGAGAGAGAGAGAGTACACAGATGGAAGAGAGACTCGGAGGGAATGATGGAAAAGAAAACGAGAGGCAGACAAAGCAACAGTGTTTTGTCAACAGAAACAAGTCAGTCGGCACTGCCCGTCATCCCTGCAGCCATAAGGCATCTCTTTATAACACATCTTACATTTTTAACTTGTTGTTTAAGTCGGAACGGGTGGAAAATCTGATGTTAACTGAAAAATGTAACAGTAACTTGCCTGATATTTCTGGCCATTTTAAAACAGAGCTTAATCTCACAGTACATTTAAATCCAGTGATCGATAACACACTTACTGCTACAGCATGTTTTTAAAATAGGTAATACCAAAATAACTGTAATAATTTGCAGAGCTTTTAATATAAAGTAATACAGCATAGTGACAGGTTGCTTATTAAAGTAAGTAATAAAGTAAATTAGCCAGGAGCTTTTAAATATAACTACTAATAACACACAAAAGGCCTAAGAGCACCATAATAAAGGGCATAAATTTATCTCCTTGAAAAATCTCTGTAATACCTCTTTGTATTAAATTATTATTAGCTCTGTGATTTTAATATTCTCTCTATGTGTAATGAACTTTGAATTTGGCTGGTACATGAATGTGCTCTCATAAATAAACCTGCCTTGCCCTGTCTCACTGTTATTGCTTTAAGTGCAAGGGCCATTTGAGTGTAGCAGCACAAAACAACATGTCACATCATATAGCATTACAAACAACAGTAACATTCACTACACTCACCAGTTAACAGCGTTCACACTCGAATAATCAAGTTTGGTTAGTCAGACACACTGAACATTGTGCTCAGCAGTGGACTGTCTCACCATATGGCAGTGATGCAGAGCCAAGCTACAGAATATGACAACTCTTAACGTGTCACTTCACTCCACCTCCAGCGCACACACCTGCCTGTATAGTGTACAGTATGTTATTGCTCAGAACCATATATTATAACAGACACACAGCTGCCGTTACCAATCCCACAACATAATAACAGACATTAGTTCTTGATTCACCATATGGCTGTGACTCAGAGCCTGGGGAGCGATGCTATATGCCAACTCTGACATGTAGGACAGCTAACATCGGCAGCGCATTTGTTCATGTTTAACTAGGAGGTGGTGGTATCCTGCAGTGTAGGCAAACCGGTGTTTAAAATTCATGACCACCTACATTACGAACATGTCGTTGAGGAAAGTGAATGAATACAGTTCTAGACTGACTTGACATGCTGCTTCTGAAGTGCCAATGAGCAAGACATGTAAACCCCAAGAAGCACAACATAGACACTTTAGTAGAGTGGAATTATGAAAATGTAAGGCAGAGAACGGGAGATAAAGTACTTCCCTATAAATAAGGGTGGAGCCAAGCATGTGCTGTAAAATAAAATTGTTTATGTCATTGTTTATATCCTTAGCTGTGTTTACAGTGGCATGTATTGACAAATCTGTGATTCTATTAACTTTATGATAAAATACTATAAAATCCTTGTTGTAAGGTTGACCAGAGCCCCATAAATGCTCAGACAGCCAGTCTGTATATACAAAGGGATGAAGCATTCATGTCTCTATCATAAATAAAACTTGTTCTTATTCATTAAAGAGCCGAAATCATCTGAAAATCTTGCTTTGCTGACCTGTGATTCAGGTCATCAGTAATTAAACTTCTCATCTCATCTTTATGGGGATGTAGAAGTGTATTTCAGGGTGTCAGTACACCATGAAATCACAGTTGGGTATTTTTCTGAACACACCCGTCAGAGGGCAGTGGAAAAACTGCTTTTCAGCTTGGTATTAAAGGTGCTTTTTGACCACTGGTAGCACTGCGGAGCAATGTTTTTCCATATGGTTCCCAGTATTGTTTGTTCTTGTGCCGAGGACGCACACCCACGTGCACACAGGTGACACGATACACATTCTTGCCAATGGTTTTACACTATTCCACAAATCAGAAAGAGGGAATGAACTGTTCCTTTATCAGTGTCGCTATGCCATAATCCCTTCTTGTTTCCTGTCAAATCCCCTGGTTGAAATGTCAACAGCAACATTCCTTCCCAAAATTCCCTGCTGCTCCGAAAAATAAAGTTCATATGGAAGTTTATTTTTCCTGAAAATCTAAAAATTTCCCTTTTGCCATCCCATTGGGTAACTCAGGTGGGGCAATGACTCATATCTTAAACCTATCACATTAAAGGCAAACTAAACGTTAAATATAAGTGTAAAATAGAAAGAAAAAACATGAAAATCTGATTTACAGCATTTTCCCCTGGCAGCAGCAGTGTGCAGGCCGATAAGGTAGACCCTGGGGAGCAAAGTTAAGCTAGCAGACATGTCAACCAGAACAGGCTGTAACTCTATCAGTAACCTCTCCTGACACATAAAGGCCTCCTCAGCCACGCTCAAGCACACTACCCTGTGTATACTGCTAAAGACATTTCTGTATCTCCTGAATGAGAGAGGGAGAGGCCGGCAGGGAGAGAAAGAAAGAGGGAGATGCAGGGAAAGAAAAGGGAACAGGAGAATGAAGGAGAGAGGAGAGAAAACAAATGGGAGAGAGGATGAGGGGGTGAGCTGAGAGGAAGATAGGTGTTCCACTCTCAGTTCTGCCTTAATGCTGATGTTCATTGGAACTGTCAGTCCCAAACCCTATTGCTGCACCATGGAACACACACACACACACACACACACACACACACACACACAGAAACATATCTATATGGACCTACACACATACTAATTTTAGCACATGCTACCACACACATAAACACATAAATACTTTTACACATGTCCAATGAATACATATTTGGCACACACACACAAATGCAGACAGACACAGAAGACAGTTCATCCAATGCTAGTGTACTGAATGAAAAACAATGCCACTGGTCTAGAAAATAACAGTAAACACAGCGCCTCGGTCAGCGTTTCAACATGGATGAACACAGAACAGAAAGAAAGAAGGATGAGGTTTCGGTGTGGTGCGCGCGCGTGTGTGTGTGTGTGTGTGTGTGTGTGGCAGTGTGGTGAAGCCATTTTTTTCCTATTTCTGGGTGCAGTTTATAGTAAGGGTGTATATTTATCTCACCAAATCATTAAAAAAAAGACTTATTACAAATTATCAGCATTAACAGTTAAAATTCACAACTGTGAGCTGTCAAGAAAACAACAACATTTAGCGTATTTAATTACCAACTCATAATTTATCTAAGTGCCTCAATATCACAACAGCATTTCCTCTTATCTATCGGCCACATTGCATCCCGTTTCTCACATTTATTTCATGTTGAATTTGTCATACTTAATTACAGTGCTGATAAATATTATTAGAGTAAGTGACAGAAATAGAAGCAATCAATCTTCATAATGTATTTATATATATATTACTCATTTTAAACAATATTATTATATTCAAAGGGATTCATTCTCCTTATGATGAGTTATAATGAGGGAAATCTTTCTTTGTCCCTACCAAGTTGACATTTTGGACATGAAGGTTTTCATCTGACAGAGATGATTCAATGATTGGTGTACCATCTTCAGTAATACAGCACAGCTCTGATTGGAGTATTCTTACATCAATGTCTTTGCTGCTGCAATGAGCCAATTTCCCCTAGGGGATTATTAAAGTTTCATTTTATCTCACCTCTCAGCACCACCACAGGATTGCCGATATGCTGCCAAGAACCAACTGCTGCCTTTCACAGAGAGAGAGAGAGAGAGAGAGAGAGAGAGAGAGGGGGGAGAGAGAGAGAGAGAGAGAGAGAGAGAGAGAGAGATCTTATTCTTATCTTCTTATCTTATTAAACACTATGTCATTCCTCTCACACACCTCTGTTCAGTGCAATTGTGTGTCTTTGCAGATGAAAAGCAGACAAATAAATAATTTGAAGTAAGAATATGAACATTAAATAGACAATACTGCAAAATTCTCCCCTTCAATAAGCCATATGATGAAATACAAATGGCCGACTCCCTCTCTCGCAAAACAGCCTTCACCAAAAAACGACACTAAAAATGACGAGGACCTCATATGGTTGTGTGTCCCTACTAAGCTGACATTTTGGACAAGAAGTTTTTCATCAGACAGAGATGATTCAATGATTGCTGTACCATCTTCAGTAATACAGCACAGCTCTGATTGGAGTATTCTTACATCAATGTCTTTGCTGCTGCAATGAGCCAATTTCAACTATCTGTATCTATACACAAACTGGGTTTCCTGGATCATATTTCTCTGTCTCACCGGCCTCACTAATGCAGCCCTCTGCAAAACATCCACCTAAGACCAACAGCAAACATTGCTTTAATTTAACATGATCACAATCTTTTCCTGCCCTTGATGTTTTATAACAACTAGTTTAAGTTGCCTAAGAACATCAGAAACCACCTTTTTTGTAGTTTGGGTATGAAGACTTGTAGCTCTCACTAACACACCGTTCATGCAGTATGTCTGAGGTTTGTATTTGTTTACAGACACAAACAAAAAGAGGAATGAGCTCCCTCTGTGACTTTACCTACACCGTTTTCAGACATAAAGGTTCTCCTACCAGCTCTGTTCCTCCTCCTTCTCCTCCTCCTCCTCCTCTCTCATTCTATTTCTCTCTACATTACTTCCCCCTGTTCCTTAAAGAGAAGCTCAGTGTGAAATCTGTACAGTCCACCATCCCAGAACCAATTTAATGTCTCTGCATGGTGCAACATGGTCTATATGGTCAACTGCTACTTGCCATTATCCAGCTCGATCCACTATAAGAATTCATGGGACCGCCTAAATGGTTATGCAAATCTCTCACTTCACTCTCAGACCCAGGACATTCAGATACACACAATATATAATACCTGTAATTGAAGACACTGTAGACACATACCTTGAGGCAAAAACACATACTACAGTGTGTACCTGACACAGAGACATACAAACACCCATAAACACACATTCAGACTGTGCGATATAAACCCTCTCTACACACACACACACACACACACACACACACACACACACACACACACTGACATTCATGAGCATGCAGGCCTCGTTTTCCAGCTTTGATCCCAACTGCTAGACATGTGAACGTTGCATGAATAAACCAATAAACAGCAAAAGAGAGGCGAAAAGAAAGAGGGATGGGTAATAAAACAGAGGAGAAAGGGACAGGCAGCGGTGGAGAGAGGAAGACTAACTGTAGAGGAGAGAGAGAGAAAAGAGAAATGAAGCAATAACTGTGAGCAGAGAGAGAGAGATGTTGAAGAGAGGAGTCCTGACATCACTCGTCTCCGTTGGTTTTCGGAAGGCGAGACAGCTGGACAGACTGCTTATGCAGCAATACCCTTCTGTGTCGGACTCTCTTCTCTCTTACTCCACACACACACACACACACACACACATTGTCTGCTGTCTGCCTCTCTCCCCCCACAACCCATCCTCCTCCTCCTCCTCATCCTCTTTGCTTATCCACACCTCGTCCACCTCTTTAAACGCCTCTCACTTCCCTTCTCTCTATTCCCGGTTTGTCTTGTCTACTGTTTGCCTGTCTTCCTCCTCTACTCCCCCCTCGTCTCCCCCTCTCCTCACCTCTCTCGGTCTCCCCTTCTACTATTAACTCACTTGTTCCCCTTTTCCCCTCTTCACTCAATCTTACTTCTGTCTCAGCATCTCCCTGCTTTCTCCCCCTCTCTTGAATTCCCTTCTCAACCCTCTCCCTTCTCCTCCAATGTTTTTCCTGTCTTGTTGTCTCCGCTCCTCACCCACCCACCCACACTACCTCTCATCTTACTCTCTTCCCTTTTTTTTCATTTGCAGTAAACGTCTCTCTTCCTGTTCTCTGAAGACGTGGAGGACGAGGAGAGGGCCCGGTGGCCCCGCTGCACCATTCCTCCATCTGTAGTAAGAGTGGGGGAAAAAATCCACACACACACACGCAGAGTGAGTACATATACAGACACTCAATTCACCTTTCATTATATACACTGTAATGTGTTCACATTGATTCAACCCGTCCTGTCCTGCTTATAGTTAGAGTGCAGGATGGGTTGGAAAATGATTGTTTTCCTTCGATAAAGAAAAGGGTACATTTATAAACCACTGAACATCTGATGTAACACTGACATAAATTACATCTTCAGCTTAACAAACATAATGTCGAAATATCATGGTCATTTAGATTTAACCAGTAATTTTGTTTTTAATTGAATGGTTGTACACAGTCCAACATAATCCACTCAATTCTCTTGCTAGGTCTAGTACTATAGTTTCAAGTGGTTAAAAAACATGCTACTGTTTGTGTCATATCTAATTCATATTTGACTAAAATGTAATACAAAATTACCAGATATTTGAGATCTTATTAGATGACATATCTCCTGTTTTAAGCTTTCTCTTTTGCTTTAAAACTATAATCAGTAGCAGGTTTAAAATAAAACAGAAGGCTTGAATAAGTAAATATGCCTCTGTTGTTTTTTGGAGTAACTCTAATATGTCCTCAATCATCCATGGATCTCTGGGTTGCTAGTTGACAAGTTTTCTAAGATTCAGTCTAAAGGGGACAAAAGTATCACATACTATGCCAAAACAAGGAGGTACTGCATTCAAAAAACAGCCAATGGAAAAAGAAATCAAAACATCTGCACAATTACTGTATCTCCAATTACCGTATCTCCATTGCAAACACTTAATTTGTTGTTTGTTGTCAAGTTTTCAGTCCCACAGACCTTCTCCAGAGCAACAAGGGGAAAACTTCTGTGGAGTTTAAATGGACTAAGAGAGAGCATTACACCGGTCCTCAAATCACTACACAGTTCAAATTTGAATTGACTTTTAAGGATCTCTTGCTTGTCTCTGAATCACTGAATGACCTTGCTTCACAATAGGCCTATGTGTTAGATATGCCTGAAATCTGTCAGGCCATCTAGCTCTGGTAATGTATGGCGGCTGTATGATTAAAAGTCTGGTGAAGCCACCTCTAATTTGTATGCTCCTAGGTGCTTTAGCCTTCCTGAGGACTTCAAATGTGCTCAAACTCTCTTCTTCTTCTTTGTCTTCTTTCTGTTTCTTCTATACAAATGCATATTGCATCGAAATTATGCATGTGTGCACTTTCCAGTGTTTGTTGTGACATAATGGTTGTGAATGGCTTTTTTATTTCTTTCTTTACTACTACTATCTAATTTCCATGTAAAGCACATTGTATTGTCCCTTGTGCATGAAATGTGCTGTAAATAGAGACTGCCTCGCCTTCTTTCCTGCACTCTTCCATCTGGACAACTACAGTGCGCAGGTCACAACTATGACCCACAAACTGGGAATTGCTAGCATCGGCCTCAGAATAGAAATCATTGTAGAACATAGTGGATGCTAAAGTAAACTCATGAAAAACAGCAGTGGATGGCACTGTGCTGCAGACTTCTCTGTAAGTTTAACGATGAGTCAATCACCCCCCAAAACTTTTTACATTCCTTCAAAGTTGAAAGTTTATTTGGAAATCTCTTTAAGATGTGGAGAAAGTTAGTGAGAGAGTTTACTGAGTGAGGTGTTTTGAGAGGGAGGACTGAATGCTTGAACACTACTTGAAAAAGCAGTTGCAGCATTTGTCTTTGGTGGTGCTACCTTCCCCTCCCACCTATTTACAATACAAAGAATATTTCAGGTTCACTATCAGTTCACTTTGCCTGTGTGTCTGCAGGTGTGTAGTTATTTTTTCTTTTTTGCATAGTGGCAGATATTTGAATGAAAATTACCAACAATTTGAAAATGAAGCAGGTTTCATTCCAAACTGAGATATCCAGCATTTGAATACAAGTCACACCTACTTTCACAAAATAATTGCTAGCATCAGAGTAAACCACATTATGTGACACACTATTTGAGTTCTGAGCAGCGGTGATACCGTTTTCTCCAGAAGGTATGTCTGAGGACAGAAGAATCTAATTTTAATACTCGAATGAAAAAAATCACGCAGCATTTTTTACTTCTTGTTCTTGTATGAAGTCCAGTCCAACAATTTTGGATATTGTATTTTTGGCAACCACAATCATCGTCCTTGGAAACAGCTAGGTGATCCTGATTCTGATCCAGTGGTTTTGTACACTCAGCTAAATCTGCCGCCTTGAGCTTCTGATGTTTTTCTCTTCCTCTCTGAAGATTTGGACCTTGTTAGATCGCAGGGTAGGAGATGACCTTGGGTGTGTCAATGAAATCTGCTTACAAAGTCGGAAGGATACAATGGATTTTACTGGTGGCTGGGCTGCTGCTGCTTAGTGGTGCAACCATGATGTCAGTGTCCTTCAGAAATCTTGAGATTGTCCTCCCAATAAAAACGACAGCATCAGTAGTTTCAGAAAATGCCCCAAAACGATAAATGTTTAGGTTCCACTGACAAAGCCCTCTAGTGGCCATAGGAATTATGACATTGGGAGTGAAGAAGGAAATTGTATTAAGTCATATGAGAGCCAAATATGTCCACAGAGGGATGTCATCAGGGTGGTTGAGTCAGTCAACAAAGTGTTATAGGTCAGCGTAGGTTTCCTGGTTTCTAACCATGACCATTATCATTCCCTAACCTTAACCAAGTCATTTTTGTGCCTGAACCTAACCCAACCTTAACCATAGAGGTGTCATATCAGAAAACATGATTCTTTTTGCAACGGTAATTGTAATTGTAAGGCAATTATGTTGTCTTTCCAGTCGGGGTGTGAGATCACAAACACTTCTATGTGTCGTTCTGAAGGGCAGTTACAAACAACATATTTCTCAAGTTTGAAGGACTTGAGGTGAAGACAGTGGAGCATTTAACAGCAACAGAGTCAGAAATTTCCCTCGGGGGTCAGTGGAGACCAAAACCAGAGCTAGAATGAGAGTGAATAGTGGACTAACATTCAAAGCTACAAATGAATGCTAATGTCGCTCAGTATCTGCTGGATGTGTAAAAAGGCAACTGTTTGCGAACAAGTCTGCCATATCAGCTATGTACGTGTTGTGTTCGCAGCTTCTTTCCACTGCCCACAGCTCACAGTTCACAGCTTCTTTCCACTATCCAAAAATCTGTTACTGCAGGTTAAAATTAAGTATAGTATATTCCTGATTACAGTACTAGTCATGGCTGTATTATGACAAAAATGAAATGAAAATGTTCAGCAAGCAGCTGGTGATAAAATCCATTTTCATAGCAGCTTTGTAGGTGACCCCTGCTCTGCTACATGTTAAACCCAGCACAGACCATCTTCAGGTAAATCAATTCAGACATGCCAATCTTATACCCCGTGTCACAGACTCGTGCTGTATGTCGAGTTATGCTGACATAAGAAGGGAATGCATTACCTTTACGCTATGCATTGCCCAACTCTATTATGTAAATAGCGTGTTCCTTTTGTTACTCTCTTGGATGTGAGCATTTGTGTGTGTGTGTGTGTGTGTGTGTGTGTGTGTGTGTATTTGTGTGTGCATACATGTGTTTGTGCACAGATGGCTGCAGGCTTGGCTATTATATACACATTTACATTCTATCTTGTCGTTTTGGATTTGTCATAAATCTACCTGCAGAATGCATTGTTTCTGTGCCGTGGCACATGTAAGCACATGGACTTGTGAATTTGCGTGTTTGAGTATAATTGTAGCTAGCACACAAGGACATTTGGAACGCTTACTGGAGACGAAGGACATCAACAATGCCTCAAAGTATTGATGGCTCCCATTAGAGAAATGTATGCCATATGCCAAGCTACTGCACATGATTAACAACTTCTGTATCCACTTAACTACTATTCTCCTCTTTGTTTTGTCCTGCTTGATTTTATTTTTTCTTGTCTCATTCAGGACAAAAAGTTCCAGCTCAGGTAGGATTACTGTTGTTCTCGCTTTCTCTTTTTATGTCTCTTTTTTATTTGTCACTCGCTTTCTTTTTCCTTCTCCGCAGTGCGAAGACATCCATGCAGCTGCGGGAATTTTTAATGAAGGCAGCTTTGGATAATACGGCCTCACCCAGGGGACCGCTTGTTTGGAAATAATTATCTCTTACAGCTGGCGGAGAGAGGGAGAGAGTAAAAGAAGGAGAAGGAAAAAGAGGAGAGATGTGTGGGGCAGGAATTGTAAGAAGGGCGAAAAACACAAAGAGGCAACGAAAGGTATCTTCATCTGGCGCATACCTGAACTGAAACACATCTACAAAGAGTTAAAACAGCGACAAAGAGAGAGTTGCAACCCTGCTCCACTTGCTTAAATCGGCAAGTATAGTTATTAATATCCAGTATTTACAGTGAGCAACTACATTCACTCACTGTCTTACGCACAGGAATCCACACGCACACTTCCTGTTCCTGAGTTATAAAGCTTTAATGGAAGTAGAGCATGGCTAAATTCAGCTGCATCTGAGCACAAAAAGATGGGGTGATGAACAGAAACAATCACAGAATGAGGATTTGGGATTAAATTAGAAATACTGCAGTTGCGTGTTGAAAATGCTGAATAGGTTTTATCTTTGCATAGCCTATTTGTGTGGCTGGTTATTATATTTAACCCTCCTGACTTCAGTGTGTGTGATAGCACGCTACATTTGCTTTATCTATGGTGGGTTGCCAAATACAAATACAGCCACAGCACGCCGCATCAATCCCCTGCTGCTGTTGCCGTTTCCCTAAATCATCCACACACACATATATACACACTCACGTAAACTCACACTGATGCAATCGCATGCCAATACCGAGACTTGTCCCACCCTTCCCCTCTTTACATTTCATTTCTTTCAACCCTGTTTTCTGTTTTCCCTTTCATCTTTACTTCCTTCTTCACTTTCCGGCCCGCCCGTCTTTTTCCAGCAGCCTTATAATGCTGACAAAGCCAATGAAGAGCCTTCGGGTGAGGTGGGTCAATGCTAGTTTCATCTCTGCACAAAGACACCTTCAAACACAGAGCGGAGAGGAGAGGAGAGAGGAGGTCAGAGGGGAGGAGGGGGAAAGGCAGGGAGGGAAAAAGAAGGGATGAAGGGAAAGAGAAAGGAGGATAAGGAGAACACTGAGGATACGGAGAGGATGAGTGATAACAAGCGATAAAGCCAAGGACGAGAGGGAGAGTTGGGGTGGGAAAGACAAAATGGCAGGACAACAGGAGCAGGAGGATAAAGACGTGATTATGATAAACCAACAGCATGTGTACACAAAGCTCGCTCTCCCCCTCTCTCTCCCTCTCTCTCCCTCAGTGCATCATCTCTTTTCTGTGACCAGCCGTTAATTTATGACATGATAGCCTCGGCCGTGTGCCTGAGAGGCACACATAAATCTACCTCATCACTGTTAAACACAAGGGCACGTCAAGGATACCGCCTTCAATGCACTGCAAAAAAATGTCCACCTCAACAAGTCATTTCATCAACTCAGCCTTAAGATTTTATTTTTCTCAAAACTATGAGAAATTATGCTAGTGGGTTGATCAAATTCAACTTAATCTCAGCATGGTTTCTGTTTTTCTGTTAGAAATGTGTCAGCATCTTGAAACAATGTTCTAATGATCATACACTAATGAAATGCCATCTTATTTTAAAAGATACTGAATATTTTTCTTTTCTGAAGAAAATATTAGAAAAGAGCAGAAGTGATGAGTCGATCAAATAAAAAGATCGTCTTTTCTAATAATCAACTAATCATTTCACTGACAAAAATGCAAGATTTTCTGATTCCAGCTTCTTAAAGATGAGAATTGGAATTACTTTATACTATATATATAATTGGACACTTAATATATTATAAACAGTTTGTCAGATAAAACAAGTTATTTGAATATGTGACCTTGAGCTTTCTCTACTTTCTGGCCTTTTTGTAAACAAAGCAATTAATTCATTAATCAAGACAGTTATCAACAGATAACTCAAGATCTGATTAAATTACTCAAAGAGGTGGCTAATTTTTGGGCTTAAGGGCCCTGGATAATAGATAAGAAGGATATCAGAAAGGCGTGTTAAAGAACAAAGAACACAGGTTGTAAAAAATGAAATCTTTCTCTAATGGCATGATGCTTTTTGACCTGAAAGGCATAAAGACAGAAAGAAAAGCTAAAGGGAGATGGCAACACTGGCACATAAAGATAAATAGGTAGATAAATAGACACTAAAAACAAAAAGAAGAAGAGAGGCCCTTTGGCAGACAAGAACACAGCAGCACCAAGGTTAGTCAGTCTTGGCAAAGGAGTGAGATCAGACCAAGGAGGAACGACAAAGTGGATTATGGGAACAGAAAAGATCAGTTGGTATGATAAGCTTATTGTCCTCCCCTTCAGCGCGATACGCCCTGCACCACAGCAGGAAACTGACAAAGGCAAGCCAGAGGCACTACATTCAAACACAAGGCATCATATCAGAAGGCATTATTGATTGATCTACATAAACACAGAGGCATCGCACTACAGAGCGTGCACACACAAACACACACCCAAAGTCATTTACATTTGATCCTGTATGTTGCAGAAACGAGGTGCAACGACACCACAGGCATCAGTGAGACTTGTGCAATCAAAAAAGCCTTCCCCTATAGGCTCAGTGAGATTTTCATGATAGTTAAAGGAGACTCACGATCTCAAACGTACGCTTATATATGATCCTCCTTCTCCTCCTTTTTCCCATGATGCCATTGCATCTCTTGCCAACGGCTCTTGTCTATACGTTCTCCTCATAGCAGATAATCAAAGCATGTACGTGTAATTAAATTTGCACATTAATCACTCACATACTTCTACACACACATAGTGCACACGCTCTTTGTCTCACACGCCTCTCCTCTCGTCGCCCTCCTCCAGTTCTCACCCCTTCTACTGTCTCCATAAGATGCTGCCTTAATTGAGGCCCCCTAATGAAAAAAACAGCACTGCCACATAAACGCATGTGGATTACAATATAAACAATCAACCAGCTTTTGGAAGAAAAGGCTCCCAAGGGGCACACCTCATCCCATCTAATGCAATTTCTTAGATGTTCAAGCGATAAATAAATAAATAAACTCCCCTCCGTATGTGCCGTAATTAATTTAGAGCAGTGAAAATGAAATTAAGGCTGGATCGCAGGCAACGCCGAGGGGGTGCACTTTACATTGAGATGATGAAAAAAAAGATGGGAGTTGTTCGCCGGAGTTTCATGTACGCAGGCATGTAGTGATGTAGGTATCAGGATGCGTGTGAGAGGGCAAGGTCTGATTGTCGACTCTTGAGAATACATCCAGCGCTCGGTTTTGTCTGGCTGAGTCACTCAAAGCAATCATCACTAATGCTATGCAGCGGAGCTACTACGTACAGCAGAGTGATTAGAACATTTAAACTGCATTACCTCTGTAATATTTGTTTGATTAATTGGACATTTGAACTTTTTATGTTTGTTAGAGGAGTAAATTCCACTGATGTCACTGAGAGACTTATATTTTCATTAGGAAGTGTGCAAGATGCCTGGACTGCATCATCATTTATAAGCCACTAATGGCTCGTACAATTCCACTTCTCTCACTTTAGGTTCAATTAAAGGTTTCAACTTCTCTTATTGTGCTTTTTGCTTGTGGAAGAAACTAATATAATGTCATCCCCAAATGTCTACCCTCGGAACATTAGAGAGAACTCTTGTGGACTATAGTTATACATACTAGGATAACTTCCCATCACAAGTCTGTCAGGGTGCTGGACAGTCAAAAGTGACAGGACTGGCACCCTTAATCCTTTCAATATATATAAATTGAAGTTCCTATAACCATCCTGTAACCGAAGGATATCTTGACATTGTTGACATAAGTAATTTATAAAAGATATTTGCAGTATATGCTGCATATTTAGATATCTACAGTAAAACTTTCCTCATTCAGTTTAACATCAAACCCTCACCCACGGATAATAACACTTTCTTTTTGTTTCCACTGGATAAAAAAACAACTTTGCCTATCATACACTGTAGATTATATAATATGTGTGTGTGTGTGTGTGTGTGTGTGTGTGTGTGTGTGTGTGTGTGTGTGTGTGTGTGTGTGTGTGTGTGTGTGCAAATATTTTCATAAGTGCAGGGGAGTTTGCACAATTGTATTTGCTGTAGCAATCCATTGTAAAATGCTCTGTGCGTTATGTTCGCTGAATAAATTCCAGTCATCAGTGCACAGCAATAAATGTGCATGCAAATCTGACTTTATAAAGGGAGATGGTGGTAGTGTCATTAAAAATGTGTGATGTATTATTAGTTGTAATTTATAACATGTATGTATCATACTAGTTAGATAGGAATTCACTTCTAAATTAAGGCTGTTTTGCAGAAAAATCTATGAAACAGTTAAGCTAGACCTTGTCCAGAATTCTCATGATAAGGTCTACTGTATGTTTCTGAAGCTCATCTCATGGCCTTCCTCACCGAGAATGACAACCGAGCAACTCTGAGGAAGGCCACAAGATGTAGCTGAATCTTTTCAGAACTGGTATTGAGAATTTTTGGGGGAAAAAGTAAATATAACAGAATTATGGTGTAAATTACAGCAAAATAAAAAGAAAAACAATTTTCTTTTTTGTTGCCCTTCGGTGATGAATACATGTAATTTATGGAATATTATTGAAAAATGTTCTTCTCTAGATGCTTTAAAGATGATTTGCTTCTAAAGTTGGACTTGCTAAGTGCATGAAAGTAATGTTGGTTGTCAAGTTGTGGTGCTGTAGCAGCTATTATTGGTGAGCTGTCACATTTTCATTTCCCACGACGTTCACAGCTGGCAGTCACAGAGCTAATTTTCACTTGCTTATTAGAATGCTTCCTTACTGCCATTTAATAAAAGCAATAAGGTTCAAGGCAATGTTTTACAGTGTCGTGGTTTAGAGCTTAATTCTCCACGTGATGTCTGCTTGCCTTTCATACAAGAGTGCATATCAGCGTCAGCATCATGCAGAAAGCACTTGCCGATAATTTTCCATTTGATTTACCACAGCTGATTGATGGTGTTGCCCCACACGAGAAGAAAATGAAATATGTGTTTGATTTCTTTTTTTTTTTCGACCATCGGGAAGAGAGACAAACTCATCCTCAAACAAACGTCTTTGTGTGTCATGCAAGCACTCACTCACTTGAACATCCACACACACACACACACACACACACACACACACACAATCCGTCTTCCTCTTTGGATCAAACACACACCTACATATGTTGCTGCTGTCTTAACGGATGGAGTGAGAGGAAGGCCTCATTTGCCAAAGTGTCTGCGCTGGACCGATTGCGGCGGGGTGATGAATGGCTGATCGAGGCTCGGCAGGGGTGCAGAGGAAACAATTAGTGCCATGTTGATCTCTCCTCTTCTCCTCCGCCCTCCATCCATCCCTCATTCCCCTGTTCCCTCCATCTGATTCTCTTGAGTGTTCTCCCAGTCAATCATTGTCTCTCTTTTCCCATCCCATCAGCTGGACCAGTCCACTCTCTCTCTGCCCCTATACCTCTCTCTGAATTTGCTCCTTATCGCCATTAGTATTAATATGCATCTTGAGGGAAGAGAGGGAACAAGCATAAATGAATAAAGATGGAAATAGGGAACAGGCGGATGAGGGTTGGCGAGAGGACAATGAAGTGTCTCGTCCCCATGATGCCGACATCATTAATGTTAGCTGCTGGTGGAGTTGGAGCGAGCAAGGGGAAGGGAGACAGAGAGTGGGGAAAGGTGAAAAATAAATGAATTAGAAATAAAGGCACAGATGAACAGGTGAGATTGTTCTGGAAGGAAGGGGAGGGGCATGTTTCTGAAGGTGTGATGGATGTTCAAGGCCGTAATTTCCACTGGGTATAGGAAGACACGCCCCTATCACTTTTCACAATCCTATTTTTGTCATCCCCCCTATTTTTACAGTTTCAGTTTCACTTAGATCTCTCCAAATGTCCACAATGTGGGTAACCATTTGGTGTTATGCTAGTAGCTGCTAATATAGTCTCAAACTGCTAGCCTTAAGCACAGATGAGGAGCAGGTTACAGAGGTCTGGTAAGTTCAATTCTTTCTAACGGCCCACCCCCTGATTTTTATTCATTTTCTAAACTTGTAGTCTTCAGCCGCAATCGACACTGATTCAAGTGACATCACTTGAAGATTTTCCAGACTTCAAGCAGCTCCCTCTGGAGCCACAAAAGGGTTCTTTCACCTTGCACATGTAGTAGTATTCCCCCTATGCTTATTTTGGCCCAAGTTTTTGCCTGTCACTTATCATCACTGCAAATTGTAATGTATTGGCAGGTTACTGATCCTCAGTGCAAATTGCCATATATTATTACATTGGTGGTAAACTGCCAAACTGCAGGTGCTTTTGCGCCGTGGTAAGAATAAAAGAAAGGGTTGCCCTATTTGTTGGAGGTTGTTAAAGAAATATACCAGGTCATCTAAATGTCTCTAAGTCATTTATGTTTTTATCGACTGTTAAATATTCTCCGATAAGGACACCAGAAATGAACATCAAAAAGATAAAGCAGTAAAGCAATGTGCTATTTTAGGAAAGATGGAAATACAACAATTGTAACAGGTTTTAGAGCTCTATGAAAGAAATTATATTAAGTTAAGTTAGTGCACCAATTTGAATAACATTTCTGATACTACCATTATTATAAAAAAGGATGATAGCCTAACCAATTTCATCATTACACATTATTTGCTACATTGATATAAATGTACATATGTATTTATGTGTGTGTGTGTGTGTGTTGGAGCTCCCATACCCTGTACAGGACACACTGAATTAAGTGTGTCTGTCCCACAACGAGGTCAGGCTGATGAATGGCCACTCCTTCCTAAAGTGCTAGGCAGGACCAATCTGTTTATGTCACCCTACCACTCAGTGGACAACAATAAGTGTGTGTATGGGAGCGTACAGTATATTAGCACAATGTGTGTGCGGTTTGTGCATACATGCATTTATTCACCTTGTGTCACCTTTATGAATGCATTCATGTTTTTGTATACTTAGAGGAGTGTGTGTCATATGCATGTGTGTCAACTTGTGGACAACAACAGCAGCAGGTGTCAAAATCCTGCTTTGTAGTTACAGAGCCCAGGCAGATAAATCGCTCACACTGAGTCACTGATCATCACTACAAATAGGTCATGACATAAACAGGCTAAAGAGGGAGGATGGAAGCAGAAGAAAACATCCCATAGATGGAAATTTAAAAGTCTGATCTCAGCAGGAGGAAATAAGTGGCCATTAATGCCCATGTGTGCCTTTAATTTTTCATGTAAGGCAAGACGGTGAAACTTAGCTAATTCGTGCTAAATCATGCTAATTTATGACTGCCGCTTCAATTTGGGTGAACAGTTCTCATCTTATATTCACAAGAGTGTCTAAAAGACTGTATATCTATATATCTATACTGGTAATACATATTGTGTTTTCATTTCTAACCATTTATGTACCGTTTAAGTGTCCTTGAGCTAAAATACTGACTCGCTGTTTTGTAAATTGCTCTAAATATGATCCTCCATCAAAGTCTGAAATTTTTGGTCAAATGAGCATGAAACACAGATTAGCTTGACCTCTACTTCTCTACTTTCCAACCACTCTATTTCAATCTCAGCCCTCCTCTTAGTGACTTTTGATACAAAGAGCGTATTATTCTCACTCTGTGACATTCTGCTCGATCACACAACTCTCGAGAGATCCATTGCCAAAGCGTCTAACGGGAAAATGTACCATTAGGGGGAATACAATTATTATTAATGTTATATAATTATTGTCAGAGAAAATCTTGCAGAAATGTTGTTTCAGTGCCACTTTAACTTAAATGATTCATTGACAATGTTTGCAACTAAAAAAATCACGAGAATAATTAGCTCTAAAGACTGAGTGCAAGTTTGAAATACTTTATTTTAAATATGTTTTGAAGGACAAAGCATATTATTGGTAGCAATACATGGTCTACAGTTAAATGGGAGAGTACAGTTGACACTGAAAAAAGAAAGTGACCTATAGATACGAGAGTTGCTTGTGTGCACATTATATTTAGATTTATAAATAATAGGATGTCTGCTCTTTTTATTTTTTTATAGCTTTTTATAGCTTCAGATATATGTAGGCCCACATTTGGTAAAGAAGATCTGTGTAATTCTGTCTGACATATTGTAAATAAAATACCCAGTTGCCAGTTTATTAAGTACATCTAATTCAAACTGATGCATTCCACCCATTTATATCAATGCGGATAAACTAACTAGCAACAACTGTCTATTATCAAGTATCACAAACTGCAGCCCCCTAAAGGACCATAAACTTGAATGAAAATCGCTGCAAAACAATCTCAACAAAAATTGAACATTATAACCTTCATTAAGGGAGGATTTATTGCAGGAATGTTATATTATACTACATGCTTTAGTAATATAATCTTTGATATATATGGATATATAAATGTATTATTTAAGTACTATATAAACCTGAGGTGTCTTCTTTCCGCAGTGTACTGTCATTGTAGTTTCAAAATAAAATTTGACAGATACTTTGAGAGGCAGGTTGATTCTGTGTTTTTACGGTTATCACCATGAGCCCTATAATCTTTGTTAAATGTTTTAATGTGACATGGAAGATATAAAATGGAAGTAAGCTGAGGTAGAGACAGAGACGGAGATAGAGAGCAAGAGAAAGAGAGAGAGAGAGAGAGTAAGAGTAAGAGAAAGAGAGAGAGAGAGAGAGCACCGTCATAATGAGAATCATGCCCTAATTCATTTCACTCAGGTAGTTAATTCAATGCAATTTACCACACTCACACACTTATCTGAAGTGCTTTAGAAAAATATGGTAGATATAAAATCTCATTCCACTGACAAAATGAAAACGGAGACAAAAAAAGACAGAAGCGAGAAGTTAAAAAAAACCAAAAGGAAAAAAAAATAGATTTTGAAGCTTCATTTCAACACCATGGTCCACTTATTATACAAATTACTTTTCATTTTCATTCTTGTGGTGTACAGTATCTGTCTTCAATGGTTGAAGGGTTTTTTTGTTGCCGTTTTAGTCTCACCACATCAGAGGAGGGACTGTCCGTCACAGAGAAGCACAAATGAATGCAAGCACACAGCTGTACAGTCATCTATTATGTGGACTTAAAATAACTCATAGGCCTGATTTTAGCATTTTTCCAATTAATTGGAAGTGTGTGTGTATGTGTGTTTTTTCCTTCTTCTCTGGCACACATATTCTCCAGTTCTTTAGACTTATGTGGTAGTTAATTAACGTACTTCATACACACTTAAAAAACACTTAAAATCTTAGCTTCCCTATAATCACCTTTATACATCTAAAGACACAAATGTAAGCAGGTAAAGAAACTCTTATTATTGAGTGTATATATGCTAATGCCAATGTCATGTTAATCTTGAAGCCCAATCACCCTTTGACCACGCAGATCTGTCTTACATCAAACTAGAAAATATCTGAAAGAGGTATTTTAAGTCACTCTATGCTCTGCAGTTTACAGAAAAAATATATTTTACATACATTTCCAACCTTGTAGCTGGCGAGCATGAAGGGCTTTAAACTCGTTGAATGTAAAAACACAGAATTTTTGCTTCTAAAACTGAGAGAGTTAGGTGTTCATTAATGAAAGAGCCACAGTAGTAGCTGTAGAAAAGCTCTCTGAGCTTGTGCAGCCATTATGGTGAGCCCTCCTGGAAATATAGAGAGGGAGAGAGGGGCTTGAATAAGCTCTTGTCAAGGTAATGTGTGTGGGAGTGTAGTGTGTGTGTGTGTGTGTGTGTGTGTGTGTGTGTGTGTGTGTGTGTGTGTGTGTGTGTGTGTGTGTGGCAAGTATGGGCCAGCAAGTGAATGAGTGACTGAATGAGTGAAAGAGAATCACAGAGATAGATAGACACCAGGGAGAGGGAAATCTTCATTAGAACGCCAATGGCGATCCCAACTTGTGTTCTACCTTTCTGTCTGTGTGTGTTTGCATGTGTGTGTTTGTTGCGCATGTGCCTATACATGTGCATCTGACTCATCTTAGTCACAGCATCCCATAGTGTGCATGTGTAGCCAACATGCTTATGCACGCAACTGACCATGTGTCCATGTGTGTTTCAGTCTCTGTTATTTGTATGCGTGTATCTGATGCACACACCCAGTGTGGGTGCTAGGAGGGTTGCTGACAGTGACAGAGAAGCAGGACACTGGGTAATGGAGTTTGTACCAGTCGAGAGTGCATCACACTGACAGATGCTAGTCCCCTCGGACACCGTGGGGGAGGAAGTGCTCATTCACTCTCATTGCCACCTCGTGGGAGGGCCTGGAGTACCGCTACACACACACAGATAGAGACAGTGATAGGTTACACCATACATACAGTCATGGGAGGGCAGAAAGAGGCCAGATGAACACATACTTACAATCGCCCATGACAAAAACACACAGGTTTTACACACAAGGAAGGTTACAGGAAGGTAATTTGGCTTCACACATGCATGCACAAACCCTGTTTTTGTCACATTGTGTTTCCTGTGCTTTCTATAACCTTAAAGGGTCAGTGCATCTAAATTACACATAAACATACTTTCTTACTTACTTCTAGTATCTAGACTTCCAGATAGTTTTGATTGCACTGTGTATGTTCAGGTTGCCACAACAAAAGAATGTAGATGAATGTATTTTCATTTTGGAGTTCACATCACTGAAAACCTTTGAAAACTATTTTTTTTTTTTTTTTTTTGTGTTTCTTGAAAAATATGTCGCAGATGATCATCCAATTACATACAACAATTGTGAGGGAAAAGGGTTGCTTTTTTTGTTATTTGTTTGAACTGACTCGTAATAGCCACATGCCTTCAACCCAACACAACCACAAGCAAAAACCATGTTTTGATTTGATCTTTATTTGGTAGCTTTATTGGAACTGGCTTTTTGTCCCCAGTAGTCTTCACAGCGTGACTGTGTTAAGGTGTGTTTGACATTTGCTGGTAGGCCGATTTTGTAACCTTTGGACAGAGCCAGGATAGCTGTTTCCCCCTGTTTCCGGTCTTTATGCTATACTAACTGTCTCCTGGCTCCAGCTTCATACTGAGTGGACAGACATGAAAGTGGTATTGATCTTCTCATCTAACTCTCAGCAAGAACACAAATAAGTGCACCTCCCAAAATGTAGAGCTCAATCACACTGTAAGTACTCACCTCTGAGGACAAAAGGCCAGTCCCCACAAAGTTAACAATTCAATTCTAGTTTAGTTCAGTACAAACTGCCCAGCTACGGAGCCCAGAGAGCAGCTCACGTGCGCTCGTTGTCAAACATATACTGCACACAGATGAACTAGACACACACACACACACACACACACACACTCGTACTAAGACTCATTATCACAAACAGTAACACTGACAAGTATACTCTACAAGGGCTCTTTCACTCTCATCCTGTCTGTCGCCTTTTTCTCTCTCACACACTCTTCATACTCACAAACCCATCTGAACACGTTCACACACTTCAGTGCACACACACAGAAGCACATGCAGTATTATGACACCCAAAAGCCTGCAGACAGGAACATTAGAGTGACAGGAGTTCACCAAAGTTGCCCTCAGGAATACAAGAGTGATCTGCTGATTAAATGAAGGACTATGGAATATGCCACATATTCTTTATTTTATCATACTCATTTTACACCTCTGGTTTTATCTTATTTTCTGTGTCCCAATTCCCTTCTCTTCTACCTCATTTTCTTACACTATACTGTTGGTTATGTCACTTTTTTCTCTTGTTTCATGAGTCATTGTGCAAGAACAGGTGTTCTGTTTAGGACCCACATTTTTGGTGCAATCACCAACTCCTCACTTGGCATTACACAAAAGATTTTATTAAAAGGCTGCATAAACTAGGAGATGAGTTGCTATTTTAGGCAGGATGTATTAAATGTGGTCATATCTGGGGCATTTTCCTTTTTTTCCCCCATTTCAATCTCCCCAATTTTCTTGAAGAGCTGTATCACTAAATTAATCTTACATAACCGGCTCTTATCTGGACTCAGGGCTTAAAGCTCTTATCCAATTACAAACTTATCCAGCCCACACTGACGGACTACCTCAGCTTGAGGACACTACGGCAAGCACAAGAGGAGGACACTTGTTCTCTCTTGCTGTATCATACTTCTTTCTCATTTTCTTTTAATATACAGATGTTATCAATGCTTTTAACTCAGAGAGAGACAGGAAAGAGTGCTACAGACATCTACTCAGTAAATACGGGGGGTGCACTCTCTGGTCATCCATCCCTCTGTCTCCACTTCATTCAGTAAAAAGATATTATCTATTGTTTAGACCGGCGTAGAGGCAGAGGGAGTGTAGTAGAGATAGTCTCAGTAATCAGGATGAGACTAATCACAACAAGAGGGCCCTTTCTCTTCATGCTCATTGAGCTCCTGCTTCTTCCATGGTTTTTAAGAGTAGAAAGAGACAGATATGCTTTGCGTATAAAGTGAATAAAATGAGCACTAAAGATAAGACTCCATCTTCCCGAGACCTCTCACAACCCTACACAACAGGAGGACACTCATTCTCGTCGTCATTATCTATCCCTCTTTCAGCAGAGAGATGAATCTGTGTATTACACCCTGTAGAGTGTCCATGTTTCAGACAGACTACATCTCCTGAGTAATCACTACTCAACAAACTACAACAGCAGGACACTCATTCATGTCATTATATCTCCCCCTTTCCATACAAAGAGAATGAAACTATGTTGAAGGAAGAAAGTACAATATTGTTTGAGTTAACATGAGTTAAAACAAAGAATTTCTTCTTAACCCCTTATATCACAAAACAGTCTTTAATGGCTTAAATTGATAAAGACACATGTACTATTAAATGTATGCATACATTTATTTATTTATCTACATGAAAATACAGCACGTTAAATCCTTCAATGGGCTTTGATGTGCAATGTACATTTATCGGTCAATCAGGGATTTGCTGGAATAAGTAACAGAAACATATTTTCAGCACTTACCAAGTAGTCGAACTTCCTCGCTTACTTTTCTGCAAGCAATTTCCTTTTTTGTTTGGTCTGTGTATAAATAGGAAATAGCCTCACAGTGGCACCCCCATGGCAAACAGGCTGAGAAGCTAGGGCAATGATAAATTCACTTTTTAATCCCAGAAGTTAAAAAAAATTAACTCCGAGCTCTCAGAGTCCAGTGTGACTGCTGGTGTTTATACCTCCAGAAGCTAGGGCTCTCTTCTGCAGAGCTCCCCAGGCTCAAGCAGCTATCTGTCGGTGAAGTGCAGCTCCGTCTCTCCGGTCGTCCCCACAAAACGCTGCAACAGCCTGCACATACTTCTTAACTCAAAGTTTAATATTTTCAGCTCGCACTAACACGCAAATGGGTCACCCAATTCACCTCACCCGTTGTGAATTTAAGTATGAAGGCAACAATATTTCAATTAACAAGTGTTCTCTTCAATGAGATGATACAACTTTACATGCTCTTCTTTGTCTATAGGAGGATGTCATTTTCCCAGATTGGGCTCCTGTTTGCTACTTAACATTGACACATCTCTTTTCTTTCTTCAGGGTAGCGCAATAAAGCTAATTATATAGCTTATGGGTTGTTGTCAATCAGTCACTGCATTGTAACAAGCATGACACAACACTCCTCATGTTCTTCGTGCTCTTTCTGTTAATGATGGCAACAGCTGTGTTCTTTGTGCTTGAGCAGAAGTGCGTTTCAAAAGCCTTCCTGACTGTGGCCTCAGCTAGACTGCAACTTCAGTGTGCGTTCAAAAGGCAACAAGACACTCCTTTCCCTTCTCTTTAAATATTTATATATTTACGCTTATCACACAGCTACAAAAGAACAAAAAGGCAATATCACACAGAGAAACCACATCCCAAACGGGTTCACAACAAACCGAGTGTTAGCTCTTACCACTGTAAGCCTCAAGCTCTTTGTTTTTTTAGCAGCACTTTTAGTTTTGTAAAAACTCACCTTGCTTACAAAGCTGACAAGAGAGCATTTTAACATTTTAAGAGCTTGTCGTTCCTCAATGCAGAGAAATGGGATGAGGCTTATGGCGACTCACGGCCCGTGTGAGGATTGCAAAAATAGATCATACCAGCAACATATAAGCCTTTCACCACAGTTTCAGTGTCTATATCTGTAGAATATGGCAAAGATATGAAAAAAATAAAAATATATTTGTATTTCACACACTGTTCATGCAGGGCTGTGTGGTCCAGCCCTTACTCAGTGGTGTCGGAGAGTTTATCTCCAGGGGAAGCGGCTCAGACAGAGGACTGTGACAGTACAGAGGGAAGTGAGGCCACACCAAAAAAGAAAAGTCAAAGGTAGCAGGAGATATCCTGCTGATGGCTACTGATGAAAAGCAGCAGGCAGAAAGAGAGAACAATGAAATAAAGATGTACTTGGAGGACCGAACAAAGGTTGATTCAGGGCCCCTGACGTAGTGGGAAAAAAATTAAGTACGCTATCCTAAGCTGGCCTGAGCATCTAAGCATATGCACTCTGTCTGTGCACACTGTCCCTTTCATGTCCACGTCACCAGAGCGCATCTTTTCCAAGGCAGGCTTCAGTGTGAGCAAGACAGGAGCACACTTCTCCCCAACAACACGGACAAACTTGTGTTCCTCTCCCATAATAAAAGCAGACAGATCTGAGGGAAAAAAACAGTGGCAGTGAGTCATAGACACAAAGTGTCTGTTCAATCTGTTGCTAGAAGGCTGTAGGTTAAATGATCGTTTGTTTAGCCTGTTGTGAAAAACGAAATGTGTGTTGTTTGTTGATTTTTGTTTGCATTCAGAGCAAAAAAAAATGAAAATATTTCTTAGTTTTCAATCATACGATCATACGTTGTGTGAAGATGTTCCCATGTGAAACTAAATGTTCTCCTACTCTTCTCGTCCTTGCCGGGTGTTCCGACATTCATAAGCCCAATCACCACTTTTGCCGTTATTGCTGTTAACAGGCAGCTCACTTTGTGCGTGGGCTTGTAAAATTTATATTTTAAAAGGCTCATTATTACAGTTTTGAATTCCTCTTTAATGTAGCACAGTGTTAACAATGTTACATTGCTTCTTGGCCCTGGAACTCAAGCTACTTTCTGATATATTATAAACATGTGACAACTAGTTGATTAATGGCATAAATTAATTACTACTGGTCAACTTGAAATCTTTAATTGGGGTTAACCCTCATAAGCTCTCTACATTACAACACAACACTACATTACTACAATGTCTTCACCTGACCTACAAATATGAAAAATATATAAATTAATATATTGTTGTTGCAAAACATACCTCGACATTTTCATTGTGACCATCCTAACATCTGCTGTTTGCAGCTGCAAATGTAAAATGGGTATACAGTGAAACAGCTGCGATACAAACAGACATTTATGTGAATTACTACATTGCATATTACAGTTCATTAGTTTTCAAATGAGTGTGGATGAGATCCTCTCTCTTTCAAACACATTTACTTACTGTAACCCCAGGAGTCATATAACATGTAAAGCTAAACCAAATGTAAGCACAGCTGCTCTCGACTTTTAAGGAAGTAAATGTTAATATCGCCTTCAAAATCATTTGCATGTGAAGTGCTTTCCAAAAATCAATAAGTCCTCCAACGTAAACAAGAAAGTAGGTCACTGTCACTGCCTTCCAAAATAACACATATGAGGTTTTTTAATCTTGCACCCCTCTCAGTAGGACGGCATCATTTGTCAGTGCGTTCCAAAAGCGTTACATATGACTGTTGACTGGTTTCAAGGCACTGTAACTACACTGTCATTGTTGCATCCATCTTTCTCTGAGTGAACAGCTCTGCAAGGTTGATGTATAAATCCTTACATGTACAGAAGTGGGGTATTTCCCCAAGGTATTAAATACAGGGATTGACTTGCAGCCTCACACTCTGATACTGAGACTTCTTCAAATCTTCCATTTTCCCTACTTGTTAAAGTAATAAGTTAATATTTAAAGAGTAACTTAACACCAGTCTGAAAACCAGTACTTTGTAACCCTCTCTGATTGAAAGCTTCACCTTCAGAAATGGACCTGTAGTCATCCTCAACAGTGATGTCCCGGGTCCTGAAGTACACCTGTACACAACTGCAGCAAGATGAGTTAAAGAGGATATAATCTCCAGATGAATGCTAATGTTTCTCTGTGACTGCTGGTTGTAAAAGTAAGTGTGCAAGTTTGCCATATCAATCCAGTGTGTAACATTTAGGAGAAAATGTGTTGATATGTCAATGATGTTCAGAACTTGTTTCCCAAGTGGCCAGAAAATCTATTATTGAAGGTTTAAAGGTCCAGTTTAGGAGGATGTATTGGCAGAAATTTAATATAATATTCATAAGTATGTTAGTGTAGCGAGTAGTGTATAATCACCTGAATATAGGAATCGTAATGAGGCTGTGGTTTACCTTCCATCAAGATCCATCCAGCCAAGTTCTAGAGTAGCCCAGAATGGACAAATCAAACACTGGCTGTAGATAGGGCCTTTCTTGTTTTTTGGAAGTTTCACAGTTCCTAGTTTCTCCTACACACCTCACAGCCCGTTCACATTGCCAGGTTGTCAAATATAAATGTGAGCAGTGTTCAGTTACAATCTGCAACTTCACCACTAGATGCCACTAAATCCTACACACTGGTCCTTAAAACCACTGGAGGTCAGCAAAAAACAAGAATTTCAGGGGGTGTTGGTCATTTAGGAAAATAAAATATTTGTCCCTAAGACCTTAACGCTAACCCTACCTTGCGAAAGTCTGTTTTCTGGAAAGGACAGTTTAACAAAAACAAGTACAACATTACAGACATTTAACAGGGATGATAAAGATACTGACATGACAGACAGGGAGGTTATAAGAGAGATAGACAGAGGTAAAGAGAAAAAAAGGTGGGCAAGGAGAGAGAGAGAGAAAGGGGTTTTTTCCTCTGATAAACTTGGTGATATTGATGTTTCCTCCCTTACAAGAATAAGAGTGATTGCTCCAGAGACTCATCTCTCTCTTTCTCTCTTCCCCTTTCTATCTCTCTCCACCTGCCCTTTCTCTTCCTCCCCCCGTTGATCCATCTGCCAAAAGAATAGTAGGGGATATGGGACCAGAAGAGATAAACAACCCAAAAAAATTCCACATCCACATGCACACAAACACACTGTGTTTGTCACGTGGCACCCACATACACACACAGGTGTTGAAGCCAATCAGATAACATTGACACCGCAAAATGTCATCATACATGCAGTCGAACCTCTCTCTCAGAGATAGGTGACAGATAGTCACTTCTCTCGCTCCTTCAATTTCATTTTATATTCTTTATTGGCATGACGTGTAAAAGAATTTGTGTTGCCAAAGCATGTTAAAAGAAAATGCAAGAAAATAGTGGACAGAGGAGGAAAATAAGGTGACTGTAACACAAATTCATAATATGAGCGAAGAATTACGTACATCATAATATACTGAATGTTGTTTACCCTAAATTCTTGTGTTGTTTTCACAAAGTGCATACTCATCTATCATGCAAGCACACACTCTTACAGAAGGCCAATTAAATAGAGGCGGACATAAGAGATATTCCGGCAGCAGAATGCCCTGTGTGAAGGTAGACACACCCTATGACAAACACAAAATGGTGGGACAAATACACACACACACACAACACACACAGACACACACACGCACAGGCAGGCCGGCAGGAACAGAACCCACCGTAATGTGATTTTGTCTCGATTAAAATGGTGGGAATTGGATCTGAGGTAAAAGGCCATGTCAAGAGAGAACAAATGGGTGCGGCGGCACACAGAGGAAGATGAACGACTGTCTGGGAGATGGAGAGATGAGATGGAGGGGAGGAGGTGATGGAGGGAGAGAAAAATGGTCGGAGCAGAGAGAGAAAAGCGGAGAGAAAGTTGGGGTGCTATGGGTCTATATTAATCCATTATGTAGAGGGCTCCTTCCCTCATATTTCTAACCCTCTTCTCCTCCACACGATGATAGCGCTGACCTCCGTGTGGAGAGGGGGAAGTCATGAGCTAAGAGAGTGGCCGCACATACATCCTAATCCTCGTCTTCCTCTTCCTTTTTATTCTTTATTCTGGACTTTCCTCTACTCTTTCATCTGATTCCGTCTTTGCTGCTACTTCTATTTACCTCCAACATTTTTGCTCCAGATTGTCTTCATTATCTCTTACTGTTCCTCTTCCATTTGCCTTTATTTTCAGCTTCCTTCTCATCCTCATCCCTTCCAGTTATTTTTGCAACAAATGGGCGACTTCTGTACATCCGTGAAGCATATTATTGATATTTTCTTGCAGCAAATGTTGTTCAGCTTCACCAAAATCTATTTGGTTTCTGGTGCTTTATGGGCAGCTCTAACCAAAGTAGTGTAGTGAGGGGGAGGTATTTTGGGCATCCATGGTTAAGTAAATGTCCTGTTAATTTTCTCTAAGAACATTGGGTAACTGATGAATGAAGCTCTTCCAAAGCTTGGATGCCCATTAAAGTATTCCAGGTGAATTATTAGGTAACAAACTGCATTCGAAAATATTAACTACAAAGCATCCTAAATTTGCTACAGCTTTGATTCCCTGTTACTTTCTTCTTCTCCACTACTGTAGCTGGCTGATGCTCATGGGTATTGTAGAATTTCAGCCATCCGCTATACAAAACTGATGGAAACAACATGATTTCTGAATAACATAGTTGAAATAATCATTCAAAACTGATGGTCATAATGTAAACAAGTATGACTACATTACTCTGGTGACTCACGTGTCTCTCGATGTGAATGATTTGAATTGATTTTCATCATGCTCCTTTACTGGCATGACCTGGTCACACACTTTCTCCTCCATTTACCATTTGCTTCTTTCCCCTATTTTTTTGCCCCACACACACACACACACAGCTTTGACCTAACTCACTTATCTGATCATATCATGCACCTACAGACAAGGAGATTCTACCAGCTTGTAAGAATTCATGTATTGTGCAATAAACCTTTTTGACAGAGAGTATCTACACGCCCAGGGTGAACATGGATAACTGATAACATATATCTCATATGTGTGCAGCATTTACGCACCGTATGCTGACCCGGGGTCTGTATGACAGTAAACATATGTACTGTCAGGAAGAACACAGGCAGTACATGCGCTGCTGACTGTCTGTGTAGGACAGCAACATTTCACATAATTAACAGTCTGTATCCATCATGAGCTAGGATGAGATCATCTGTAGGTTTTCAGAAAAGTCATGCAAAAAACTTCAGAAGAAAAAACTAGTTTTTTGGTATAGAAGGCACATATGGAAAAGTGGCTCAGTGTGAGCTGACAATGTTTAAGAAAACACACCGTAAAAGCCGCTGGTAGAATGTAATGACAATTAGTCAATTAGTGTTTAGGCTGACAATAGCACTGCATAAGAAACAGCCTCGTTATTCACTTTAATGAGACCGCAACGTTGGTGCAGCATGCAGGCTTTGTCAAAGAAATGTAGGGTCATCTGGTTTAACCTTTGTGGTAAAAGTTGTCCAACATTCTGTCGTCAGTGTTTGGGTGTCTAAAATGCCCTGAATCTGGTCCATATTTCACCCACACCAACAGACCCTGGTGTTTTAGGTCCCAGTGCTAACTTTGCTGTTTGGACAAATCCAATGAAAAAGATTGTTATTGTATGTATTTTTTTATACATTGATATTAAAATGCATCTACTTTATCTCTTTTTGAGAAAAACAGACAACATAGAATGGCAAAAACTGATATCACATTCAATTTCTCTCCACAAATACACTTTAGAATAACTGACACAAAGATACTGCTTCCTTAAATTCTGATCTGTACCTTGATATCTTATCAGCATATGGTAAAATACATTGAGGCACAGGGTACACTGTGATAAGAATATGATCTGATCTGCCAGACAACCTGTGAGGGAGCACTGGCTCACACTGTGATGGGATCTCAGCCAGTGATCCAGGTTTAAATGTAATCTGTACTGTGTTTGTATTTGTAATGTAATCACCCATGTTGTAGAAACTGCACACTCAGAAGTTAACCATGTAGTCGCCTTTTGGTGATGTGCTTGTTTACCATCCATACAATCAAGGAAAGGCTATACTATAATAGCACGCTGATGCCGACATATGGGAGGATCTATTACCAGAAACTGAATATAATGTTCATAGGTATGTTTTCATATACAGCGGGTCCATGGAGTTAGAACAGAACAGACAGACCAAACACTGGTTGTAGATAGGGTCTTTCAAATTTTCACAAGTTTCCTAGCCACCGTAGTTCCTCCTACACACTTCACAGCCCATTCGCAGTCCCAGGTCATCAAATACAGATGCCAGTTGTGTTCAGTTAGTTGCAATCTGCAAGTTCACCACTAGATGCCACTATATCCTACAAACTGGTCCCTTAATCAATTAGTTGATCAGCAGAAAATGAATCAGCAATTATTTTGATAATCACTTAAGTAAAGCGAAACTGCCAACCCTGGTTCCATCTTCTTTTATATGAGTACTTGCTGCTTTTCTCTGCTTTATATCACTGTATAGGCTACTGAATATCTTTGGGATTTGGACAGCTCATTGAACAAAGTAAGGCATCTGAAGATGTCACTGTGGACTTTGGCAAACTTGAATGGACAATTGACAGTATATTCTGACATTCAACAGGGTAAAATATAAATCGATGGACTAAACAATGATGAAAATATTTGTTTGTTGCAGCCCTATTTTACATATAATGAATAAATGAAATTGTCATTTTGTGTTGTCTTCTATAAAACCTTAAAACTTAAAAAATCTTAAAACCTTGGACTTAACACTATGGGGAAAATGGCAAGGTAACATCTATAGTGATAAAGTCATATTTCATTTGATAAAGCCTAGACGTGCTGTAATCATGGTATGAAGCATGATCAGAGTGGCTGTTGAGCCTCTGCCTGCATTTCAGAGTGCTCCCTTGGGTGGTTCTGGGCAGAGAAAAGTGATCTGTGATGAATCTCTTGTTAAAAGGTCAATACAAAATATCAGCTGGCCAGATTGCTTGCATTGATTTGAACTAGAATGTTTTGGAGACAGACATTTGGCCAGAGAACGGCACTGGTGGTAAAATGTTCTGTTGAAAGGCCACCCTGACAGTGATAAAGATTTCTAAAAGCAAAACAGCAGTAAATGAATCTTTCTGAGGGAAGAAGACTTTAATATAAAATGAACATTGCACCTTTCCTGGCATGGTGGCAAAACGGTGTAAAACCCTGACTCCCTATTAAACTCAAGGGAATCTGTTAGACTTAGGAATGTCTTTGGACTTGCAATGGGTACTGTACTTCATGGAGTAGTACAGGAACAGTACTTCATGGACACAGCTCCATCAGTTTCCTGCCTTATCAGTGACTCATTAGCCACAGAAAGTGACCAATATAAGTCTCCTCCTACCCCTTGTTAGAGGTACTATATGTCTATGAGCTCTGAGTGATTTTTATGCCTCAGATTGTTTCATTTTTCAAGTTTAAGAGGCCAGAAACAGTAAGACTCCAGTATTCTACAAGAAAGGGCAAAGAAGATTAAAGAAAAGTCTAAAAAATAAACAGTTTTCTCAGAAACTTGGTTTTTCTATACAGTTAATCATCTTGTAACCTCTCAGGTTTGTCCTGACCCAAGTAAAGGCCATGTGAAATGGTAGGAGTGGTATCTTCAGGTTACCAAGAGAAAGATTCAGACTCAAGGAAGTTCTGAGAAACTGTTCTACAATCTCAAGTTTTTGTTTTACTTTTGAAGTGTTTTGTTTTTAGCTTCTTATTTGTTTTAGTCATGGTGGTGATAACATGCACATGAAATCAACTACTTTTTCATTTAGTTTTCATTTGTCACCCTGTGTGAGAATTAATTTACCTTGTGTTAACATGTTTAATCCAAAACATGTTTGCATATGCAAAATGACAATTATTCTTATTGTGAGAGTTGCTGCTCTTGTTTCTTCCACACATAAAACATTTGTTCTGCTTTACAGTCCAAAAAAACAAAACCCATAAAACCCAAGAGCATTTTTAATCACTAGAAAATGTTAATCACTAGATTTGTATCCAGATTAATTATAATTATTTATTTATTTATTGATTGTTTGATGCATTTTAAACTAATAATTTAATCACTAAAAAGGTTTTTGTGTTGTTTTAATATGATGACCCACTGTTAATGCTAATGCTGCTAGTATAAATTAGAATAACAGCTAACATGCTGCCTATACTAAGACACTATTCAGTTCAAAATGTTAAGTACCACAGTGTAGGATACTGCATATGCACTCTGTTACACAAATCAACAGTATATCCTCCAAGTTAAAATGAAAAGTATGCCCTGCATCATCATGACATATTTATATAGGTTCTGATATGGGTGTACGTATCTGCATGCATTAGGGCATGTGTGAAAATGTGTGAGAGCATATAAAAAAGAGAGCGAGAGAAGATGGAAAATGGGTATGAATCAGTGTTGACCCCTGGACCACAGAGCGACTGATGAAATTACCCTGCTGCTGAATATTGTTTTGAATAGAGCCAACTGTGAGATGGCTTCTAGACACACATGGTTGGACTACATGCAATCACACACATACACACCTTCAGTGCCACTTATGGAGCACACTCATGAGAGAAAATGCCCAATCTCACATGGGTAGAGAGGGAAAATATGGTGAGAGGGGGAAAAAAAAACATGAAAGCGGGAATTGTGAGGTGAAGAGAGAAATTGAAAGGAAAAACTGAGAGGGTAAGAGGGGGGTAAAAGACAGAAGCAGGCACCTGAAGAGGTAAAAAGAGAGGAAAGAGATATGTATATGAAGAGGAAAAATGAAAAAGACATCCAAAATGAAAAGAGAGGCAAGGACAAGCAGTGAAAAGGGTGAAATAGAGTGCAGCTTATTTGAATGGCTCTCAGACTCGAGTCTTTGACTCCCTTTCCCGTTGTTCCGCTTTGACTGTGCCTGAGCCTACTAATGTATCGATCTGGGACAGGGACTGACTGAGGAGAGTATGGAGTCATTTAAAGTTTAGTCTGACTTACTGTCGCTCTCCAAAGAGTTAAGACATGATAGCTTCAACTTAATAGTTCTATCCCACTCTGTCTCTTTGGCACTCTCTGCTAGTTTCTACTTTTATTTTTACTTTGTTCTTTTTCTTTCCCTCTCCCAATGCTCCGTCTGTTTTAGCCACACTTGTGTATTTTTGATATCTTAGATCTGACATTATGAGACCACACCTCTGGGCATCCTGTTTTGGCCTGAAAATGTCCGTTACAAGTCTCCTGTGGCTGTATTTCTTTTCGATCTGCAGGCCCTTTGCATTTTATGGCTCTGTCTCTCTGTGGCCCAAGTGTTGCTGCAGTCATAGGATGTCAGGTTCTGGTCACAGTCATCAGATTACTTAACAAGCAGAATCTGAATTTAGTAACATCAACAGATGCTAATCAGCTTGTCACCATGTGTCACATCACATATTACAAATTACACATGTATCATTTCACAACAAATCTCTCCAGGGAAGGCATTGGTGAAAAGCAAAACACCTCCCTTTAGTTAGTATTATATGCTGAAGTTGTATGTTTGTTATATTTTATGAGCTTTATTAATCGATTAATTCAAAATCATTTTTAAGCAACAATGCCACACATTCCTTGGTTATAGCTTCTTAAATATTTGATTTGTTGCTTTTCTTTATCTATAAAGGTAAACTGAATATCTTTGGGTTGTCAAAAGACAAAACAAGCAATCAGCTTAGGCGTTAGGAAATAATAATGGGCCTTTTAACAGTATTTGCTATTATAGACATAAGAAGGTAATCAGCATCGTTTGGCTTTTAGCAGCAAAATTCTCCAAGTTGAATAATAAACATTATTTCTAATGTGTTAAACACTTTTACAAGCCAGTGCTAAAAAATTGTAATCCTGTGAAATGCAACCGGTTTCAACACAGGCGGTTATGCTAAACAATGCACTGGGCAAGATTATCACCAGGCATGTGAAAAACACTGCTTTCCTAAAGGCTGAATTATAAGTTCGAAAACTTAGCTTTTATTGGTTACATGGCATTCTGACAAATGCCAAGATAAAGACATCCTAGTGATTTTTTTCCTCAGCGGCCACTAATTAAAAGAAATTATTTCTCCTCTTTGTGATTCCCAAGTTTTGTATTTTCTCCAGATTTTCAGAACTTCCCCTCTAAAAGGCCTCCAGCTTTAGCTCCACCTAAATCAGTACAGTATTGCAGTAATCAAAGGACAACAGCTACATTCGATTACTATGCTGTTTTCCAGTATTTGCAGCTGATTTCAGTCACAATATCCGTAATCATGTTACAGTAATTGCATTACGTGTTATCTTCAACGTAAGATCTGTGCAGTCTGGAGCTCTGTCGCATTGCCTGCCTTCCTACCTGCCTGGGGACGAGGCCACTCACAGCGTTGTAGGGGCATTAAGAGAACATCACAGAGACAATGGGAACCATGACAGGGAATCATCATTGTGTGTTTTGATTCTATCATTGTGAACAATGAAGCATTTTCCCCCCCTGAGGTGCAGTTGTGAGATACTATGAGGAACTGCAAGACTAATGCCGAGAACATCCCTGGAGGACGTGGAAGATGAGGAACATATCAGTCTGCTCATGAAGATGTTTTTTTGTACAACAGCACATGCAGACACCCAATGCACTTGCCTGACAAGTGGAAAGGAATGGAATAAAATTACCCACCACACCAAAACACACATTATGTCTAAAAGAAGCAGCACTTTTATAATGTATCGGAATTATAATGTTTAAAATCTGACTGCCGATAAAAATCATTTTAAAATGTGTTACTTTGGCTCGGATGCAGCCGCCTCTCTCTATTGTCTCGCTCAGTGTCTGAATGGTTACACGTCACCAGTAATAGCTTATCAAAAGGCAACTGCACCAGCTGCAATGGGCATAATGGCGGTAACTAACGTTAGGTTCAGCAAATGTAACGTCAACTTTGCTTTCACCTCCGTCGTGAGCTCTCTAGAATCTTGATAGCTCACAAATATGTACTTACCTACTGTTTTCTTTGATTAAACTTAATACAGATTGTGCATTTATTTATATTATATGTAGAAAAACACAATTTAATTTAACAGAAGCTACAACAACGTGGGTGTTATTCAGCACCAAATAATGTTGATCCTCACAGAGATAACTTGAATACCATAGCTAAGGTCATTAAGTAAACCGACTTGTAAAACAAAATGAGGACTTTGGAAACATCGTTAGTTTTTTTTTAAAAATATGTCTTTAACTGTAGATTTCCTTGAAATGATATACCTTATAATTCAACAGAAAAACCAAATATCATATGAACAGTGGCATCATTGTGTCATTTTAGTCAGTTATTCTCTAATCTATTCAGTTTATTTAACCTCAGCTGCACAGTGCACTCATTGGGAGTCTTAGTAAATTATGGTCTGTCAGTCACTTCAGTTTACTTGCCACACAAACAAGAACATTTTGTTGCTCGCCATCCTCATCCTTTCTGAGTGACCTTCAATGAAGTCTGTTTACGAGGAGAACTGAAGCCGTCTCATTGGAGAGCAGCTGAGCGACTCCGCTTTCTGTATCACAATCTGGTGCTGCTGAACCTGGACTACTAACTGAGGACAGGGATTTTGGGAGAAGAACTCAAATTTCAATACAAACTTAAATGACCAGTGATAAGGATTTCGTGGCATCGAGCGGTGAAGTTGCAAATTGCAACCAACTGAACACCTCTCGCATCAAAAAACAGAAAACTTAATATAACTTTAAATGAAATGCTGCTGGCAGCTCCATGCACTTTTTTTAAAGATAATGTTGAAAAGTTATTTTTGCAGCAACATGCGCTTAAAGGCATTTGAACAAAGTTTTGTGTTGGAGTTCATGTTATTCTATTCTAGTGTTTTTGCCACTAAGATATACATTTTTACATCGCTTCCCTGAAAAACGGTCGATTCTGATATGCTATTTCTTTGTTCAAACTTTGTGCGGCGCCCTACATGCTGAGTCAGTCGTTTTCCCCTATGATACTAAACTAGGAAACTATGATACATTATCATTCCTGTCACGCCACATCTGTTGAATCAGGATATTTTCTGGCTCATATCATGTAGTCTTATTCCAGAAGTTTTATTACCATGTAGATTCATGTATCCTGCATCCCTTCATCCTTTTTACTGAAGATACTATAAAAACTGCCATTTTCTCTCATTCCTCTTCCTGTGTGTGTGTCTCTTCCTGGCAGGAAATAAAGTGGAAGTGACAGTTGTGTGGGTAAGATGATATTTATATAGCACGTGGAGGTCATTTATTAAAAGAAAAATGGCTTATTACAGGCCATGCATGATGAGCACAAAGGATTTATTCTCCTCAAGTTTTTTCTTTGCAGCCATCCTTTCCCTTTAAAGCAACTGGGATTCTCCCCGCTGACTAAATCTATACATTTTTCCTCACACTCTCGCCCTCCTTCTTCTTCTCTCACGCTCAGGGCTGATTAACTCAGAGGACAAATTACAGCCTTGTATCTATTAGTGCCGTCCAGGTGCTCTGGCCTATTGAGCGATCAGAACTAAAAAGGTCTGCAAAATACACCCTGTTGCCAGGCCCCTTAGATTTAGATGAAGTCTCTTTATGCAGCAAAGAACAAAGGAACGTGACAGTTTGGAGATGACATCATTTGATTTCGCACCAGCTATCTGCTCCGCAGTCAGGTTGGGTGGCAGATTTACGATCTATTCACATTATTCTAACTGGCTGCTCTTTCTGTCCTTCTAAAATAAATGATTGTACACAGGGAGTTGATTTAATTTGTGCCATGCTGAGTCCCCAGTCAAATTAAACTGAGTGTTTACTAGGGATAAATGCAAAACGGCCTCTACACAATAGACCTACAAACTGTAGGAGCTCTGGCAGCAAATAAACATAAAGTGGAACAGTGTGAACTCAACACTCACTCAGCTGGAGATTTGTTGGGACAGGAGACACAATTATTTTTTCCTCTTTTTGGTAAAGAATGCTACCAGATATGATGTCACCGTCACCTCTAGGCTACATATGGTAGCTGTAACATTGAACAACATTAACATTTTAAACACAACAACAAATGAAACAACAAAATAGTTGTGTGTAATTCCCTTTGTGTCCTCTGATCTGACACCCCTATAGGCCAAAATAATTTGTCAGAGCCTTCCAAAAACCAACATTAACGGTCGAGCAGCGGTCTCCGTGTCAAAGTCCAACATTTTGTTGTTCTATAACAACTTCACACCAATTCCTCTTTTCCTTTTACCTACGTAAAATAGTCATACTATGTGTCACTTGTCATTTGAGCTTAAAAATGAACATGTTACTGGCCGCTATGCATGAAAAATCTGCATGTCTCTCAGCTAATCACAATCAAAAATATAGACCTTTTTTATTTCTCAGTTAAATTAAGGTTGCCCCAAATGCTCCAATGCTTTAAATCTGCCATGGTAGTCAACATCTAAATCAGTATTTAAATGCTTTGTGGGGGGGGTGGAGAGGGGGTTGAAACCTGATCACGGTCCTCTTGATTGATGGCGGCGAAATCCAGACTATTATCCACGGCTGACAACTGTGGCGAAGCGCTTGCTTTGCATCCGTGCCTCATCAACCCCTTCAGAGCGCTATTTTTCTCATATGAACTTTCATTTCCCAGAGTGGCCCTCTCTCACCTGAATTAATTAGAATAATAATAATAATAATAATAATAATCTTTGTTGTTGTCCTTCACAAAACAATTAAATAAAAGATGTGATAAAGCAGATAAAACCATAAAACAGATAATAAACAAGAAAAACATGTAAGCATTCAAAGAAAAGAGGCTCTCCAATAAAACTATGTTCTATGAAGGGACATAAAGGAGATCACAGATTTACTCAGGACAATTGTTCCAGAGTCTCAGGGCCCTGAGTGCAAACTCTAACAGTATAGCAGTTATAGCAGGGAGAGTGGCTATGAAGAGCCTTAAAAGTAATCAGTAAAATCTTCAAATCAATTCTAAAACATACAGTGTGAAGAGGCAAAAACAGGAGTGATGTGATATTTTTCTTGATTCTGGTTAAAAGCCGGACAGCTAAGCTCTGTGCCATCTGGATGCCGGTAGATATTTGGTTCAGGCAGGTAAAAAAGGCTGTTGCAATAATCCCAGCGTGATGAGATGAACTGTAAAATGGTCTCTGTGTCTTTAAAAGTTCAGAAAGACTGTATTTTTGACATATTTAAGCTGAAAGAAAAAGACTGTGTGCAGAGAGACGTTGCTTGGACAACATTTCTTCTAAAATGTTCGATATAAAGGGTAGCTTGGAAATTGGTCTATAGTTATGGGGGAGGGAGGTATCCAGGCCAGTTTTTTGTAATCGGTGGTTTCACACAAGCAGTTTTGGAATAACCTGTTCAAAAAATAATGCATTCTCCCAAAAAAATTATCAATTAAAATCAAGTTGTGTGAGGAGCATACTGACCATGTGTTGAGACAGCCTGCTAAAACGCCCTACACCTCGATGGAGAGAAATAAAAAAATAGATTTGTTGCAGTCCTTAAGTAACTTAAAATCAAGCTTTACACCTTCAGTCTGTTGGTTGGCAGTAACTGGTTCCAACATGGATAAAAACAATTCTGGCATGTGGAGGTTTACTCAGAGGAGACGTGATTTGTTGAGCTATGTCCAAAACCTTGCCACTGGGGAAAAGGTATGTTGCGGCCATTTCTGATTTAATGTTCCTGACTATGGATTCACCCATAACCTGTGAAGCAGGAGGAGGGGGCTTCGTCATCTGAACTGGGGCTACTGTCTTTGGTATACCCAGGAGGTCCTGAGACTTACCAGCACAGGCCCACAGACTGGACCTGCTGCAATGGATCAACCTACGGTATGTAGGTTAGATAGCTGTTGTTTCCTCCCAGTTGGTGTTGTTGATAGCCTAAAATAGCATTGATATCATCTGCTGTCCCTAGCTAGTTCCCATGTTAAAACACAAAAATAAAGCAATCTGAAACTGAAATTGTAACATAAAAATGAGGCTTTAAAAAAAGAGTGTTTTCAAAAGCTTCTGACTGAAAGACCCCTACGCATGCGCATGCATTCTAAAGTCTACTTGGTTTAGGCAGAGAGTGTGCAGGTAGGTAGAGCGTGCACGAGTGAGGAGGAGGAGTCATCCGTAGCGATGACTACGGAGGACAAAACTCAACTGTAATGGAAGAGAAGGGTGATAGAAACGGAAGGCAGCGTGACTCCAATCTGCCTGCCCGGCAGGAGAGACACTCCATGTTGTTCTGGGATGTAATAACTCAACGACAGTTTAAGCAGAACTGTGTGGAAATCAATCAATCAATTTTTCCACAGATGATGAAGAAAAACTTTAAAACCTAAGACTCATGTAGGCTGATATTGATTGGCAGACAAATATAAAAGACAAATGATAAACACAGCTATGCCCCGCACCCACATCGGCGCTTTGAATATTCGCAGGTCAACCTTTCACAGCATCAGAAACAATTCTTCAGAAATGTTGTCTTGTAGTGTAACTCAGTGTTTTAAAGGTCGTATTCAAAGTGATCACAGGAGATTTTTAGTGGTGTAGTCGACCCTTTTGTTTACATTTAGATTTACATTTACATTACGAACTGTACTTTTAATACAGTTTCACATGCCTCCACCAATGCTTTCTTCAGGACAAGATACATCTGAGAGAACTATTTTTCAAAATGGGAGTCAAGGACAGCTCTGAATATTATTCATATCAAGAACATGACATTTACACAGGCAAGTCTCTCTGTCACACGCACACACACACACACACACAGACGTGACGTGTATAAAATCGAATTAGATAGAGACAGGTTAATTCACTTGAATGTCATATGAGCTAATGAATACATCACAGACACAAAACAGAGAGTATAAAATCCAATTAGATGGAAGATATCAAGTGCAATCAAACAGATTCACACATCCAAAAATAACACACACCAACTACATGCACATTCATGACAAAACCTTCACTGTAACAGCTTAAATTTACATTTCTCACACACACACACACACACACACACACACACACACGCACTGATGCGCATGTATGCATCCACAAAGCCAGGGCCGCTGGTCCATTCATTACTTATTAATGCTTTCAGACAACCTTCGTAACTGGAGAGCTATTTTGGGGGGCAGAATGATCTTCGAATCATCTGCCAGCGAGCCAATCTCTCCCTGTGCTCATCACTCTCCCGCTCGACTCTCATCACTTCTCCTCCTCCTGCTCATCACTTCTTTCCTGAGAGCAGGAGGCTGGCTAGAGCCAGGCCATGACAGGTTGGAAAGTGTGTGTGTGTGTGTGTGTGTGTGTGTGTGTGTGTGTGTGTGTGTGAGAGAGAGAGGGGGGGGGGTAAGTAAGAGAGATACAGAAAGAGAGACTACTGAGCATCCTGTGGTTAGATAATGCCAGGTCATGCTTGTCTGACACTGTGTAGTCAAAGGGCACCCCCTGTAGGTCACTGAGCACACTACATTCACATAAAAGGGTCAAAAAGGTCAAAGAAAAACCTAAATAAAATCATATCTGCAAATTGTTCTGTAGTTATTCCTGCAATTCTGCCAATACTGAGAGGCGTTCAGGGTCAATAGTCTACATTTCTGGCACTTTCCATCCCACAGAGGAATATTTACCATGTATCATGTACAGATTTATTTTGGTGGAGATGAGGCCAAAAATACACTGCAGTCTTTCAGCAGCTGCCTCTGCAGAGCAATACATTTGTCCCATGCTTGTACTGCTCTGTGCCACTCTACAGTATAGTCAGTCATTATCCTGTCAAATCAGTCTCATGATGGCACAAACAGCTCTTACAGGAAAGATTTTCAGGGTTTCTTGGCAGCACTGACTGATCTTCTCAGAGATGATCTTCTGTCTGACTGACAGCTGAAAATGAAACAAAAAAGGGAATGGAAGTTGCTCTTTTGCCTTGGGAAAGTGCATTCCCAAAGCAAAGGAACAAGAAGACGAAGTGCAGAGGCGTAGCCGTGATAAAGGGTTAAAGTAAAGTTATATGCAACAGAGAGTTGAGCGGGGAGGGATGTCAAAGAGATGAAATAATGATAAAGGAGAAAGGATATAAGAGAGGACAATGAAAAAAAAAGTATTTTCAAATGAATGCAGCCCAGAAACAAAAATAAGTTTGGCTGTTAGGTGGAGTCATGTCTGCTGCTGCATTAGCTATTCTGTTTAATCACATCACCAGTTCTCATAAACATCAACAAGCAGAGATGCTCCAGAGGAGCGAGGGGAAGGAAAAGAGATTGAATAAGAAAGGGAACAAAAGGAAAGCAACATGAGGTACAAAGAGATAAGAGTGTGAAGGGGAAAATGGAACTGAATATATACAGTTAATTTGATGTGAAATAGCAGAGGTGTCATATCTCCACACAGCAACTGAAACAACTGGGCAAACTATTAAAAACAACTTAATTAAATCCCTGGAAAAACAAATCCAGTCAGTTCAAAAACTTGAATGTTATCAGTCACTTAAAAGATAGTTTTAACTAGCCCTTCATTTACTCTAAATTAAAAACCCTGTTCCCTGACAAATTCTAATATGCAGACTTGGTGATTGCCAGTTGTTTGTTGCCAACAGTGGTTAGGCGGACAGGAGAGAGTGGAGATATTTATAGTTTAACCAAAATATGAAAAAATTACTAATGTCTTTTAGAAAATCTCCCCAAAAATCATCATCACCACCATAATCAGGTACAGGTGTTGCGAGCCAGCAAACAGCAGGTGCTGTCAGCGGATTGCTCAGTTGCATCAATTAGGATGATGATGTCACAGGCCTAAACTGTTTCATGTAAATTAACACCCAGTACTCTCAAAATCATGAAAACAACTTCTGTTCCTCAGAAGCTTTTTTAGACTACTGTTCTAAGAAGGCTAATGTTGTTGCTGTATTTTGCACATATATCATATGGAAGTTGTTTACAGTACACTGGGAGGGCTGGGTGTCGCTACGCTCTGATGTCCGATCTGGTGCAACAGTTTAGTCCTGTGACATCTTCAGCCTAATTGATGCAACTGAGCAATCAGCAGGCACACCTGGTGTTTATTGGCTGTTCCTGACGCCTGTACCTCCTCCTGATGATGGTTAAAAAGGAAATCTGAAAGCTTGAAACATCATACACAAGACATGGTTTGTGTAGTAGATTATTTTTTTAAATTCATTTTTCTATACTATGGTATACTATGTTTTAAATGTTTATGATGATGGGTATTTTTCACTTTTATTAATAAGTGGCTGCATTCCAGGTACTGTATATCATGGCTTTTTATGTATTAAGTGTATTTATCATTTACTTGACTGTTTATGTATATGCTTTGGCAACGTGTACAATATTTTGGTAAAAATGTTACGCCAGTAAAGCTTCAATGAGTTGAGTTGAATTAAAAGAGAGCAAAATAAGTTATTGTATTGGGGGAGCTGTTTTGGGGAAAGTCTTATTGTGGAACAAACTTTTAGGTGTTATAGGACATAGTGAGTGTGTGTGTGTGTGTGTGTGTGTGTGTGTGTGTGTGTCATGCATGTGTGAGAACACTGTTCCTTTTAGTTCCTGTCAAGGCTTCCTGCAGATTTCACTGCACCTCTCCTGTTTCATTTCAAATACACACTGAATCAACACTCCCATTTCTCTCTCATACACACACTTACTCATAACTGTCAAGCTGCCTACCTATTGAGTCTTTCACAATGAGAAACTCCAGTTCTGCTGCAAAAAACAAAAATACCGATGAGCGTGTGATCCCACTTCTTTTTTCCCTCCTTTGATTTGTGAAATAGAGTTTACCCAGCTCTGAAATGGCAGTATAAATCTCTCTGTTAGTATCGTGCATGTTATTGATAGTTAATAAAATATAACAACCAAGATTTATTAAAACCATAGCTGTATTTGTTATTGTTCATACTGAGATCTGTTGTAATTACACTAGATTAGAGCTAGACTGCGATATTCTCAAAGCACATATATCGTATCAGAGTATCTGTCCGACGAGAAGTAACAAGAAATTACTGTGAAGAAATAAGATTATGTTGTGGGTAAGTAATTGATATTCTGGAAGATGCAGATCAGGTGGCACTGAAAAGACGGTATGCTACTGTAGCCAAAGCTCAGAAGTGTCCTGAAACCCCACGGGAGAAGTAACAAAGCTCAGCCTGTGTCCACCTGCTTCTCTGAGAGCAACAGCATGTTGTGTTTACTGCATTGCAGAAAGTATAGATAGGCTGAAGAGCTGATCGACCTGTCTGAATCAGCCATGATGCTCATCAAATGAAGTGGCAACCACACAACTCTGTGCAGAAGAAAGCCCCACCATCTTCATGATTGTCCCAATCCAGGCCAAACTACCAGAGCACATCCAACTACATGAACACGGCCTGCCGGTGATTTCTGAGATGAAAGTCCTGGCCTGGAAACATCTTCTAGACTTTTACTTCTACTTGCTTTTGTCCCATAATTCAAAGTGCAGTCTTTGCTTAATAATAATGACGGCGTTGCTGAGGACAGAAGCACAAGTGGTCAGGCTTCAAGACAAGGTCAAAATTATTTTTAAAATGAATCATTTGCACTACATATAACCACATTTTAGCAATCACAAACTTAGCTCTGCTTTTCTTTTAAATGTAGAGTTTATTATCATGTATTGTGTGTGTGTGTGTGTGTGTGTGTGTGTGTGTGTGTGTGTGTGTGTGTGTGTGTGTGTGTGTGTATACATATATATATATACACATCTATATATACATACATATGACTGCTTGAAAATAATAAGTTCAATGACTTTCTTTTATCTGCTGAGAAACATCCAGTACATTATAATAGATTGCATTGCAAATACTATGCAAAGGAGCCCATTTGAATTCTTCTCTCGCTTAACTGCATTGTGCTGATTTATTGTTTACAGGGTTTTTTTTCTTGCAACCAATGTAAAAACAGCAAAATTAAAATGGAACTGTTTATGCTCTATTGAATCACATCACATCATTCCACATTATGTCGCATCACACATTGAAAATAGGAAATATTAAACCACAGCAGCCTAAAATATATCACTTATGAATTGGATCATTGATTATATGTTGAGGTGTGTATCAGATCAGTCTAGAGGGAAAGATACTCATCTGTAATCTGTAACAAGAAAAAAGGCAACTACTGGTTCTAGGCAGAGTGCCATCCCTGTATGAGGCCTGCAGCTCAAACACACACACATACACCAAACTCTCACCATCATATATTTATTCCAAATATGTAACGAGTACATCAGCATCGAAGCTGTCCTGACAAGAATTGTCCAATCATAGCTTAGCAACCGTAACTAGGCACAGCAGGTTCTGTTAAGATTTGGGCTGTGTCCAAAATAACTCCCTATTTACTTTATAGTGCAATACATTTACAGTCTACCATTTCATTTGAGTGTCAAAAAAAGTATCCACTATGTATTGCCCTCAAGAAATCCACAACGCAACAAACAAAATAGTGTCCTTGGCATTTATATACTACTTTTCTAACAATGCAAAGCTCCACATTTTATAGATGCGAAAATGAGAATCGTGAGAGAAACCTTTCTAATGAGAAACCTTTCCAAAACCGAAATGACCAGCGCAAAAGTGTAAGAAATGAATTAAACAGTATGTTTGCCTGCTCTAATGTGCAATTGTTGCATGCATGTGCAGCTAAGTAGCTTATTACAAATAGAAATAACTAAAGCCGTGTTTCCACCGTAGTAAAAACAGCAGTCAGTTTTTCATATATTTTGGACTAATTTGCCTAATTTTTGCAGGTCTTTAAACCAAGGAACCTTTTGTTTGCTTTAAAAGGTATCCTGGGACTAAATGTTCTTGGTACTTTGGGGGGAAACGCTGCCCATGCCTTACTTCCGAGTGTGCAGTGTTTAGGATAATGTTAGCAGCTTCATTCTGCAAGCTTCCAGTTTTCCTGATTTATAATACTAGGACAAACTAGCTCTACACTGCTATACAAAAACAATGAAGAGAGGAGATCACAATACTTCTGATTTATGAGGAATAAACTTTCTGTGGTAGCTTAAACTATCTTTGGTACTGAAGTTTGACCTGAGGTGAACCAGGTGGAAACTATCACCTGCCTCTCTCTCACAGTGCCACTCATGAGCAGTCACAATCAATTTACGACTAGGCCCTCAGCAGTTCTGCTAGCTGTCAGTGTGATACAAGAGGTATGAGAGAAGTGCTGGCAACCTGTCGCTTTTCTCTTTCTTCATCCCTCTCTCCCTCTTGACTTCCTCCCCATCAAACCTGATTCAGAGGAAATTGCTCATTCCAGGGTTACCTATTGAAGCCTGTGATTAGCAAGCTATTAGGCCTCCAGTCAGACAGAGAGAATGAGACAAGGGCAGGGAAACAGAGACAAAAACACTACAGAGAAGGCTGCTGCATGCCTGCCTATGGCTCTTTTTAGTTAGTAGTTTCTATAGAATGACACCCTCGTAGCTGGATGAGGGCAAGACATCAGAGATGTACTGCTGCTTGCTACAAGGCAACCACAGCCAGATCTAAAAGGGCACTGCAGGGCGACAATAAAACACAGCAAGAGAGAGAGAGAGAGAGAGAGAGAGAGAGAGAGAGAGAGAGCTGTGCTGGAAAAGAAAGCGCACAAAATGAAAAACAACAGCAAGTCCCTCACAAGACAGGGACAAAAGAGCCTTCCCCCTGCTGCCTGCTCCTCGGACATGACTAATAAATCACCTTCACACCATCAATCAGCAGGCATCAAGTACGAGACTCACACGATCGATTCAGATGCCTTGGCACCTGAGGAAAAACAGGAAGTAGATACAGAGGCAGGGCTCTGTCATGTATGCAGGGGAGCACGGAGAAAAGGGGAAACCCCATGGGAAGATATACAGTACCTACATACAGACATACATAGCTCACTAAGGCACCGGTACAAAAAGCACAAAACACCCATTACTCATCTCAGTTTAAAAAAGAGAATCTGCTTCATGTCAGACTCTCACTGGTACAGAATGTGGGAGATTTTTAGTTGCAACATTGTTAAATTCCCCAACAGAAATTCTTGATCTGGTCTTATTCTTATATCTTTCCAAAAAACTTAAATTTAACAAGAATCATCAGAAAAGTATACACAGAAAGTACTCTCCAGGAAATCCCAATAACTGCTGTAGCAACCTAGTAGAACAATAAGACGGTCTCTCTTTATTGTATAGCAGCAGGCCATGAAAGCTGCAGTGTGTATCCTGTCATTTTATCCTTGCAATTTGGAAACTTGCAGACAAACTATTTTCTTGTGTTTACTACTACTTATGTCATTCTGGTAGCTTAGTATTCAAGGCGCATGCTATATAATTCAATTTCAGTTCAGTTTTTTTATTTGTATAGCGCCAATTCATAACAGAAGTTATCTCAGGACACTTTTCAAATAGAGCAGGTTTAGACCGAACTCCTTATAACATCAACCCAATTATGTTTATGGCTAGAGTCCGTTGTTGCATGTTGTTCCCTCTCTCTCTCCATACATTTACTGTATTCCAACATGTGCACATGAATACGACAAGTAATACTGTCGGAAAGTTGACCAGGGAACAAAAGGCACAGGGCTTTCCAGGGTATTACTTTGTGTGTTTACCTGCAGTAAGTATTTGAGATGATTTCTGTAAAACTGAATATTTTGCGTGATTCTTCCCTTGATTGTAATTGTGTTTACCAAATCACATATACATATAATAACAGAGGTGGTGGTGAAATGCTATTACAACAAACATAACGGACAAAAATATGGGGTCAAGACTTTCCTTTTAAGCCATAAATGTGCAAGTGTGCAGTTTTGCAAAAGAAACTGCAGAAATTGGGGGTTTTAAATTATTGTCATCTCAGTCAAACAGTGTGGAGGTTTCATTCAGAATGAAACAATTTTAATTTGTAAACAAACACAATTCTAAGACTCTGGGTGCAGTCAGGGAGTAAAAATTAAATTTTGTCAATACTGTGTATCTCACAGCTCAGACACACACACTGACAGATGCTCAGATAGAAACAGAACAGCCCATATATACACATCAGGGTGACAAAAAAAACAAAGCAAAATGTCTCTCCTATTGGAGGTGTTAGATATTATCAAAATCCCTTTCCTCAGGACTATACATGCTCGCTTCAAAACTTCCCCAAAAACATAGTGGACTTTTTGAACTTTGACCTCCTGTTTCTCTAAGGAAACCAACCAGAACATTCTCTGTGAAATGAAGTTTCTCTTTAGTGCCATTCTCCCTGCAGCAAGAGGAGAAGAGAGGGGCAAGCAGAAGGAGAGGACAGCGCAGCACTTTGTTGGCCTCCATGGATGTTGCCTTCAAACGCCCTATACCCATCGAGGCAAAAGTGCTGAGAAACATGAGAGACTTTTATTTTTAACACAGCCTTCCCTAATCTAATTACCTCAGCAATTAGACTGTGCTGTCAGGAAAATGAACTCGCAGAAGGCAGTGCGGGAGTTGTGACATGCTCTGTTTGCCTTGGCCAGCCTGAAGATGGAAAAAAACGCTTCTGAGAGTTGGCATAAAATTTCATCAGTTTCTCTGCCTGTAGCAAGTGTGTGGCCAGTGCTTGTGCCCATGCCAGTATGTGTGTGTTAAATAAAGGATACTGCGCATACATATCTGTACGTCTCCTCTCTTTTGAAACACATTTTTCTGACCACATCAGTGACGGCTGTAGCTCAGCTTCGCAGCGAGTCGCAATCTCCATTAGGAGACACGGAGGCAGCTCATGTGATCTAAAACAAGGCTTTCCGGAACACGTCCATACCTCCTTGGTGCTGGGAGTCACGTGTTTGGACACAAGCCTGAGCTTGTTGGCAAAAGGTAGAATCACACACAGACGGAGAGATGAGAGGCAGCACACGGCTTGGTTTAAGTACAGACGTGCACAGACAAACAAGAAGAACAAAACCGAGAGAGAGGGAAAAAAGAGAGGACCATGAAGACATGGATGTTTCGCGCTTATGAGAAGAGGAAATAATTCATACTATACATCACTTCTCTGTGTTTAGAGCAATGTGTTTGTGTATGTGTGCATGCATGCATGAGTGTATATCAGCTCATCTCTTTACTGTCAAGTCTCTTAGAACACACTGTCTCAGTACAAAGTCAAACTAAAACTGATTTATTATGTATTTCCCTTGACGGGACATTATGGCTGCTGATTAGCATACACTGGTGGGTGGAGTGTATGCAGATACACACACACAGATACACAAAAAGGCACACACGAGAGAGCACAACCGATTTGTTGTCGGGTTGATGATATCAGCCGGCCAGTACATTAGATGGTGTACTTTACAGAAATGTTTGTTTATGTTATGTGTTCAGGTATAAGGCTGTGGGTTGAGCTACAAAAGATGCAATAATAACATACAACAGATGAAATGCAGACATACGTTCGCACCCAATACGCGAAAGGCATCACTATTGTCAATTGCATCTGCACCAGTTCTTGAGCATCTGTTGTTTTTGGCAAATAAAGTGTTACTGATTCTCACGACACTCATCACGCTAAGAAGTATACAGGCACGTCTCCAGCATTTAGACCCACTGCCACCAACCACACACATATACACACGCACACACACACACGCACACACAAAAGTCTGTTTTTTTCTCTCTAGTGGTAATTTTCAAGCTGTCAGTCAGATGAGAGGAACCTTGAGATTAATGGAGACAGAGGGAGTGGAGTTTTACACATGACCAGTGCATGAGTAGTGCAAGAGATTGATTGACTGTATGATAAACGGATGTCATACAGTGAAAGGGTAGCGGCTGACCATAACTAAGTAAGCTGACTTTTAAAAATGGTTCAATAGTTTATTTTTGGGGTGAATTGTACTATTTCTTCTACTTATACTGAGAGATATTCACAGATACCCTTTTACTTTTTCTGCATGCAATCTAAAGGTGTGTTGAACATTGAGATTAGTACAATTCTACATTACTCGATGTCTGTGCTACTGCCTAATAGTAGGGAAAGACACCATTCTCCACTCTCCGCTTAATACTTCCATTCAAATTATACTTTCGGCATCCATGTAGCTGTGAGTAACGTAAATTTCATCCTTAGCCAATGTCTGCGGGGGTTCAAACATAGGTACATACATGCCGACTGTCTATGTCAAATGAATGTGCACAAACACACAATCATAGTATAGACAAAATTGAGTGTACATCTGCTCTCCAAGTCTATTTTGGTTTGTATCATTGCTTTAAGCCCACCAGTGACAATTTCTCTTCAGTGCATAAGTATTCTTTTTTCTGCTTTGGCTTTTCACATGTAAACAGAAGGTTGATTGGACATTTTATTTAATGTAATGTCCGACTGAGATTGTTGACTTCACTAAATGTAAAATACAAAGTCCTGCCTTTGAAAACGTTGATTTGAGCTGCTAATGATGCCACAGACATTCAGTAATTCTGCTAAAATATGCTAATCACACAGTTGTTTAAAACTGCCTGCAGAGAAATGAAAAATGCATCCATAAGTTAGGTTTCTCTGACGCCGGGTGAGTAAAGTAAAGCTGTACAAAATATTAACAATCTCTTTCATGCTGGCAGACGGCCAATCTCACTCTGAACATTGGCTGCTTCGTATTGTAAATGCTGGGGCAATTTTTCATCGGCACCGAAATGAATTCTACTGGCCTGACTGTGAGGAAATAAAAGGATGTTAAACTTGGATTCTCTCTTGGTCTCGGCCATCAAACGTGAGCACATGACACAACAACAACGAAGGATTAGACCAAAACTTATATCAGTGCAATAAATCAACGAGAAAACTCCTATACCTGGCATAACTAAGGAAAAAAGTCCTTTGAAAACAACACTGTTGGCCTTGATAGTGTGCTGTGCTTTGCCACAACATGTTGCTGCTCCACATGTAGTGGCTGTTTGATATTCAATGAGTCTGTTGTCAGCGCTGTATGACATGAGAAATAGAGGCACAGCTGAGAGAATTTTCTGAAATGTATTCCTTCACCTCATTCACTGCCTCCTCCATCTCTTAATTAAATCAATTTCACCATCCTTCTCTTTACCTCCGTTTTTCTCCTTCTCTTTCCTTCTTATTCTTTCCATCTTCTCTCTCTCTCTCTCTCTCTCTCTCTCTCTCTCTCTCTCTCTCTCTCTGCCTTTCTCTGGTGCTCTCAATCTCTCTCGCCCGCTCTCTGCCCTGTGTGACTCTCCGGCTGCAGTTGATTGATGATGAGAGAAATCTCCCAAGGACAGACGCCTTGTTAAAGACAGGCCAGTGTGTTCTGTCTGTGGGTGCAAACGGAGATGGAGGGGGTGAATTGGGGGATTACAAAGAAAGGAGCACCCGGATATCCCGCTGTTCCACTTGTGCTATTTTTCTGGGGGGTTTTTCACTCCTGATTTCTTCCTCTTCTTCTTCTCTTTTCCTTCCTATCTCCTTAAATGTCTGCTTCCTAGTATTCTATTTATTGTTTACCCTTTTTTTCTTCTATACTTTGTTCAACCTTTTTTTCCTGCTTCCCCAACATCCCCAGCTTCACCACCAGACCCTTTTTTTAGCATCTCCACTGAGGGAGAGCCTCATCACCAGGGGGACTGTAGGGTGGGGGCGATAGCTGTCAGCTGGAGGAGGGTGGAAGGAGAGGGAGATAGGCAGAGGAAAAAAGGGGCCTCTGAGGTCCCCGCTGAGCCCCTCCGAGGCCCCTCCAGGGGGGGCCGAGGTGTTTTGGACGAGGGGCCATCCCAGAGAGAGACAAGCTGCGGTCTGATTAATGACAGGGAAGCCATCGTATTCATCACTGCCCCACATCAGCCTTGAGAGAAACACTGTTTGTTGCCAAGACTGGTGGCCTCTGATATTTTTTTTTCCTTTCTAGTTTTCTAGGCAATTAATTTAGAATAATGACTAATGATGCAAGCAGAGTTAGATCACATTAACGTAAATATTAGACGGCTGAAGAATGATAATAAATTAGACTCTGGAGGAATATTTTGTACTGGCTGGGTTTAAAACAATTTGCTGCTTCTCTTTGTCTTCTGTGAGAGTTAACTGAATATCTTTATGTTTTAGAGTGTTGGTGGACATCTTGGGCAATTGTAACATTTTATATAATCTATATTTTGTATAATAATCAGTAGATTGATCAATAATGACAATAATTGTGGTTTGCAGCCCTAGATGAAAGCATGTGGAAGTATAGACTATGGGGAAAAACAAAAAGGCACAACACTTTGTTGGATTTAAAAAAAAAAAAAGAAATATTACTGGATTTGCAAGCAGGTCTTTGCCAAACAAATTTTGGGGGGATTCTTCAAATATGTAACACTTCCAGGAGGAGCGCTCGACCACTCAGTACCAGGCTATGAGCACCTGAACAAATTGTGATAAATTGATGCCTTCCATGGTTAAATCAGAGAGCTTGTTGTGAAATCCATGAGCTACTAGGAATTGTAAATGAATGTAAATAGCTTTGTTTTAATTTACAAGCAGAATTTATTGAGCCTCTGAGTGCCTGATTAAACCTACAGCATGCAGCATACATGGTCATGCAAGGCAGATCATTACTTTGATGTCCTCTTTCGGAACCACACACACACACACACACACACACACACACACACACACACACACACACACTCACACACACATACACACAGGGAGCAAGGTTCCGTAATCTCAAGCGCTCATTACAGCAGTCCAAAGCTGATCAGAGCGTAAATCCCTTTGATTCAGGAGGAGACACTCCTCATATTTGAGATGTTTCTAAACATTTCAGTAATTTCTGAACTGAGGCCAAGATCATTTAGGAGTCCTTTAATCCCAAAAATAACACACACCGTGGTAGTGACAACATATGCAAACTCATACGCGCACATTAAAAGAGAGTTATTAAAAGAGTTATTAAAGACATTAAAGGCATATTGCCAGGCCTTGAATCTGTTCAACTGAGTGTCTTTTCTTCTACTGCAACCACCACCAATAGTCACATTGTTCCTCTCACTTCATTCTCTCCTTCCTTTTCCTCTTCCTATGCTGTCCTCTTTCTCTCTTCTTCCCCTCTTCCTCTCCTCTCCTCAGGCCAGACTCATACAACATTTATGACTGTCTGGAACATACGCTTGCAGCAGAAAACTGAAGGGCATATCTTCTTATCCAAAAACCAATACTAACACTGTCTTACAGCTCATCTGGTATCTGACTGGAAGAATCCCTGGTATGTTTAGTTTTGGACAGCATTACACAAATTCTCTTGTGGCATCGCCCTGCTTAAAACTTTTTGCTTGAGCAAATGCAGTCTGGAGTGCGAGACAAATTTCCCCACAGGGGCATCAACCTAATCTAGATGATCTTACCTCCCAATGCGAATGTAAATGTGAGTGAGAATACTTGTATGCTGTGTGTCATAACTGCAGAGTGCCGGATGAAGGGTGGGGCAACGGTGCAGCAGCAGTGCGATAAACTTGTTAAAAAAAAAAATCTGGGACCTCTGGGACAGCTACATCTGTACACATAACTATGCTTCACTTTTTATTTGTTTTCTCCATTGCTTTTGAATAGGAAGTTGACTGCACTGTGTGAGGTTTCCCAGAAGCACACCTGGGATCTGTCTAATATAATCACAGCAGTATACTGTCGACCACAGAGAAGCTTCACTGCTTTGCTCAAGGGCGCCATGATGACAGTTGCTGAGTCATTTCAGATTGAAATTTGCACCAACAACTTTCCTGTCACAGCCCATTTCTTTGCCCTGCTGGCTTTTTCTGCTCCACTTGCATCTCTCTCAGTAGCAGCATGGTGCCTTTGCTTTGTGGAAGCATTTCTATATGTCCTCACTGTAAAGGTTACTTTTCGAAGGTTTCCTTTTAAAGCTAATGAGTTAGTGCCCTGCTTTGAATTCAGAGAGCTGAAATTAGGAGCAATCAGAGAGAGTAGAGCTATGGATGTTAGTAGGATATAACTATATAATCTAAAGCACACCTGTAAAACAGGTATGTAAGAGAGTGAAATCTAATGACGTTATAAGATTAAAGAGTACTGTGGAACTACTGACATACACTATACACAATCTAAGGTAAGGGTATGTAAATTCTGGGTGATCAAAGGACTGCCTGTGGTCTAAAAGTAGAAAGTTGCTTTAAAAGTTATAATCCTAACTGTGGTTATTTGTGGCCTTGAGCAGTTACTCGGTCAGAAATGCAGCAGCAGAAAAAGAGCCATTTGAATCAGTTTATAGCGCACCTAAACAAGCTGTAGGCTGAGAAGATACAATGCGTGATGTTGTTTTAATAAAGGAAGGAGTTGCCAATCAGATCACATTTATTAAATGCATGTATTGTGAATATATGCATATAAGAATTGTGAACTCTTACACGTGTATGCAATACGAATCCCACTAAGAAAGGCAGACTCTTGGTAACAATGAAAACTACAACAAAGAGAGACAATTACAGAATGAATGCATTGTATAGGTAGTATCAAACATGGGGTTTAATAGAATGAAATTCAACTGCAAAGAATTCAAAGCTACCGTACCTTTGAGGAACCACAATGAGCAATAATGACAACAACAAAAAAAATCACTTCATGAGAATCCGGTTGTGAGAACATATGAGAGCTCAGTGCAGCAGTGTGGAAAGTAACTACAATGGGCAATTTTTACAACAGCCATTTTATTGGACCTCACACTCCTTTTATGTGGTGCAGAGCTATAATAGACCGCCACTGAAGTCCTAAGTGAGCACACCGGAGGTGCCGAAATGGAGTTTAAGGAGATTCCACCAGTTCATATTTCAGAAGGTTCTTTGATTTCACACCTTTATCCTGCCCATTACTTTCAATCATCTGCGTTAATAATGAAATAGGTGGTTTTCTTTTGTTGTTAATCTATCTTATTTGCTATTCAGCCACTTAAGGCCATTTCACTAGAACTCATATTAGAATACTGGGCCCGGTGGGCATTAATATTAGATGAAGTGGGAATATAATAATGTGAGTTCCCCACACTGGAGGCAAACCACTCTCAGTGCCTTTCTCTCTGTGACTGCGGTAATATGTATGGAGGAATATTAATTACTGTCGAAGCATTGGTTATTATTATGATTTCACATTATGCAGCTTCCAGGGGCAATCGGTGGTGGGATGCTAAACATGTACGAGCCACTTAAGTTGATGAGGAGAAGGAGAGGCTAAAATACGGAATGCAGCTTTCTAAGACGGGTGAATTTTTTTTTCTTCCCTTTTCTCTGGTTGCCTTACTCTTCTGTTTCTGCTTGTTCGTCTTAAAAAAATATGTCCATATACTTTCTGTTTTCTCCTTCCATGCATTTGCTCCACTTCCTATCCTCCTTCTCTCCTCCATCTCTTTTCATTTGCTCTCTATCCTGCTTTTGGGTAACTTTCTCTTTCCTCCTCAACCTCTACCTGTTTCGCACTCTCTGACTACCTCTCTCTCCCACCCGCTCTCCTTCCCACAGGCACAGTGGATCAGAGGGTTTTAGGTGATAAATACCCTGGACCAAGGGCTCACCAGCCACCGATTCCTGCCACTTTACTGTGTCACATTGTGGCCGAGGCCTCATTAAAAAGGCATTAGCCTCCTCTTGGTCCCATGATGGAGGCCGTGTCTGGCTCAGTCACTGCCGCAGGGATCTATTTAAAAGTGGCGGTAGGAATGGATAAGGAAGAGAGAGACAGGGGAAACAGAGAGACTCAGAGAGAGTAAGAGATGGCCTTGTAATGAAAGAGAAGATTTGGCCGGAGCGAGGGAGCGAGAGGCATCAATTCCATGTGTGAGGAAGAACCAAGGTCCGGGAGTCCAAGGAGGCGGAGGAGGAGGAAGCAGAGATAACTAGCTGGAGCCAGTCCACTTACTTGTCCCCTGTGAGTTCATGTGCCTTCAGAATTTAATTGATACCAACCAATTAAAGCCACTCAGGTTTCACCTTGAGGGGGTCAGGAGAGGTGGAGTCAGGGGTTGGGAACAGGATGAAGGGGGCGCTGGGGGGATGAGGAAATGGAGAGAAGCGAGGTGAAGAGGAGAGATGGAGAGTACAGCGTGAAAACATAGGAGTAAGCGTTTGCAGCACATCATTAGTAAATAAGTAGTCTGGAGGTGATGACAGAAAGTGGGGGAAGGAGGCAGGAAGGAGAGAGGAGGAGGAAGAGGTTGACAGATAAGAGAAATGTTGTTTGGGAGTTAGGATGAAGGATTTAGAGAGTGCCATCAAGCAACTATTATAGCAACATGTGAAGTATGTGGGTTGAATCTAAAAGCCTTCCAGAGTCTTAACAAAATATATTTTTATTAAAGAAGAGATCAATATTGGGCAATTTGTTATTGCTCTTTAGTGTCAAGTAAAACTGACCATGCATCAAAAAACAGACACAGAAGGCAATATTCTAATGGTCCATGTAAAGGTCAATAAACCACAAGAGGCACTATTTACATGGGAGTGATGCTGTGTATGACATTTCAAGAAAATTGTGGTCCCCCCTCTTTCACCAGCATAAGCAGAGCCAATCGACAACCATGGCCCCAACCCCTAACCTTCAACCTGCATTAACTGATTTTTTTTTGGCGGAGACAAGTTGTGAGTATTCCAGTATCGAATTGTGAGTTGAGTGTATTGTTACGTGCCTATAGCAAACAGTTGCTTATTTATGCATCCAGCACTTATAGAGCAACATTAGCATTCATTTGAAGTCATGTATTGGCCAGCTGGCCAATGCAATCTGTATGAATATTCACACTGTTTTAATTAGTGACTAGCTGGTGAAAATAGTGAAGCTTTAAGGTACTAAAAATCCTCTGGAGTTACTAGAAACAGACTGCAACACTTACAAAGACGATAAATATTGGGCTTACGTTCATCAGATGAACAGAAATAGGAATGAATGAGAATGTTTATCAGTATCTGCTGTGTGAATCAGCAGCTGTTGCTAGCAAGTTATCAACTTAAAAAGGTAATTCTGGCGGTATTGTGTGTACCCTTTGTTTCCATGGCCCTCATCTGGACAACAAAAAACTGTTATTACAGGAGGATGCAAGTACGACAATAGACACTTTAGTTCAAATATGGTCTCCTACCAGTAGTTAATAATGTTTTTTCACCATTTTCCTTACCTTAAACACGTAGTTTTACTTCCCTAAACCTAACCATATCTAACCACTCAATGAGAGTCCAAAAATGTTCATATCAGTCATTAGTTTGTCAGACAAACAACATACTATGTTGCTAAGGTACGAGGACAAACCATTGGCCGTAAAAGCAGCTTATAACAGTTACAGTTACAGACAAGGGAAAGACAAAAACAGATTGATAAAGTCAAGAAAAGCATGAAATATCTTGACAGCCAGAAAAGTAGATACATATGTAGTCCTCAAGTGGACTGCAAGGGAGACAGACAAAGAGACAACCGGACAGACAGGAAGACAAGCTGCCTCCTTATTTATCAACAGCGCGGATTCCAATGCAACTGGCCTCTGCCCCCCCTTACCGTGATGGAAAGATGAAGAATAAACGAGCAGATAGCTGTCACCTCCACTGCCTGAGTGTCTGTACATCTACTGACAGACTGAAGAAGTAAGACAGCGAGTATGTAGGCAGCTCAATGAAAGAGGACGGGGTCAGGCAGGCAGGTGTTACTCAGGTGCAGTCAGAGGAATGTATTGGCTGATAAGGCTTTCTGGATAAAATAGCCATAGACAGACTGGAGGTTTTTCCAGTGGTAAGTCAAAGCACAGGTGAGGAGTTTGTCTAGCAACCAGACAGGTAGACAGCGCTCATAACTATATGGCAGCTCAGAGAGAAGACAAGTTCTGTTGAGGTAGGGGGAAGCTCTTGCACCGATGCAGATCAAAAGGCCGAGGTCAGACAGAGAGGCAGGACTCAGGTGGAGGGAAGTGGATTAGCTATTGTGATTTCTTTTTTCCACAACAGTTTTCTTTTTTTGTACAGTAACAGGCAGACAGTAGGCTGTCAGAGGTTATTTCACACGAAATAAAGTCTTTGTTCAGGTGAAAATCGAGAGAATCTGAAGTGAGGTAGGTTGTGTTAGACCTGGGAGTTCGACCGTTAAGCGCTGCGCTGTGAATGATTCAGAGGACAGACAAGCAGCAAAGTGAAAGGAATGATGTAACACTGCAGTCAGACGAATAGACAGATAAGGAGTCGCTTTGTTATGATGCAAATTAATACATTGGACAGACAGAACATTTCTGTCTGTCTCCCCTCTCAGGCCTTTCTGTTCTGTTAGGCAGTTAGTTTAGCTTGTTCTTATTCTAGCAGCTTGTCCTTATTCTGGCATGCACTGTGTTGTTTGGGCCAATTAATGGGTCTTCAAACATTTGGTGCCTATTGTTTTCCCTGATATGATCATGAAAGAGGCAAAATTCTGAGATGAAAATGTTTATTCTTCTGTATCTGTACACAGTGTAAACCCCTTGAGAAAACGATTTCCAACAAATCACATCTGTTGTTTACAGAGCCGCACTGGTATAATGAAGTAAAAGTTCTATTATTGTAAAAGAAAAGAAAAAAAGTAACTATAGCAATGAATCTTCACACTTTAGCTGCACATTTTCACACAACTCCCACAATCTGTCATGTCTTCCCAAAGAACTTCGACAACACATCCTCCTTACAGTGTACATTGTGTTTCTCGCTGACTCATATCTTGTTTCTGACTCATATTGTGAACTCAGAATATCACGTTCTTCTTTAGGCTGAAGATTTTTTAGGGCAGATCAGTTAACACCCGTTTTTTGTGTGCATGTTGATCAAGCTTGTTAATACTAAGCAGTGGAACTGATGGGGTGAACTCGGGGTTGTACACAAAAGAGAAGACTTAGAGTTCTGTGCACACAAAACAAAAACAAAAACGTTCATTAGCAAGACATTAAACCCAAAAGCTTTACGTGAATGTGTCTGACAAAATCATTTTCAGCATCTAAAAGAAACACTGCATGTATCATAAATACACAGCTTATTCACTTATATATCCTCTTAGAAAACCAACATACATACGGGACCGTAAAACATATAAAATATGCTACATATCAGCAATGACCGATATATCATCATTCATAGATTAAACAAATATGTTTATGTCAAAAAGTATCAATGCACATATCAAATGCATAACTTGCACATTCATATGATCTATATGCTCAGCATCTAAAAACGTATTTACTGATTAAACGTATATATATAATGTTCAGCTTTAAAACATGTCAGGAATGAAAAACTTGTCTTGCAAACTTTCTGCACAAACTCCAGAGAGTCAACTGGTGACTGAACAAAAAAGCTACATTTGAGATAATAAAATATTCAAAACAACCTCAACAGGCTCTGACAGCCCCAGTGTTCAGCCAAACAAGGCACAATACAGAATATAACCTCTATAACCTCAAATATATACAGCCAATACAGGACAGACAACCATCAGTATCAACAGCAGCTAGTAGACAGACAGAAAATTCAACTTACTTTATTTGTCCATTCTCCTTTCCTTCATGGAGGTGACCTGGTTTTTATCCATGTCATAAAATGTCCCATTGCACTTGTTGCTGGTAATTAACTTGCTGGCAGCCCTTTTCTGTCTTTCTTTCTCCATTGCTGCTCGCTAAAACTTACTTCCCTGGTTGTTTTAATCAAAGTTGCTGTGCTACAGTCAGATTATTTTCTTCTGTGCACTCACTGTGTTGTGACCGTATCTGATACTGGGTTGTCTGTTTTTTTTAATCAACTTCTCCTGTGCTGTCTTTCTTTGGCTCCTGAGAGAAAATGCCACTGTTTCAGGGGGGAAAATTCACTTATATTTAGTTTATTTGGTACACCTAAAACTAATGTAGTCGAATGCAACAGTCCTGCAATAAATCCTCTCTTCATGAAGGTTGATATGTTCACTTTTGTTGAACCTGTTTTAGATCAGTGTTGAGTCCACTGTATTATCATTGTGGAGATTGCAGTGATTCATTATACAGGTGTTTCTATTATTTTAGCCACCCTGTTTATATTAATGAGGGTCGGCTGAATCTATTATGATAAATCTATGAAATCATGTCTTGATTGACAGACTCATTTAAGTCTATAAAATGTCGGAAAATAGTGAAACACTGCCCATTATGACGTCTTCAGATGATTAATTTTGTCCAACCAAGAGCTTAAAACCCAAATATATTCAGCTTACATTACAGAAGCAGCAAATCCTCACATTTAAACCCATAGAATATTTGGCATTTATGCTAGATAAATGATTGTGTTTCTCTATGTTTTTTTATGATTGTTTTATACGGTGTCTTTTTTCATCTCATCCCATCCTATTGTAATTCATCTAATCTCCCCAGATTCTCAGACTAATGCACCTATCTACAAATTAATGGACTCAACCAACCTGTCCTCACATGACTCTGTGCACTTACTGTACCTTAGACTCCTGAATGTATTAAACTATAGAGCAGAAGTTTTACCACAAGAGACCACTCTTTTAATCAACTCCAGGTTCTGAATGTATACATTGACAAAAAATAAAGTTAAAAAACTTTGGCATAACTTAATCGTGTTTAGGAGAAACATCTTTTTAATCTTCTCCAGCAAACTTTGGACGGTAAGAGAGTAGGACAGAAACTTCCAGCATCTGGAGGAAGTTGCTGAAATTGCTGGACAGTAATGAGACGACAGTAACGCAGACATTTTGCTGACGCCTGTAGAACTCTCCAATGCAATTAATAATAAAATCTCCCCACATCCCTCTATATCCCCTATCCTTCTTATTATGAAACTGTATTTAATTCATGCTCAGAGGGCGTTGAGTTCCCATGAGGATGCTCTTATAACAATCCCCCCTAAAAAAAGGTCAAAGACAGTTGAAAGGCCATCAGTCCGCAACCTTATTCACTCGTAGATGATTTACTTTCTGGGTTTTTAAGCAGGCACTACTCCAGGGATATTTGTGAGGTGAACTGGGACAGGGGAAAGGATCGTGACAACAGGGTCAGGTTGGTTGTTTATTAATATAATAAATGGCCTTGAGTCTGGGAAAGGGACCCTTATATTGGGGCTAATGATATGATGGAAAATCTATGTAGTACGGGCATTCATAAATGTATGCAACATTTGCACTTGTATGCCTTTCAGTGTGGGTTGATTGAATTTATTTTTTGACCTTATGGTTTGGTATTTGTTACATCATTGGTCATATAAGTTGTCTACGTGCCTGTGTTTACAGTGTTTAAATGTGTACAGCATTTGGAGGAAATAATTCACAGAAAGATACCTGCAGAGTATAAAAATCTGTTTTTATTTATGTATGCCAACATTACAAAGTTATACCACTTTCTGATTATACACACTTTCTATATGATTGATTGGTATTAATGGCTGTATTAATGGTTAGTTCATGATTAATGCTTTGTAGATCAGTGATCAAGACATTTATGAGAACTACTTTTGGGTTGCCAGGTTGTTAAACATTCATTTGGCTGGTGTATGTATACCTCCACCACCATTACAGAAAAATAGGGAATATGATGTAGAAAAATTAGGATATTTTTTGAACATTTTTGGAAATATGCATATCTGCTCTCTTGCAAAGAGGTAGAAGAGAAGATCAACACCACTGTTATGTCTGTCTGGTAAATTTACATTTTACTCCAAATGTTAGGACACCTTTATTAGTTTAATAAATATTAATAAATATTAAAGATATTTATTACCACTTTTAAATTGTAGTATGAAAATGTATTATTTCATATTATCTGATATTGTCTCAACAGCTGCAACTGGCATACAAGATGGACCTAAAAAGTCTTAAACTGCAGTATCTCCTCTCCTCTTTTTGTACATCTTACTTTCCCAAAACATTCTACTACACTACTATTTTGTTATTACTAATGCTAGAGACATGTAAACCACCTGCAAACTGCGTTGAATAAGTAGTGTGTCTGTGCGTGTGTGGATGGTTTAGTGAAGGACAGGTAGAAATTGCTTAGAGAGGTTGTAACATTAGGGGTGAGGAGAGGTTATATAGCCCAGCGAGCGGTAGTTTTGAGTAATGGACAGTGAACTGGGTTAGGTCAAAGGCTAGTAGCTCTAGGTAGAGTAACCTCTAACCCCTTCTATGGCAGATTTGTGGGTTTGCGGAGCTGTAAAAAGCTCACCCTGACAAACCTTTAACACCTTCTGTCTCATAGAATTGGACATATGATGGATTGGGACAGCTCTGAGGTGGTGACTGCCATCTGGGAGTGTGTGATACAGAGCCGAGTGATTGACTGGGATTTAGTGGAAATGGGCCTGACTGTGTGGCCTGACAGGGACTGATAGCCACGCCATCATCATTCTGGGTCACAGCAGGGCGGTCTGCACTCTGTCTAGGAGGTCAGGACGGAAGGACGCCAGCATATGGGCCAGAGTATAGATGGCTATATGGTGAGTGCGTACAGGACTTTGTATAAACAGTATTTTATCAGTTTGTTTTACCTGACATCAGAACTAAGTTAGGGGACATCTAGTTAATTATTTGTTTAATAAAAGAGATAAAAATACTTTGTGTTCCTCAAATGACTGACCTCAAATGAAAACAACTCTTTACATTATACTGTTTCAATCATTTATGGATGTAACAGATAAACCAAAATAGATTTAATTCATGTAATGGCCATAGTACCTCAACTGAAGATACATCCTGAAACTAAACAAATTAAACTTAATGAGACAGTATGTCATTTTATTCATCCATTAATACCAAAAAAGCTAATTCAGTAACTTCTACTGCAAAAAGGCCAAACCCAACACATAATTGTCACCTCATGGTACAATGATGACCAGTGTTAGACTATCCTAATAAAACCAGACCCACATATTAGGGGCAAAATATACCACAAAAATATCCACCATGCTATATAAAATTGTATACATCCAATTTCTAAACATGAAAATGTTTGTATCCACCTGATAACAATAAGAACTGATAACCTGTTTTTTTTTTTATTTGATCCACTGTTGTGCACACTCGGGCCAACGCTGCATATTACATACATACTCAATTATTTGCCACCAAAACTTAATCTGAGACATCTTGTGAACAGACATGAAACAACCCCACCCCCCAAAAACAAACCTTTCATATGATGTTTTACACCTTAACCAATATACTGAAATGTAAAAGGTAATATCCCTTCTCATTAGCACCTTATCACTGACTGCACACACCATATCTAAATGAACAAAACAGACAGATAATATTATTAATCATAACCTTATTAGTGCATTTTAACCCAATGTGCAATTAAAACTGCTGTTGTGTTGTAATAAAACTAATCAACCCACCATCAACAATTAAACTTGGTGAATGTGATGCCCATACGGTATTTCACCCGTAGCAACATTGATTTACAGTTGCACCAAGATGTTAATCCATTTGTAATAAAGCTCATCATCAACAATACAATAATGAATGAGAGGTTACTGTTGCTTCTGCTAGTGTGGGGGATAAAGACATTGGATTATTACATTCACACTATGCGTCTCTGTCTCTGTATTTCATTTTACTCGATCCCTCTAGCTGTGCATAAGAACAAATTCAATTTTACTTGTACTTCACTTGAGTCTTCTCTTTTCATCTCACTTTCATGTCATTTCACTTTTTACTACACTTAAATTATCTGACAGCTTTAGTTACTTTGCAAATTCAGATTTTTGCATTGAAAACATACGAGGATGTTTTGTTAGGAATTAAACTACCAAACAGTTTATGCAAGTACAGCTGAAACGTTTAGGTGATTAATAAATTAGTCGATTGACAGAAGAAAAACTTCAACCAAAAAATCAATTGATTAATCAAGAGAATAAGATTAATCCATCATGAAAATAATAATTATTTGCAATCCTGTACAAAGTATTTTAAAAAAATAGTTCCACCTCAGCCAACTACTGTTCATACATGAGTAATAATGATATTAATCCAATTATATACCTGTAGTATATAATAGTATAACTTTTTGCATTGAGTACATGCATTCTGCATACATTTTCCTGATTATACTTACATACTTTCACCTGTAGCAGAGTATTAGTACATTTAAGTAAAGGACCTGTATACTTCCTCCACCACTGCATCTCTCTTTCACCCAGACTCTGTAAACCCTATAAATCACATGGTGATAGATTGGCCCCATTGGGAATGTCTCAACCCGAGGCTCTGCGCAAGTGTAGCTCACCAGATATCCTCCTCTTTGTTCTGAAACCACATCACAGGGGGATATTTACATGAAGGGCACAGATCCCAGTCATCCTGGCTTAAAAGAGAGAAGAAAGAGCTATATTCATGGAAACAGTCCAAGGACAATAAAAAGCTACAATAACAGATATTTTCAAGGGACCAAATTGTAGGTTATATTCGGACTGAGACCTCTGGTGGGACTGAATACTAAGATCGTCTCTATTTATATTGTAGCTTTGTGACTTCGCAGAGAATGGGCCATCATGGTAAAGTGTGTGTTTGAGTTCAAGAGGCGTAACCCATAAAGGACAGCGTGTTGCTGCTGTGTTGAAGACATGCTGGATGTACATCAGCCAGGGGTGCTGTTCGCTTACCGCTTCCTGACTCTTTGATAAGTGGTTCCTACAACAGGCCGCAGCCCCTCAAAGCATTTTTACATTGTCGTTGTTATGTTGAGAAGAGTTCAATTTAACTCGTCTTTCACACAGTAAATTAGACACTTCAGTTTGAAATGACCTTCATCCCAACATGCTGCCATACCGCATCCCTTCGCCAGCGAGCCACCATGGAAAGCTCGCGAAAAAGACACGCTGCGAGGGGCTCGCACCATCCATCACACCTCACAGGAAACGCAGAGGTGGCTGTCACACAATTCTAGTGGCTTGTTTCACTTTTAATGTATTTATCTCTGTACAGGAATGCCAAAAGCAACAAGGTCACCCCGCGTCATCACAATTTGCCAAAAGCTCCTTCTGCCATAAGTCACTCATCCCAGAATTTTAACCCCGGGCATCTCTCACAGTAGGATTAAATATTTATACAACGCAGTGAGGGTTCACAGCTATAACAGTAGGAGTAGCACAGTTTAACACAATGCCAGGTGGAGTTATCACCTTATTGTTAATGACTATAGACACTACATACTCTAGGCTATAGACAGGTGCTACACACAGGCCAACCAGGGGCTTGTAGGGCACAGCCCACTTTCTTTGCCAAGATGCCAGTCTTTGTCAAAGACGTATTCCCTGATCTTGCGTTAGTGCCCAGCAGCATCCCTAGATCCAAAACATAGCTCACTGTTGACACTATTAAATTGTGTTGACTTTCAAAGAATTGCCAATTGGAGGCAGTATTGGGTACTATATCAAAATCTGTGAAGGGACCTTTAAGAAAGAATTGTAGAATTTAAAGAGTTGGTTCCCTCCGGTAGTCACCAGGAATTTCTTTTTTTTCCCCATGCTAGCGGCATAAATCTGTCGATGGCAATGTCCGTTAGTCCAGGTGTAGTCCACTACACTGAAATATCTATTTCATGACTTTGCCTCAAATGCCACCATGAGGCTGACATTTGTGGCTTTCAGTGTTGTGTCTCAGGATGAATTCAGGATGAATTCCATGGTCCCCTGACTCTTCATCTACCACCGTCATAAGGTCAGAATTTCAGTTTATAGTTTAAATAATGACACTCCCATCAGCCTCAGCTGTACTTTATGTTTTGTGCTAATTATAAAATGCTAGTAACACACTATGGCAAGGCTTCAATGTCAACAACAGAAATATGTGGGGGGGGGCAGTATTTGAAATCTGAGATATTAAAATTACTAAAATAATTAAAGATGAAAACTTACACAGTCCATGCTTAGACTAACCAAACTAATATATGAGCCAAAAATTGCTGCATAAATCCTGGACTGTGGATATGAATGTCCATTTGAAATTTGAAACACCTGACTGTTTCTCTGTTTCTCTGTAAACTGACAGCTCAACAGGCAGACCTCTGGCTTACAACAGAAGAAACATCATCATTGCACAAAGATGCTTTGAAGAAACCTATGTAAACTGACACCGGAGTCACTGGAACTTCAAAACAGAAAGCAATGCTCAAAACAATCCTTGACAACGTGCATTAGACATCCAGAACAACTGGGACTCTTGGATAAAGGAAAAAAAAAAAAAAAGTTGCTTGCCAAGCCTGTCTGTAATTGCTTTTCATTATTAAGCCAAGACCTGGTTTAGCAACCTGAAGTTTCATTCCTCTTTTTCTCAATGTCTTCCCTCCATTAGCTTCACCCACTCACGGGAGATGATTCCCTCCAAGAAATCTGCTGCAATAATGTACAATGCACAGTGACAAGGAATAAGACTTTTTAATAAACGAATATAAGAAGAAGATGCTGCTAGGAGGCAGGACCAGGAACCTTTTGTGGTGCTTGCCTGTTGAAAGTGTCTCGGCCTGTATTATACTGTGCAGTTTTTGCGGGGTCTGCTTCAGATAAGGGTAAATAAGGCCTTTTATTACCTTGATTCCTTCGATGATAGTCTCGGCTGTGTAATATAGCCACCAAGATATCAGGGGATTGGAGACAAATAAGGATATGAACAAGGTAAGGAATACATCGTATGAAATATTTTTTATTCTTCTGGTTATAAAATGTATGCAAAGTTTTCTATCATTCTAAGGCAACAAAACTCTTAAAATCTGTCTGTTTAATTAAGAAGTTTAAAAAAATGCACTAACCATTCATCCTGTGACAAGATTATGTGATCTTATAATAAAGGTGTATTTATAGTCCTAATAGCCTATAGCCCTGCAGGCTGTGCTACAAATAATGATTACACCTTAACTCATAACCTGCGGACATGTTGACCTATCTAAAGTGGGCCTGGTAATAAGGTCATATCTGACAGCAAACAGTTTCCTTTCATTACCTCTATCTGACACTTAATGTGCCTGTTCACATACTGTAGCCCTGACACATATCGATTCAGTATTAAAACTGCTATAGGGCTCAGCCTCAAATCAATACACAAATACTTTACCAGCTCTCACAAAATCCCTTTTCTGTAACATCAAGTCCTCAAGTGGTTTAAATAACTTCTGTGGGCACAGACGAATGCTCCCCGAAATTACTTTTTTATTTGTGTCTTATTAGCAGTTATATGATAATATGGCAGTGATTTATTTCTCAACTTGGTCTTTTTACTTGTTCACTTTCATTTTCTGACGCAGTGCTTTCAAGCAGCAAGTAGAACGGCCTGTCATTCAAGAGCAAGGTCACTGAAAAGTTAATCACTGCGTCAATTTTATTACTTTATTTCCTACCACGTCCACATCTTAGGGGGACACTTTTACTCCAGTCAGTCCACACAAAGATGCCAGTTTCTTTCTCTGCCTATATACGTTTCAATATCTATCTGATATGTCTCCCTCTCTATTAGTTAATGGCCTATTAGTTGTAGAATATGGTCATACAGAATAAGGCATTGATGCATGCTTTATAATGACCAAAAATAAGTTACCAAAAATTCTTCTCCCTTGTACTAATGAATGTGAAACATATATGCACAATTGTATTAAAAAGAAAACAATAAACAGAAGTTTCAAAAACTTTGTCTATGGTGCAAAGTTAGCAATTAACAGCTGACAGATGGATCAGCAGATGTGAAATTAAGTCAGTTTTGTTTACGTAGCCCAAAATCGTAAATGTCCTTTAAAGGGCTTCCCAACCTGTACAGCATATAACACCGTCTACCCTTAGACCTTTAGTTTGTAAAAAGAAAAACTTCAAAAAATCTTTAATGAGGAACAAAAAGGAAGAAAGCTAAGCAGGAGCAACAGAGAAGGGATCTATCTTCCAGAATGTACACACACGTAAAAGATGTTGTATGTACAGAGAAAACAGAAATAACAGTAAAACTACAATATGTCCATTTAGACCCCGACCATTCAACTAGATGATGTGAGCACTACAGGTGCGACCTACAGGAATGTCAATATATATCTTTCATTTAACCAGGTAAAAGACTGAGATTAAAATCTCTTTTTCAATAGTGACCTGGCCAAGAGGGCAGCACAAACATTGTTACATCAGTAAACAAAGACAATACAAACAGATTAATACAACTGTCACACACAAATGAGTGAACACAATATCCAGTCAATATGGAATACAAGGTCAGGGACAATAAACAATTATGTTGCATAAACAGATAAAATTTTTCCAAAATGATTTCAATGACAAGTTGGAAGCAATCACATTGACCAAGCATACTAATTTCTCTATCCTTGTCCTGAGTTGAAGCTGTCTTCATTGAACATTGAACACATTTTTTTCAATTGTTTCTTTTTCAGTCTTGAACTTTGCCCATCTGAGAAAAAAAGGAAGCACGTTAACAGTCAAGGCAATAAGTCACAGCTTAAGTCACTGCAAAAGCAGCTGCTCAATAAAAAACCAACATGTTTCACAGAAGGACCGACAGACAGAAAGACGGTATGTTGCAGACTTATTCATTGGATGATATATTAACAGACGGCCATGTGACACTGCGTATGGCTGCACCTCTCTGTTTGTGAAAGGAGTGGTAGAAACAAGGAACTTTTTTATGTTTTTACCATGATGTGTGTATTTTATGTGATTTGAGATCATGTTACAAGAAAAATAGACAAAAACACACAATATGCTTTAAAATGGATTCAGTTGTAGCATTCATTTATAGAGCTGAGCTGCAGTCTCAGAGCAGGAGACACCTGAGACCACGCTATCCTCAGTCAATTTAAATCACATCAGTGTTCTACAGAACTCGTTTTCCCAAAAGCTAAATGGAAATGAAAAAAACAGATTACCTCAACTTTTTCCACAATGTTTTTATTCTTTTGGGTTTGCTGCAAGAATAGAAAACTTGTTCTACATGTAGTCGACCATATCAACTGTCGGTTCTTGTAAAAAGAGAACAAGGAAAATGAAGAAATGAGAAAGGGTCTTTCAGCAGGATACCAGCAATAATCTGTGTTAAACCTGCTGAGCTGCTGTATTACTGAAGCTCTTGGCAGGTGCAACCACGCTGTAGCCTCGCTCAGTCAGTTTGAATAAGCTCTGCATAGCTATGATCACCGTGAAACCTCAGATAAGCACGACTCGCACTCAGACATGCCAGGGGAATGCTGAATGTAATGTAATGTCAAAAGAAAACCAATCATGACGCAAATAATTGACACGTTTTTTTGCTGCATTGGGAGCCGTAGTTGTATTGTCTCAAAAGAAACAGCAGGCACATATGGGACAGGGACAATCATTTGAAGACACAAACAAGAGCTAAGTATGGCTACAAATGTCATGTAAATGTTAAAATGTTGGCTGGAAGCAGGTTTTAAATAAATTTCTTTAATTTGCTCATTTGGGATTTTGGCAATCTGTTCCATTAGTGGTGGCTGTCCTTAGAGGCCACAAAGAAGAAAATACTCATATTAATGCATCCAACCCCCCACTGTTAATGTGATGTAATGATTAGAGGGAGAAAAAACAGCAACTCAGCAACAGTCATGATGTGTTACTTTAAAGTGGTGTATTTTTTCCCCCCACAAAAACAGGCGATGAAATGGGCACCTTGCTACTAGAGACTTGAGAGTCGAGCACTTAAAAACACTTTGCACATTTTTGCGACTGAGCTTACAGACACGGGGGTCTGAAGGTCGACAGCTCTGTGATGCATGACAGAGGAACAGGGCTTTCTGCTAACGGCACGCCGGTGTTGCTTACAGCGAGGTCAGCATTTTACTCACTTCGCTCTACACACACTCATTCGCTCTGGATTTCTGCTCCGAGACCACAGACACATCAACAGAGTGATGGGCCAGCAGCCTATCTTCACTTGCTTATGTATGGGTGTGTGTGTGTGTGTGCATGTATGCCTGTTATCTTACTTGTGGCGGACGTGTTAAAGCGGCACTAATCAATATTTTATATTAATGGTGTCATGTGACTATGGTGTTGCTTTTAGTGATGAACCCACAGAGAATTATCACCAAACTGCAACTACAGCTTTCATCAGCTCTACAATCTGTTTAAGTGTGTTTCATTGTTTTCAGACTCAACTCTCATCCTTGTTTCCGGTCACAGCAGACAGCTGTTTCTTTAGCAAAAAAGCTTTGATAAACCGACTGTGCACTACCTGCCCAGCACAGATTAGCAGATAGACAAAGTTAGCTTCTTGCTGGTAAACATAGTGGAGCATAAAGAGAGATATTCTGTTCAGGAGTTAGTGCAGAGCAAAACAGAGCTTAACGCAGAGTGACTATTGAACTCATATTCATCAGATGAATACAAACATGTGAACACCTTGGTGGCCTAAAGGTTGAAGGCGCTGACCATGAACGTCCCGAGTTTGAGTCTGGCCTGTCATTCCCATCTCTCTCCCCTCATTTCCTGTCATTTGTCTACTGTACCCTCTTTAGCAAATGCATGAAATGTCCTCAAAATACTTAAAACGTTCAACTTGTTCTGGTGCCGAAAGAGAAAAAATCAATTAATGCAGCTTTAAAGCATCAGTGTCATTAAAACTGCAAAATACTTTTCTCATTTACAGCTAGTGGTACGTAGATAATTTGGGTTTTATTTGGCCAGGTTTTGAGATATCCATTGCTTATAATATAAACCGAGCTTTAAAAGTGAAACTAGAGATACTGCGTATTAAAATCTCTCCTGACATCCTTTAATTCTCTCTCTCTTTCTCTCTCTCTTTCTCTCTCTCTCTCTCTCTCTCTCTCTCTCTCTCTCTCTCTCTCTCTCTCTCTCAGTAAAGGAACAACAGTTAAGAAGGAAGAGGCTGAATCAATAAGTGCACTATGTTCAGCTGAAAATTCCCAAAGTTAAAAAGTCAAACATCTCCTTCTTTCATGGGGAGAGATTTATTGACAAATGACTTGTACCAGAAAACGACTTTCAAAAGGATGTTATAGGAGTTCTCAAAGTTGCCTAATGCAGTCCTTCAGCAGCAGAACTGTTGTCAGCCATCCCTCTATCTTTGGCTTTATGTTAATCTCCGTCTCTGCAGTGTGACTGTTTAATGAAAAGGCCCGGATGTTCCCTGGTGACTCGGTCTACTATTATGCACTATGCACTCACAATTACATGGAATTAAATGCTGGAGAAATCAGTAAAGCAAGCACCTCCTACATTATTCCTATGGCTCTCATTCTCCATGGCTCCCACCACAAAGTTGGTACTGTAATTTGATTAATGCAACATCAGTATGGGCAGGGGCGCCGCCAGGAATTTTGGGCCCCATGACAAAAAAATCGAATTGGGCCCCCTCTGTGCAGCTGTTGTCACCATATCTCTAGGACCTATCTGTCCCATCAAAAGCTTTACATAACTCTAATTAAAGGCTTGCAACTGTCTTGCTTCTTGTAGTTCAATACTAGTAAGTAATGGTGATTTGTACATGCATGCAAGTCTGCATACAGTATGCAGTTTACTATTCCATAATTCAATCTAAATGAACGTATCAAACTGGATTATTTTAATATTGTCTGTATCTTACATACAGGCTCAGGTAAACTACTCACTGTTTCCAACTGTCCAGCATCCAGTACAGACAGTAGTTGGCTGTTTTTTTATTTTATTTCATAATGATCATCATGTGAGAAAATAATTGTTATTAATGTGTTTCTTGTGTGATTCTGTCATTAATAAATATTCCATTTTCTTTTTTGTAATGGTAAAAAGTGCAAGAGAGACAGAGAAATCCCCACAGACTCCCTGCAATGATGCTAACTGGCCTGTCATTGAACACAATGTTGCTCACCTTCTTCACTGGGACAGGAGGGGTACAGACTGGGGTCCTGCTGACAAATCTGTTGTTAAGTCTGCTAAAAGGGGCAGGGGCAATGATTTAATATGAATATCTTGCTAAACCTTTCCCTGAACTGATTAAATGGTGATTAAATGTAGACTAAGACTAGTCTGTAGCTGTATCTTATTTCCCTACGGACATTAAGCCAACAGGTTAATAGCACTCACAGACTATAGGCTACCCATCCTTTCTTGGTGAAAAACTGAGTTATAGATTGACATCCTTTCCTTTGTCTTTCCTCTCTCTTTTCTCTCTTTCTTTTTTTGAAAACCAGATTTTGATTTACTAGGTTACTAGGTTTTTGATTTTGGGGCCCCTGTCAGTCATGGGCCCTTGGAATTGTCCTAACTTTTCCCCCCTATATGGCGCCCCTGTGTATGGGCAAGCACTTGCAATATCACTCCAATTCCAAAGGCCATACAGGTAGTTAACTAGCTAGGGGGTCAACGTTGACAGCCATCACTTAGTCTCATCTTTCATTTAAGCTTAACACGGCATACGTACGTTACAGCAGTGTTTCCTCTATGTTGATTTTGGAGCGGCGCCCCCGCCGCTGTTAAATTTCTGCCGCCACGGTATCAGAAATGGGGCAGACGCACAATGTAGTCACGGTTGCCTTTTAAATGATCCTGCCGACATAATGCACCCCCGTTGGCTGCCGCTCACGTTGCAATTTAACAACAAGTAGAACTATGTATGTGTTCGTACAGGCCTGAGATTGATTTTTAAACATACATGACTTATTCATTTAATTTCTTTTTTAAATTAGTTTGCAGTCACACTTTGGTTAGGTTTAGGCAACAAAACCTCTTTGGTTAGGTTAGGTAAATATCATGGTTTACCATTAAAAGCAGTGGGATCCATAACAAGACTTGAACGAGAGATAGCTAGCACTAGCTATGGGGTGTGGGAACATAGCACTGAGTGTTTGAAAGCTGCAAATCACTCAGCAGGTGAGCATGTGGTGAAAACACATAGGTAAATAACATATTTTGGCATCAGTGCAAATGTTGGCAAGCTAGGCTTATTAACTTCCACTTTCCCAATGTAAGCTAATTCACTTGGTTTAGCATTATGTGTCCTCCCATATGTTGAATGTTGTATATGTGGGACAGATGGTATATGAACGACTGTGTGCGGGCTTGTTGAAAAAGGAGGAAAAAACTGTTTTGCATCAACCTTGTTGAAGGTAATGTGTTCCAGTCAGTGGAACATCACAAAAACATTGTCCGGCCTTACATGTCAGTTAATTGGTGTGATGGGAACCGCCCACCCAAAGCTTTGTAGCTTAGCTGCTGTTTCTGCAAACATGTGCAAAAATGATGCACAGTATCTACTCTATAATTTGCCTACAGTGTATATTCAAGAATGTTCAAGTCTTGTTTAAATGTATGGCATTTGGCAATGAATGGCATTTGTTCCATACATCTAATTAGTGATGGAAACAAGCCAGACCTCCAGCAGAGCATTGAAAAGCAAAGAATTATACTGCACATTTATATGATAGGAAGATATATTACTTACCATTAATATATCCTATTGTCTCCTGTAAAAAGAGACTATTGTTTCATCGGTTGAAATTTGTGTGTTATTTGAAGTGGGAAAGAGGCCCATTGAGCAGCAGATCTTAAAGTAGACCCTCTTAATCATATCACTCGCCACAGTGCCTAATAATAAAAAAAAAAGAGGCTGGAAATGAAGACAAATTGATGCTCCAACTTATTTTATCATGTAGGTCTGCTGCCTTGAATCCAAGAGAGACAGGTGTTTCTCAAATGATCCAAGACCCAGTGTGTGTGTGTGTGTGTGTGTGTGTGTGTGTGTGTGTGTGTGTAATCGGTGTCTCACAGCACCAATATAATCACCGCTAACTTCATCTCTGCATTGTTTTGTGCCCAGAATCACAAGTACACACCTGGACTGGAGCTGCCGCCACAACCATGTTCAGAAGGCAAACAAGCCACAGTGCAGGGAGGGTGTTTTTCTTTGAAGCTGACCATCTCGGCAGCAGGTAGTTTCAAAAGCAGGTGTCTTTGGAGATTGTTAAAGACAAATACACAGCACATATGGGTTATATAGGTGAGGCATATGGGATGTCAGCACATTTCATATAATCACGCATGAGGGACCAGTTAAAGGAATACCACAGAGCATAAACCCTAGCTGAACGGCAATATCAAGGTCTAGGTGACAGAAACACTTGGAGTAAATGTCAACTTTTAGATATAACCTGAAATAATAACGGAAATGAAATCCATGAACTTATTCCTGCAACAAGTTAAAAACTATCCTAACAGAGAGTGTCAGCTCAGTTCCTTTCACTGAAAATACCACTGAGTGCTCCCAAAAACTCAATGAGAAGCTGTCAGCTTGGCTTTTCGTTTATTTTCACACTGTCGGAAACACTGCACAAACTATTTCCTCTCAAACTCAAAAAGTGAGCTAAGGTAGAAAAAGATGGGACAACAGCTTGATTATTCCCTGAAGACTCAGCACTGTTTTCCCTTCTTTTTTTAGATCTTCTTTTCTTGTGAGTGTACAAAAGCTTTTTTGGTATCAGACCATCCTTTCCCATCTTTCATTTTTTTAGATCCTGTCCATTTACTTCCCAATGTCCCTAAAAGAAAACTTTATTATTACACACTATTTGAGAGTGTTGATGGAACAGTGTGTAAGATATGCGCAGAATTATACAGTTTATGTTAAAAAAATTCATCGTGTTGCAGAGATATCTATTGAAATTAGCATGCTATTCTCATCAGCTCGTACTGTCTTGTTGTACCACTTGTGCCTCGAGAGGTTACTGTAGCATCCAGTCTGCCCTCAGTCCAACATGAGGACAAAGACGTGGAGAACCGGGCAAAGCAGGGGGACAGAGCTGCTGCTAGCTGACAGATAGCTGCTGCAGCACGGGGGAGCTCTGGAGAGAGAGCTGGGGGTAGAACTAGAGGAATAGCCGTACGCATGGAGGAATAAATACCCGTGGTCACACTGTTGGACTTACACAGTTTTAACTCACAGATCATTTTATATTTATGTGCAGTTTCTGTTTAGAAGGAAAGCAAAAATGGCTGAGTATAATGAGTGAGCCAAACAGAATGATGTATTTGGAAAATGCACTAAAAGGCCATGCACATACGTATTTGAGTCTAGCTTTAACACTTTTGTTGTGCACAGATACTTTGACTTTGAATAGCTTTTCTTAAGTCCTTACCTCTTAGCTGCTTATGAATAGTTTATATTGTACTAATGTGGTAATTTACTGAGCCTTCTACATTGTCCTCTCAGCAAGGCGATAATAGGATACTTCAGCAAAGCCGAGATTCACCGGGATGGTGAACTTACCCCAGGTCATCCAGCTGAAGGATATTCAGCCACCCAGCCATCCATATTGTCTCAGCTGTCAGCAACATTATAGTAGCTCAATGAGCAGCACATTGCCTATCATCCTGTCCTGTGATGTAACGTTCTTTGTTTTTTTTACAGAATCATATATTATCTCAAATGAGGCTGTGTGTGCTGTTCATATTTAATTGGGGTATGTTATCCTCTTCTACTATGATTAACATTTCTCTAACTGGAAAATAGGGAGATTTCACTGGCTTTCCACTTCACACAACACCCATTAGTGCAACCTGTAATTCCACACACAACATATCACATGTAAGGTATTCGAAGTGATAAGATCAGCCTCCAAACACAGCCTCTGACAAGGTGAACAGTAAGGCATCTGAACTTAAAGTGGATTTTCTGTTGGAGGACAGAAATGGACCCTTTGTCTCCTTCCTGGTCTCCTAATGAATTGGTTTTAGCCTGTTTTGGAGCACATTATCCTTCCCTCTCCTCCTAATTTTCCAATTTGCTGTGTCATTTATACCTAATTGAGGACTGCACTGGGCTGTATTACTCTCACAAATAGGGTGATATAGTTTATTGAAGGTCTGCTTTATACAGAGGGAATGGTAAACCAAACATCAATTGTAGACCATACAGAAGATGGGGATTTTTCCCAGAGGCTGGGGAGCATTGCAAAGAGGCTTTAATTATTTCTCAAAGGCAATTCTGGCCATTGCTCCACCGCTCATTTTATGGTCACTTTCCTTTTCTTTCTTTGAAGGAGGTAATGAATGGGGTGAGAATTCACTTTATTTTATCTCTGCTCTGTCGCCCTTCCTGATATTTGCATCTCATATTCGTCTAACCAAATAAGAAAAGCTTGTTTTCAACCTGCCCAGGCCGGGTCCAGCATAGGAATGAATGGCAGCACAAAGCTCAGATGAGTGCCTCTTCTATTAGTGCTTTCCACATGAAAAGCCTCTGTTTGCAAAGGCAAAGAAAAGTGTAAGTTTGTGCCCTTGACTCTCACTGTTCATCGCAGAAAATGGCTTACAAAGGAAGTTATATTTATATAATAAGAAACGCTGCATGTTGTTGCTCGGGCTAGATTATAAAATACCGGCCTCAATGTGAAATTAACTTGAAGAAAACATTAAATAAGAATTGCTGTTAAACTCCTGATTTGAGTTGTGTGTAAAAGTTTCAACCTTGAAATGTCGACCCTGCAAAGTGCTTTTGATCCTTTAACAGAAGAACCCTCATTCTTTCATTCAACGACAGCATTTGTGACTCAGAGAAATTGAAAAATATACACTTATTTTATCTACCATTTCAGTTTAAAAAAAAGAACATGAAAACATGCTACTGAAAATGCTGAAAAACTATAAAATAAAGATACAATTTCTTCTAAATATTGTACAAGTCAACAGCAGACAGGTCAGTTCTCCTTCTTAACAACAGCAGCAGACAGAAATATAATTGCCATCAGTAGCCGATTCCCTCTGTTACCCTTTAACTTACAGTTCAACTATTTTCAGTGCTTACACTTCAACTGACATTTCTTACATACAGTGTACTGGCTGACACTTTACAGTTGACATACCTCAACTTCTAGCACTGCGGTTGAAATCAACTGACGTTTCATCTGACGTTTTAACCTGTTTACAGTGTTAAAATGTAGTGTAGTTTGCATCTATAATTTTCAGCATGAGCGAAAGTATTTTCTTTTTGGTTGGTTTTCCCATGAATACACCATCTGCACAAACCTCACACTTACACAAATCAAGATATACACCTGATCCAAAAATGGAAGTACTTTCTTTGACAGAACAGGTTTAATGTCTAACTTCTTTTGGTACCCAGTGCAAACAACTTCTGTTGTGTCTCTCACTGATAAATGTCTGAATTTCAGAGCCACCGAGGGTCCTCTCAAGCAAAGGTTTGTCTCTGTGCAATCAGCAAATGGCATTAACCTCCTGCCTCTCCTCGGAGCAGCCCGTTATTTTCAGGGTCTAATTTCCACAGGAATTTTCTGGCAGCAGATGTTCCTCTCCACCCCGCCCATCATCAGGGGTGCCTGAGCGACAGAGGGGCCGCCCATCAAAACGCCATCAGGACCCTGCTGGCCACCAGACGAACACATGCCCAGAATGCATCATGTGGGGGCCGTTCAGTCCCATTTAACTCTACCTCCCGTCTGCCACTTCACTTTACCGTCAGCTTGCGTCCTCCTAACTCTCCATCACCGTTGCAGACAGAACAAAGCATTCGGTGACATTTATTTTTTTTGGTTTGTGCTGACAAACCAACTTAGCAAAAGATGAGGCTCGACCCCTGGCTGGCTCAGTATGAATTGAATGAGAGACAGTGGCAGACGGAGCTGTGGGCACGTGAATAAATCGATTAGTGGGGCACTTGACGGATGGGATTTATAGGAGGCCTCGACGCACCAGAGAATTAATTTCTCTAGGAGAACACGTCTCTGCCAGGTTCATTCGTCTTGGCAGGAAATTTGGCAGTTTCCCCAGGTCTGGGGGCTCAATTAACCAACGGCTCCAGCAGTTTGGGAAGGGAACAGCTTCGTTGAGGAATACGCCACATTCATGCGTCAGACACGTGTGTTAATGATAACAGATTTTGAGAATACAAAATTAGATAATATGAGGGAGGGTGAGATTAGCTGGTGAAAGGGTTAGGGGCTAAGAGATGGAACTGGTGGGGGGTGGGGCTTATTGTGGAACAATGGGACAAAGGGATAGGTTAAGAAAAGGTTCATAGAACGATAAGGAAGCTACGGTAAGACTGTTCGCACATAATTTTTGTGACTGCTAGATATATAAATAACCTAAATTGGCTACTTTTTTTGGAGGGCAGTTGTAGCATTTTTATATTACCAATATCAGTTATTGGTAATAAGAATTATTAGATTTTATTTAAATGTAACCATCACTGACGATGGCTTTGCAGCTGTTTTGCCAGTGACACTTCTGCAGTTCATTTACCAGCTGGGAGATATCAAAGCTGTCAGATTATCACAATTTCTTCAAATTGGAATTACAATTAGGCCAATGTTAACTGTAGTCACTGCAAATATAGTGGAGCCAGGGGGAGCTTGGCCATTTATTTCTATTTTTCTGCATCTTTATCATCATGGATCATGCATAAAAATAGGTTATTATTGGTGTATGTCATTAACTGATTATCATATATCAGCTAATGACATACAAAAAAAAGGGGTGCTCCCCGAAAGCTATGGTATAGTTTGCACACTGACTCACTGTAGTAGCTTGTAGTTGCGATTTGACCTATTACGTGAACATTAGCAAACACTTTCACATCCACCAAGCATCGAGACAGTGGAGGATGAGCACTGACTCATGTTTCTGCCCACCCAATCAATGTAAGTGCAATGTTCACTCTACTTTTAGCTCTCTTCTGATCTTCAACTCAACTCAAAATTTCCAGCTCATATAGCAGCTAAATGCTACACTATGTTCACCTGCTCATCACCAACTTTGCCGTTAAGTGCTTGACATGCGGTTTATCAGCGCTTTCTCGCTGAAAACAGCTGTTGTGAGCTGTAAAGCCAAAAACCATGAGCTGAAAGACACCAAACCATTCTGTAAAGCTGGGGGGAGCTGCAAAGTCATGTATAATGCTCTGTGGATTTATCACTGAGAACAACCCCTGACACATTACACACAGCCATTTGATCCATTGTCAATTTAAAAATATTGATTGGTGCAGCTTTAAAGCCTGCTAAAGTAATTTTGCAAGAATGTGCTGCTTTAATTACCTTATTTTCTCTGGACTGCTTTAAAGCAGGTGAATAACAATCTGCACAGAGTGGACACTAATACAGAGCTGCTTGCTAAGTGTTGAAGTATTTCTGTACTGTGCCCATCTCCCTCCCACTATCTCAGGTTCCAGTCCCTCATCCTGAACATCTCAGCGGATGATTTATGTAGCAGTGTTGCTCTGTGACCTCAAAATCCGCCCCATCCATACCGCACCTGTCACTGCGCCACTGCCTTCGTGCTTACTGAAAACCAAGCCATCCGTGCAAAATGGCAATTTTCCACCCACCTAGAGAATAAAAAAAGGATCCAATCCATTCAGAGGCAAAACTAGGAAAATTCTATGATATGTAGAGCAGGTGCGCGAGGGCTCAGTACTCCACTAACGAGGGAGCTGAACTGCACGCACCGCTGACCACAACATCTGTCGTTTGTAGGGATGCAGAATTTGGTTTTTACCTCTGCAACACAGTTTGCACAACGAGAGACAGCAGATGATAAAGTGCTTAGGATGGATACAGATGGAAGGGAGCAGGCCCTGGTTGAGCTGGGGGCACAGAGTTCCCATGCTGTGGCCCGGTAGCATATGAATAGCAAAGAGTTATGCATGTCTGTATGGGCCCAAGGTGAGGCCCCGGTCTGACCCATTTCACCATCCCAGGTGGAAACCCTAACGAGCTCATCAGGCCTAACGAAGCTTAACAAGCTTCTAATTGGCAGCGTTATGATGTCCCCGAAGGTCAGAGTGCAAGTTTCAGTGCCAGCAACGGAGCAGGCTGCCACTTCCTGCCAACAGCACGTCACGTGATCCACTAATGTCCCTCTGTGTAAACAAAGTCATGAAAGGACGAGAGGAACTTCTTACGTAAGCAAAAGCCAGAGTTTGTTAACCTATAGAGGAAAATTTAACAGAAAAGTTGACAGCTCTAGTTTGTCACTATAAACTAAATAAAGCTTAGCGTTGAGAAGCACAAGAAAGCAGTGACTTTGCTTTTTCTTGTAGATACACAGGGTAATGAAACTCAGTGAAGTACATCAAAGTATTTAAATATCAAAACTATGATTAAGTTCTCAGAGTGAATACTAAGTTTCCTCTCTTATTGTTCTTGATAATCAGCAGAAGCAAGTATTGAAATGGGTTTTACTTCAATCTTTGGTCTGTTTGGAAACTGCTTTAATGCTGAGGGCAGGTTACAACTGGAGAAAGAAAGAACAGTGAAGAGGAGGTTCTGACTACTCCAGACACTTAAGTGGTGAAATGCTGCCACCTACTGGTCATCAAGAAAAGGTATAGCTTGATGAAGATGGCTTTGTCAATAAAAAACCTGTCCCAAAAAGTCTACTTATACATAATCATAGCATTTTAATAATTGTTAAAACATGCTTTTTTAATGATCAAGCTACTCATCCACACTCTTATCAACCAACACATTTTAATTCCAAATAAATCACGTCACACAAATGTAGATCTGTGGTCAAAATCCTTTATCAGTTCTGTAGACAAAGAGTGATCTATGTACACGACGTTTGTATTTGCACTAATAATGTAACTGTAAGATGATTTATAGAAAGATGGAGGGACTCCGATTCAACAATGACAAAATGAAACCAAAAAAAAGTTGGATTAGAGTGTACTTACAGAACAAAGAATGAACAGTAAAACATATTTGCAGAGTACAGACGTGTTCATTTTAAATGATCTTAGAAGCCTTACAAGATTTATAGGACAACTAAAATCCAGACTCTACAAGTCCGTCTGGCCAACAGGAATAAAAGATTGGAATAGCACTAAAATGAGACAGACATTAGGCAGAATTCCCCCAGGGATTAAGCCTAATGCTATGAAAGCAGCAGAAAATACCCACATAAAAATGAAAGATGAAGTAAGTAAGGCAGTTAACTAGACTATCTTACAAAAGTATATGAGGAAAACAGAAATAGTAAAATAACTTTCATTCACTTTCATTAACTGAATGAATTCCAGTGAATGAATTAGGTCAAAAGAAAACATCCAGTAAAACAAAATACTGACAAAACATGGTTTTCTGAAGAACCTGTGTATCTTTTAAAATCTCACCTATCAGTACAAAAAAAAACATCATCGCAGTCAGGTCATTCTGATATCCCACACAGGGTTGTGAGACGACTCTGTCAAGAAGAAGAAGAAGAAAACAAAAAAAATGAGAATAAAAGCATGTGCAAATATTTCAAAACATTACACTAAATCTTGTAGCAAACCAGTGATACTACAGAAATGTTCTTGGACAGAAGTGATTGATGTACCTTCAGCAGCCGAATGCTCTTCAGAGCAGTTTCATCCAGGAGTGACAGGTCCACTGAGTCCATCTGACTGGCCAATAGCTGAACGCTCTGGATCAACATATAACAACACATTAGGATGGTAAATTCAACTCAATCAGCATAATCCAAAGTCTTGTTGGAATATAATAAATAAAATTGTATATTGTGGAAGATAAATACAGGCCTCACACAGAGAAGTATTTAAAGATCCCCAGTATTATCATGTTGTAGAGCATTGTCAAAATTTGTAATGAGGATAAAGTGAAGTGTAAAGTAAAACATAGTCTCAATTTCTTAATATCTGTCCTTTGCAGACATTCCTGGTTAAAACTATTTATTACTTGAATAAAATACTGTCCTGTAGGATCCTGAAGTCTGAGTCCAGCTAACCGCACACTCACCTCTCCGTTGCCGATGGGGACGTTGATGACAATGTCCTCATTTCCTGCTGCAATGGGAGAGCCGTTGACTGAAATGCTGTAGACCCTCTCTTTGTGGCGGGGAACTCTCACAGCGGGGGTCTTAGGAAGCCTGAGGAAATAAAGCACGTATGGTGGGTATTGTGAACGCCTCGCTGTGGTTAATGCCTCCGATTTAGAAAAGAAAAAGACAAGATCAAAGAGAGTAAATTGCTCGAGATGACCCATTAGAGAGGCATTTCAAATGAAGCAGCCAGCTATGATAACAACTCTTCAGTGCCCACATAATGAAGAACGCTCGGATAAAAGACGCTAGATCCACTTGAAGATTTATAAAAGCAAAAGTGCTCTGAAGATCAACCTGAGGTTTTTTGTAATAATTCTGGCATTTATTTACCCATTGTGCCTTTATTACATAACCGTACCCTGCTGTGCTGTACAGGAATTTCTGTGCTAATTTCATTGATGCAAATAGCTAAATAAAAAATGCTTCATCAGTTTACAGAGAATGAAAAATCCTTTGTTGCAGACACAGTGAGAATAGTAATTGGTTACAGCTGCCCCACACCAGTTTCTAAGCTAAAATACATATTTCTGGCTTACCTTGGGTCGAAGCGTGGGGTGACAAGGGGGGTAGAGCCCATCATCAAAGAAGAATCCAGCATACTCCTGGCAGGAGTGACCAATGGCTTCCTGGTCGATCTGATTCCAGACAGAGGGATGTTAGTATGATGCAACTGGGGTACTGAAAGGAAGAAAGGGGTCAAAAAGAAGGAAGAAGAAAGAGGTCTTACCGTCTGATGGAGGTGTTCTGCTTGCTGACTGACAGCGCCTTTGCCCTTTTTGATGTAGTCGGAGGTTTTCTTGTTGCTTTTCCCTGAATTAGGAACAGGCCGTTAAAGAGCGTAAAGTGGACTGCACATAAATGACATTCCACAGCAATCGTCCACTCCTTATATTTATGAGATGCTCTCAAACACTCAGCTGTGTTTTGTCCCTCTTGTGCATTCTTGAATGAAAATCAGCCACTACCTTCCTCGTCGTGCTCGGGGTGTTTTCATCCTCTGAACTGGATTTGGCTCCACCTTTTTTCTTTGACGCTGAGTTGGACACAAAATAAACGGGATTATATCCACTTCGTTGAAAGATATTGGACATGTTCCATCCCATTTAAAGATGCAAAGTGGTCTATGTTATTAGACTTTGTTTAAGGATAATTCAAAAGAAAAACAGAAAAACTACTTCTAACATACTTTTCTTGACTGATTTCAGAAGGACTGTGTGGTCCTCAGCCACAACGCTATCAACAATAGCAGCTTCCTCTTCTCTCTGTTAACAGACAGACATGAATCATTGTTTAATACAGCACAGGATGTGCCTGCACAAACCAAAGACTTCCTGAAACTTGCGATACACTGAATCATGACGCATGATATGAGATAGAAAGATAATCAACTCACCTTTGTATTATCCACTTCTGGGGACTTTGGTTTCTCAGACTCTACAGAGAGATGGGTAAATACTTTTAATTTTATGATGATTAAAAGGATAAAACAATATATGTAGCTGTCACGTATCCCTTTATACGCAACGCCTGTTACAAGTAACGTGGCAAGTGTGCCTATTTTTTGTAACTACATCATGAAACTCACTCGAAACAGAAATATACAAATGTTTTGCCCATTAAAAGATCCAGATCTGCAGTTATGCTTGTATGAGAGCAGCATAGAATGCTAAAGAAACCTCTGTAGCACAATTGCAATATTTCTTTAAACCGTGTTCATGGAATTGGGATTTGTGTTTCATGACAATGTGAGAGGGTTTGTGTTAACTTACTGCAATGTTCCAGCCAGGTTGTTTGCCTGACAGCCTTGGGGAGCTTGATAAGAGCCATGTTGTAGCTGTTGTCAACATCTTTCAGCAGCTGGTTGATCTTCTCTTTCAGCTGTCCAACTCTGGTCTTCACTGTGAAAACATAAGTGTTGTTATTGTCGTGTTTTAGATAACACCAACCAGCAGTTTATCAAGTAGTTCAAATTGACTCCACGATTTAAACAAGTGCCATACTCCATCCATTTCTTAATGATGGACTTAACTGAACTCCGTGGGATGTCCAGTGAGTTAGAAGTCTTTTTGTAGCCATCTCCTGACTTGTACTTTTCAATGATCTTTTCTCTGAGTTGCTTGGAGAGTTCTTTTTTTTCTTCATGTTGCAATTGTAGTAGGAATACTGATGAACCAGAGACTGGACCTCCCAGACACAGGTGTTTTTTTATACTACAATCCCTTTACACACACCAGCTGAACTCAGGTGATTCTCCATTTCACTAATTGTGACACTGCTGGCATCAACTAGCTGGACTTCTGTTGAATTAGGTCAGTCACTTTAAAGGGGAGTGTATATTTATGCAATCATCTTCTTTACCATATATATTTTTAATTAATTTACATTAGTTTGTAAAAATCCGTTTTCACTTTGATATTAATATATTTTTGCAAATTCTTGTCATAAAAGCCAAATTATATTGACCATGATTTATAAAAGAAACAAAAAGGGGTGAATACTTTTTATAAGCATTGTATATTAGCTTGATAAATAAAATCACCCAGGGCAACACTATCAGCCAATTTCGACCAATTACAGATATGTTAGTATGAGCATATACGTTGACCAATAGGTTACAAGAAATTGCAGTCTAGAAAGGTCAAACATATGTTATAGAGAGAGTATAACCATTACAGTGTGTCAGCCATAGAGCACTGTAGTGTCTATTGTTCCACTCTCAAATGTCAACATCTGTGTCACCCTCTCTAATGCCATCAAAGGGCTATACATAATTCAGGGCCCCCTTAAAAAAAAATAGCACACCCAAACAACATACACAGCAAGCCTGCCTGGGGCTGGCGGTCAATGCACATTCCCAAATAAGGCACATTTAAAAACAAACCATGTATATAACGTTAGTCTATTCCACAGAGCACTGCTTTACAAACCCTCGCTGTCGAAGTCCTCCAGGAAAGCTTCGAGCTTGGCCGTCTTGGGGTTGTTTTTCCGTTGTTTGGTGGTCCTTTTCCTGGGGGCCATGTCTGCACGTTTGACAATACAACACACTTATATCATTAACTTAAACTGTGTAGCGTTGGGATGTGAATACGTTTAGCGTTTTTTAAAAAAAGAAACCGCCGACATGTGGTTGGCTGTTTAAGCCAACGTCACAGGTTCTGCTAAGGTAACATGCTAACATTAGCTCGCCCCGCAATTTGTCTGACATGCTTTATTGTCAGTTGTGTTCACGACGCACACACACTTAATAAAACACTAGAAATAATACGTGTCTGCCGTGGTGATGTTTATTTTATTTAGAGGGAATTACCTGGTTTTGTTTTCTTCCTCGGACGCTCGGACTCGCTCTTCCCTCACAAAGCCGTTTTCAAATCTGCCCGCGGGGAGGGGCCACACGCACAGTCAGCCAATTATAACGCGTGTTTGCCCCTGCGTCACGACCAAATGGTGCTCGGCCAATCACAGCACAAAACGTCAGTGTTTACATCAGGAGAACGGAAGTGGGTTTCAGGCAACATGGTAGAAATGTGGTGTTAACAGCGGTTATAGTTGCGACAGGTTGAAGGGCTACAGGGCGCCTTTTAAAGCAGCCTGTTGCTCCAAAACGGACTAAACATTATTTTTTTTTAATTGCTCACACACGACTTTGATTTTACGGTAAACTGATGTCTAAAAATCCGCGGCTGAAATGTCCAAACCTGCACTACTTTCACTCCATCAAGCGCTGAGGAAAAGCTTCCAGAGTCTTGAAAATAACCAGAAAATATGGAGCAGTGTGTTGGCCGACTGCAGCCCTCTGATGGTGTCTCTCGGGAATTTGGCCGAGCAGTCGAGAGCTCTTTCCAACGTCCAAATCTCCAACACACCCCTCAGAGACTTTCCTGACCTGGAGGAAGGGCTGCGATTCAAGCTCTTACAGGCCACGGATACAGTGCTGGTCAAACTCAACGAGAAGATGTAAGTGACAGTCACGAATAAGACTGTTAGAGATGATGTACTTACCTCTCTGAGGGTTCACAATCTTTGTATGAGATGTACAATATCACAGTCGCAATGTGACTTCTGTTATTAGAATTAGTATTATAACAGCATTCTCCAGAAAAACATTACTCCTATGTGTTTAGTGGGATAAGTTGATTAGACATTTATTTAGGAATATGCTCAATATCAGCTAAAATAATAAAGGGTTTATAACTAGAGTTTGACACAGGGCAGCTGTGCTATCTGTTCATCCATCCATCCCTCTATCCCTCAGGTCTTCTCTACAGTCTGTCAGAGATTCCATCAGTAACCAGGTCTCTGCAGTCCTCCAGCTCTACGAGCAGAACACAGACAGTCTGGATCTGCTCACTGTGACAGAGCGCTCGGCCACCGCCCCGTCTCTCTCTGACATGCTGGAGTGGCTGCAGGATGCTGAGCGTCACTATCGACAACAGTATCCTTCCTGTTTCGTGGTTGCATTGGGTTGGGTTTGCATTCTGTTCAGGTTTTGTTTTTTTTTCCCCCCTCAACTCATGTGTTCAGATTTCTGAGGAGGAAGACTCTGCTGCAAACACTGAGAGCAGATGATCTCTCCCTTTTAGAGGCTGCTCCCAAAAGATGGAAATCCTTGGAGTCTCCTAATGCAGAAGACCGCATCACAGGTAAAGTGTTTATTAATGCTGATAACTAAATGTAATGTTGCTTTGTTCAAATAAACAGTAATTAATCATACATGCCAGGTTCATTCTTGTGAGATATAAAGAGTTTGAAACAGTGTCATACTTTTACAAACACTGGCAGTTTTGACTCATACTATAGATAATAGGCCAAACTGAGTCACGTATCTTTTGTGGAACAGTTCTACCAGCAATATCTGTTTTGTTGTCCAAATTTATTTAAAAAAAAAGCAAATATCATCTTTTGATGTTTGAAATATTATATCATGACTTTAAACAAAAAAGACCTTTTTCGTGACCCTGTGCATCGTCTTTTCCAATATTCTTTTTGTATTACTTAAAATGACTGGTAAAGGGACCTGGCTCCAGAGCCAGTATTCAAATTATTTTAGGAAACTCTTCACATACCCATATAACATAATTTTTTAAAATACCTTGTGTTTTAGTACAAACTGAGCAGAGAAAAATGCTCGGCCAGATCTGTGTGCATGTAAAATACATGGTGCTAAAGATTTGTGGGTGAACTAATTACTTCTCTGTTGCCTTTCAGATACACTTTGCAAAGTGTCCTTCTTTATTGAGTCGCAATGAAGAGAGTAAAAGCAACATAAATGGAAGTCTGACCAGCTTGTGAATCCGACATTCTCCACATTTCTATGAAGAGGCTAGAAAAGAAGAAGGAAATATGAGCGAACATACATATACGTATACCTCAGATGGATGCATTTCCTGATGTTGGCAAAGGACTGGAATTTGGTTTTGTCGTAAAAATGTCCAAGACATGTTCTTGGATGGGAAGTGTGTGCATGTACCGGACATTATATGGTAATTCAAGATGAAGAGGAACTTTTATCAGGAGAAAAAAAGGACCTGAAATTACTCTGACATTGTTGTCTGTGATGGTCACAATGGCCCAAACCACATGTATTTTTAAAAGCCGCCAGCAGAGACAAGGATGAAGACTTGCAAAACACTGTTTGTGAAGCACGCTTTAACAAACTTATTTTATTTCAAACTTTTGATGTAGGCACACTCGAGGTAATGATATTGTCAGAGAATAACTGTTTCAGAAATCACTGCAATCATAAACACGGGCCATCATAAAAGCCGTCATAACAGTCATACTTTTGTGTGAATGCTGTTGATTTGACAATATAGGCAATGGGCTTTCTTCAGGCACTACTATAAATCACAGTGCAGTAAAAGTCAAATTTCAAACAAACGTTCTTAAGTACTGCATACAAGTTTAACATTACAAAGAGATATACAAAATAAGCAAAATATACGTTGAATATATTAATAAATATAGAGATTTCAATTTATAGCTTAAAATTCACAGACTTAAAACTTGAGACAGGTTAAATCTAGGAAAGAACCAGAGTTTGTATCAGCATCCACTCCTTTACTTCCTCCCTCTCCGCCTGCTGGTGTTCCTTCTTCTTATTCCTATACATACTCCTTTAATGGTACACTGTTGGATGTGATAGGCTTTGGGGGATCTGGTGCTGAAGCAGGTGAATTAGCAAAGCTCCGGCCTATGTAGCCCCTGCGGTACCTGCCGCCCCTCTCCATGAGGGGGCAGGTGCTGCTCAGCACAGCTCCACTGATCATAAGAATAACCGCAGAAGCCCAGCCCAGATAAATAGCCTGACCCAGCTCTCTTTTGTGCATCAAGGGCACGTTGGGGTTGTAGAAATCCTGGACGACTGTGTTAGCAGTCCAGGAAACTGGAATCAGCACGCACAGGCCGGTCAGAATGAACAGAACCCCACCTGAGAGGGCAATGCCCGCCTTGGCCCGGCGGTCGTCCCCGGCGCAGGTGGTGCACTTCATGCCGCAGCAGGACACGGTGCAGGAGAGCCAGCCCATGAAGATGGCCAGACACATGAGAGCACGAGCTGCCTGGATGTCTGGAGGCAGGGCCAGCATTGAGTCGTACGTCTTACACTGCATGTGACCAGTGGTCTGGTAGATACAGTTCATCCAGATGCCTTCCCACTTGATCTCTGAGGTCAGAATGTTGCTGCCAATGAAGGCCGAGACCTTCCACTGAGGCAAGGCCGTGACAGCGATCGCCATGATCCAGCCAGTCACCGCGCAGGTGAAGCTGATCAGCTGCATGCCAGTGTTCACCATGATGACCTCCTTTGTGTGGTCCGTCTTTGTCTACCACAGTCGTCTCTTTAGTGAGATCTTATTTTCTTGTTTATCCTTCTTTATGGTCGTTTAAAGTCTATTCCTTTTCTTTCCCACTTCCTGTCTGGCTTGGTCAAGCTTCCTATGGTCTTTGCCCCAGTGTCACTTTGTCAGCAGCCATTTTCTTCTCTTTTCCTTTTCCTCCTCAACATCTGCTCTCCGTTTTCACTTCCACGTGTCCTCAATTCACAACTTTATCCAGAAGTAATCACTCGCTTTCTCTCGACAGTCATCAACGTTTCCAGAAGGATCAGAGGCTCGCACACTTTCTCCTCCTTTTCATTCCTGAGTTTGAGTCAATGCATTATTGAGTAGCCGATAGCGGTGCAGCCACCTGTGGCAGCCTGCAGAAGCTGGATCAATAAGGCTTCACGGTCCAGGCCCTGTGGAAGAAATGGATCCCAGCCAGGATTTTTTTCCCTTTTAAATATATTGTGGAAGTGGTTCCTTGGCTTCAGCTCTGGTTCAAACCCAGGGGGCCGATTGTTGAGCTGCAGTGTGTTTCAGTGTCACACTCCTGTTTTGGTGTAGCCTTACCTAGATGGATCAGACTGATATAACCCGATACTTGGATTCAAGGCCACTGGTGCTGCTATGAGTGTATCCTGTCACAGCAAGGCTGAAATAGTGGCGCTTGATTACACAGAGTAAAAATCGTCGTAGCTTTTTACCTCTTAGTTGACAACAAACATCCTGTAGAGAGGAACAATCAGCTGTTTATGAGTCAGTAAAAATAGGTTATTCCAGTTAGTTATTTAAGCAGGTTCTTTCCCAGAATCCAGACAAGCTTTTAAATCTGTTTCTATTTAAAAAAAAAAAAGCACAGGTTTCCAGAGGAAAACAGCCAGCAGGACTCTTCATCAGACACTGCTGCTGTTGCCAGCTGAAGTGTCTCCTTGTTGACAATAAACGGCGCCGAGGTCCAAGCCTTGACGAGGCCACTTCAGCTGCTGCTCGGCTTCACCCTCCCCCCAATCGCTTCCTTTGGTAGCAACGCAGCCCAAATGGGTCAATTCAGTTCCAGCAAGGGTATAAATAACAAATCAGGGCCGCATGGTCAGACTTCTGAGTAAATACAGCATCATTTCACTCCCTCCCATCTTCGGTACCGTGTTGACAGACAAACCTGCGAGAGCAACACTGAACCCCAGGAAAAAAAAAACCCAGCGATGCACAAGGGAGGGAGAGGGCAAAAGAGGATGAGACAACAAAAGGTGGGAGGGAGGGATGGACGAGGATGGAGAGCTGTCTGTAGGTGGATCAGTTAACACAAAGACAACATGGGAGGGGGGCCTCTACAATGAGGATTACACACTTTGTGTTGCTTCATACCACACAAACTGGCATGTATTTTAAAGGAGCTTTCACAAAAATTAGCTTTCACTTGCCCTTTTTGTCTGCAATGAAAAGGAGAAACTGCTTCACAAAAGGATTTCTCTAACAACAACTGAGGTTGAAATGTTGAAAAGCCACAGGAGAAATACACAGGTTAAAAAAAGAAAAAAAAGTCACATGTATTGATTGTAAGCACTGTCATCTAGACAAAGGAAATTACCATACCCCTGAATTCTTACATTTTTTTGTTCAATGTCATTTTAATTAAATTTCACAAAACTGTGGCTGAAACATTAAAAGGCTGAAAATTGCAGGCCTGTATCAGGTGATATATCATGGTTATTAGCAATATTTTGTTAAATAAACAGCTAGGAGTAAAAAAAAAAAAAAAAAAAAGAGACCCTGAATGTAACAGAAGGATCTGACAGCACCTCTTTGTTTTCATATTCAGAAATGCCCCTTCTACCCAAGACCGCTCTCGCTCCATCTGCATTACACTGAACCTTGGTGTGCCATTGAGTCGATGAATTAAATATCGGGGCATCAAGATCTGTGGTTCAGGTTTCCTTTCTTCTGTAGCCTCCGATCTCCTTGGTAACGGTGGTCATGACAACCGGCCAGGACACAGGAAACAGGAGAGGGAATGATACACAAAGGGAAGCAGAGGAAGGTGACACATACCAATGATGGCTGTCCAGTGTGAGTGAATAAACACAGCTGTAGGTGTTTTCCTATAGCAGTCCAATACAGCGTGGTACTGAAGTTACACCAGTTAATGCCACGTAGCCTTACATTCATTGTAATAAAGAGATATGGTTTTAATTTAACAATGTATATTTTCATGATGCTATCTCTGAATTCCCTTGTCCCAAAGAGGTCATACCAGCTGACTCCATGACCTCTTTTACCTGAGGCACCAAGAGGGGAGGCCCTACCAACACAATAGTTGCAGCAGTGTATCCAAAGTTACTGGAGAGAAATTCTTTTTTAAATGTTTTTGTAAATGATAACTGCAGCAAGACTTGAATGTTACATTTAAATCAAATAATAAACATTTAGTAACACATTTATGGACAAATGACATAAAATAACCATCTTTAATAGATTTAATTCATTAATACCTCTACAAAAGTTCATCAGCTAAATGTTCTCGAAATCAGTATACTACTGATCATTAATAAAACTGTTTAAACATGACAGAGCTGTCAAGAAAATGAAATTTTTTTGCAGTTTGCTCTTGTATTTGACTATTATAGTATAGTACATAATGTTGTGTGAATAACTCATTTTACATTTTTCAGCCTGAAACGTGTGTGTGTGTGCGCGTGTGTGTAAGAACAATCTAATACAAAGAAAAACGTAAGAGGATCATTTGTGAATGCTTGCCCGACTTATGTGACTGAGAACGCCTTAAAAGACATTTAATATTAAAAAAGGCACAGACAAAAACACCTTCCTTCCTTGTTTTGCCTGTGTACCTGCCAGGACGTTAAATGGTGCCAAACAAATATACAATATTTAGAGCTGCTACACAGGTTTACCAGTTGCAGTAATTCATGTTTTAGTGTTTTAGATGTCTAGGTTAATCCCTGAGCTACTTTGACAAACTGTTTGGTGTTTTAGTGCATTCGTATGAAAGCCCATAGACCCTCAGGTTCATATACGATCTCAGGGTCTAAAGATTAAAGTAACTTTGTATGAAATATGAGATAGTGACATGGACTTAAGTTCAGTATGGCTGCATCTACACTTTGTTAACATGGTTAGAACACAGGTCTGTAAGAAAATAACTTGAAAAATGTCATCAGCGAGGTGCTTTGATATCTTCGTGCCTCACTCAACTGTTCTTAAATGACCATCAAGGTGAGGAATTGGACAGATCATTAATGTTTTACTCTTCTCAGTAATGAAGTGATCCCATTTACCTTGGTAAAGAATGCCATCTAGTGACCATATACATGCACATAGAGGCTTTGGTTTTAATCTGTTGTTAATTCAACTAGCTGTACTTTTCAATAGAATACCAAAACATCTGTCATCAATGATGAAAACACATCAGCTATGTTATAGGCATAAAATACCAATTTATTACTTTGCACATTAACACAAGAATTCCCTGCAGGCTAAAAAAAAAAAAAAATGTATTTGAACATGTCACATAATAGCAATAACAGCGAGTGAATGGCCCTGTGCTGAGGGCGGGGCTACAACAGGCCTCGCCCTCTCACAACTGGTCAGAAAAGGGCTCCGTTCATTCACAGAATCGGAACGTTCCATTCACTGATCGGAATGTTCCAATCACTGAATTGGAATGTTCCAATTCTATGATTCTTATTGCTATTAAACAATCACACACAGCTTCAGAGACCACTAGCAGGAAAAAAAAAGAAAAGAAACAGAGCAGAGCTATAACAACCCCCCAAAAAAGGAACCGAAAAGGGAAAATAAAATAAAATTAAAATACACGATACACAATGTCAAATTACAAATCCGTTAAGATATAACAATATATCAAAGTGAGAGGAATTTAAAAATAATTCATGCTCTCTTTCTATCGGGGGCACAGAAAGAATTATGGATCTTTTTTTAAAAAGGTTAAAAAGAGGTAATCCTGCTCCGCTGATGCCATGGGGACCCCTTCACAAAGAGGAAGTGCATTTGTGAGGGGTCAGCAGAGTTGCCATGGAGACAGGAGAGCCCCCACCAAGAGGCGTGGCCACAGGTACAAACCAGGAACGAGGAGACAAAATGGATGCTCGCTATAGCAACCTGGCCAAGAGGAGAGGGGTTAGGTCTTTAACGGGTCCACATTTGAAGAAAGTACCTCGTTTGAATTTGAACACAACGCAAAGAGCTGGACCCCCTCGCCTCAAAAAAGTGTACCTCCCAAAATTACTGACATTTGTGTAGGAATCTTTAAAATGCGTCTTAGAGAGACTGGACAAATATTGCTAGCCTAAAACAGTCCCACTAAATTGATAACATTTACCCCCAAAAAAAAAAAAAAAAAAAAAAAAAGCGATTAGATTTTTTTCTTTCTCATAATAAATATGATTCCAAAAAGGTTTTTTCTTTTTTTCTTTTTTAAAAGGACAATACTCTGGCATGCAGGCGAGCAAAGTCTACATTTTGTTACTTTAAAAAGGAAATTGTCTAAAGCCTACATAACTATTCCACCAAATGCACATTCCCACTGATTGATACAAGCAAATAAAATAAACTAAAAAAAATAAAAATAAAAAGTACAGAGACACAATTGCGAGAGTAGACCAACAACCACAATGAGTAGAATTATAGCTTTGTTTTTCCACATTTGAAAACTAGAACTGGGTTAATATTGCTTTGCAATGTCATGTTACAAACGGAGTGATCATTTATTTCGACTGGAGTTTAATGATCAAATATTGTGAAGGATATAAAACATCAAATCACTGCCCATTAGAGATGCCAGATGAATACTCAATCACAGCCCACTTGGCTTGGTAAAACTAGTGCACGTTTTAAAAATTGATCTGCCCCCTTTAAACAAAGAGTAAAACTTATTGCATGCAATGCCTGGACAACATCCTCCCAATACCCCCTCCCCCGCCCCCCCGAGCCCTCCTCGTTTCCTGTTTCTCTGCTCCTAGCCGATGCCAACGCCCACGCCTTCAACAGGCAGGTGCTCAAACTCATTCATAGTAAACCTGCTGCTTTACGGGTGGTTTATTACAAAAGGGTTTCCACTGAGCTGTCCCCCCCTGATGAGGCGTGCACGTCGACTGTTTTTCCAAACTCTTCCTTTCCTACATCTTTATCCGATCGCAACACCAGGGGGCACCACTTTGTGCAACCGTCACCACAGCGCGTCACCACAGCGCGTCACCGCGGTTTCTACAGTAACAGTATGCCGAGTGTTTGTACAGGGGGTCCAAGGGCAGTGCTTATGCTTATTGTCAATTCATTTAATCCAGTGTTAAAAATGCATAAAAATATGAAACAAACACCGTCAAATAGCTGAGACTTTAAGATGGGTATACTTCAAATACACACAGAGTAATAGAAACAATTTTTTAAAAAGTCTAAAAATTCAACTCATTGCCTATCGCAAACCGCTTTTTAACAAATCCCTTAATCTAGGTTCATTCTGATTACAATCCCTGATTGTCTCAATCTATCTGATCAAAACCAACCGTCATCAGCTGAATGATGTACACAAGCAGATCCGTTCTACCAGTCGGAGTGCTACACAATACCTCGAATCTGCTGCTAAATTTTACTCGCATCAGAATCTACAGAGGGAGCATGAGTTCATCCATCCTGGGGCCTACTTCTTTTTCTTACCATTAACCAGAATGCTACAAAAAAAAATTTCCAACCCAAAGCTCTAACCCCTTAACCTGCAGCTCAACAACTGAAGTCTATTCCTGAAGTCGCACTATTAACTATATAACTGGCTTCGCTGCCAACCGTAAAATTTCATCATCACAATAGTAACAACATTGACAACAACGATAACAACAACAACATCAATGGTAAACTACTAATTCTAAACAACAGTTTTTTTTAAGATAACCACAAAACATCTTATATTAAACTTTTACAAATCTGCTTTGTTGATTCGTATGTATAAATGCATAAAGGTACGAGAGATTGAGAGTGCCCTCTGTTGCTTGCCTAGCGTCCCGGGTCAGTGCAATGAATTGGCCAGTATTAGCAAAGGAGACCTCTAAAAACTACGTTGGTTTCCGGCCCTTGAAACTACTACAAAAAGAACAAAACCAAAAAAAAGGAAGAAAAGCAACGTCCAGCCGTGTTGTCATATAATCTTTCAGATAATCAGGTCCAAAGAAAAATAAGATCCTGCTTTTCACACAGAAAGCAAGGCTGATAAGACCATACTCTGTGTTTAATGCCTTCAGCCATTCAACAGGTCCCAATGCTGAGCCAGTCACAGGCTAGACCACGGTTACTACTGCTACACGTCAGACCTGACTTCACTTACTACTCGAAATGGATTAAGTTACTTTTTTTTTCTGGAATTCAGTGATGTTTTAGAGGCACAAAAAGGAGCAGCTGGCTCCCAAAGGTGCAAATCCCACCCATACTGCGCTGGCAGCACGTCGAACACACGCGTTCAAAATGTAATTCAAAGCATTTCAATTAATAAGTGACCCAGGACTACTAAAAATACCCACACCAGCCTCTATGAGGCCTGTTTTTAAGTCATATGTCTCAAAGTTGCTCTATAGATGTAAATATATGCTTATATGTACTGTATGTGTGAATATAAAAACAACAAATCTGAGGCATTTACAGCAGTTATCTCCTTGATTTCCCTTTACAATTCAGTGGCCTGCCATGAAACACACATGCATACACAAACTCCCATACAGCAGTACATGTATATACAGAGATGCACGCACGCACACACATACACACGCACACACACAAACACACGCACACAGACTTGCGTATTCTTCGCTAAGATGAGAGGAAAGTAGTAATGGGCATGACACCCAGGTCACCTCGCTTGTAAAAGACCGTAAAGGAGAAAAAGTTAAAACACACGCTCATAAAAAGGAAAAAATATATATATATATGTATATATATTTCATTCTCAAAAGGTCGACTCCCCTCCATCTCTTTTCCTGTAGAGTTCCCTCCCCACCACCCAATAAACCCAAGACCTTGTGACAGATTTTGCCCAAAGGGGCTTTGAGGTAAAAGTAGATAAGAGTCCTGCTTAGCTGGGAGAGCTAAAGAGCTGCGCTGACACAGATTGTGCCAATCCACTCCCTTGCTCAGTGTATCTTACAAACACAAGAGTGCAGACATTCAAATAGAAAAAACAAACTCAAAATAATGGCTCAACTTGTAGTATGTGTGTATGGTTTGGTTTTTTTTGTCCTTTTTTTCTTTTCTTTTGTGCACTGAAACCCTCAGGGATCGCAGTGCTGGATTGCTGGTTTGAAAGGCGGCTCGATTGGGAACGCTGGTTGGCTGATTGTTCCTTGAAACAAAAACCTGCTGGACATAGGGACACAGCAGGTCTCCCTCGTCCAAGAGCCGCTTTGGTGCAGATTCAGAAAATTAGAGTGAGTGTGAAGAGAAAGAGACAGACTACAAGGAGAGAGAGAAAGATGTGGGAGAAGAATAAGAGAGAGAGAAAGAGGGAGAGACTGACAAAAAAAAAAAAAAAAGACAGAAAGGAAGGGAATCCGCGGGTGGACTGGCTGACGTGGTCGCTAGCTCAGGCGAAGTACATGGTGTGCTGGGTATCATAGTGGATCTGAACTGCCTTGGCCAATGCCTGGGGGTCCCGGCCGTTACTTTGACCCGACACGTGGCTGCCTTCCGCACTGCAAGACAGACAAAGGCCGGGTTTACGTTGACTGTCAGAAATGATATCACATCATAGAAATGCAGGAAATGGAGGCTGCGGGGATAAAAACAGGAATCGAAAGCCTTGTTGTTGCCTCTGGAAACACATGTGCGTCTACTGGTCTAGGGTCAGTCCGGAGAGCTTTCTCTCTCGTCTCTCCTCTACACTAATTATGAAAATATCTTTTTTTAAATCACTTTTTAAAAAACAAATGTTAGAACATGCTTTGCAGAGACAAAAAGAACAGACTAGATGCCCTGTACAACATACACATCCAAATCAGAAAACATAGTTATTTAAAAAATTGACAGGAAAACAAGGGTGCTTTAGGATGCTTTTACAAAGGGGTGTAAAGGCTATCACACGATACTTGTCCCTCTGGGTTTGGTCCAAGTCTCCAGCTAATAATCTTTCTTGAACTGGGACCACAGATATCCAGGGCAGCCTCACCTGTCATGATCTTTGTCCACCAGGTGATAGCGAGCTCGGAAAGCCACTAGTCTGGCGTAGTAGGCCGGTGCTGGGATGGAGACGGAGCGCGTGCAGCGGACATAGGTGTGGCACAGCTGGTAGGTGAGGAGCTGCAGTTCATCGGCGGTGAAACAGTTGTCATCCCACAGGACGTGGTAGTGGGAGGGACGACTGGTTCCCTGAGGAGAGATGGAACACAACATGTTAGAGGTCAATACTGTACTGATAATTTCATGTAATGGTGTGATAAAGTGATACAATTTACTTGGTCACTCGAAAACCATCTTTTCATTTTTAGCATAAGAACCCCACTGCGGTTCTTTGTAAACAGGAATTCCCATATGTTTACAGAAGTGCAGCATTAAACTTAAAAGGTAAGTGAGCTAGGACAGAGCAGTACTCCTGACCAAACTGAAGAGCAAGAACCAAATGCTGTAATGTGCATGAGCCACTGCAAGTGTCTGGTTCCACTTTTTACAGCCATCTTTTAAATTTACAGTGGACAAGTGTTTCATATTGAAAAGATAGTTTGTGGGTAGTGTTACATTTTAAATAACAGCCAAACCACCTGATTGGTCAAAAAAAAGCATCCAAATCATGCCGTTTATTGTCATTAAGCATCATTATCGCGGTAACCACATAGCAAAATTGCCGTACCCCTGAGGACAATTTCCACTGAACTAATTTGTCTAAATGTGCCAATTCATCACCATTTCAAAACTGTAAAAGAGACTTGGAGACATGGAGTGAGCAATGCAAAGTTGCATGAGATTTCTTATAAAATTGACAACATTTAATTGACTATAAAAAAAAAAAAAAAACACTCATCTAGTGTGTGAGTGAGTAAACCTCACCTGAATCTAGGGCTGCATGACTAACTGATATTGCAATTGTGATATAATTCCCAGTTAGCATGGGAATAATCATTTTTGTATCAGAATTTGAACATAAACAATTGTTTTTTTAATATTGCACTTGGCCAAAATGCAATTTTTATAACATTTCGAGAAACTGAGAGAGAGAGCCCTACCTGAATCCCAGCATGGCTGCACAGGTAGAAGTCGAACTCGGACGGGTGTGTGATGGTGCTGTCCACTGTGGTTCCTGCTGGGACATTACCGCTCTTCCCAACCTGCAGGGGGGCGATCAATTACATTACAGTTAAGAGACACATGACACAGTGTTGTACAATAGAAAGTGATTAATATACCACACATCGCAGTGGAGTGACCGCCTACTGACCCTCTCAGCTTTGTCGGAGCAGAAGAGACGAGTGTGGTGACGTTTCTGAACCACAATGTAGGTAATGCCCGGCCTGTAATCCTCCTCCAGACTGATACAGGCCTTCCTGATGGCTATCAGCTCCGGCCACGCTACCTGAAAATCCAAGACAAAAACCAGATGCACACATACATGATACACTGCTACTGCATACAACGTTTCCATGTTTATTTCACATTTGAATTTATTCGGATGGCATATTCTTTGTGGCTTCATCTTCAAACTAAGTTTTTTCAGCCTCCTCTCACAATGAAAGCTGCAATTCCTGCCTAAAAAGATTTCATGTGGGATTTGCACGCCAAAATGGCAAAAATATGGCAGAAATAAGCTGGAGATGAGCATGAAAATAACTGGTAAAACTCTGCCAAGGGTAGGTGGCCACGTGCCAGTCTCTCACCTGTTTCATTTGTCCTTCTGACACACCGCCACGATAATAGATGATTCGAGTGGGCTTGAAGCGCGTGGACTTGTAGAACTGGATGAGCAGCTCCCGCACCATGTTGGTCAGGTCTTGGATTACCTCCTGACTAAAGAGCTGCTCCTAAAAAAAAAAAACAACAACTGATTTAGACTCAGAAAGGAGGAGGGAACTGTGAACAAAAACAGAAAACTAAAAGTTTCCAATCAGGCTTTGATGGGAGAAAAGTCTAAAACTGACATCTTGTAATATTATAAATTACTAATAAATAGCCTAAATGTTGCAGAGTTGGTCATGCCAAAGTGATGCATTAAATCCTGATTTTAAAAAAAGGAATTGTTCATTTAATAAGAGTACAAATTAACCATTCATCGATAGTGTGAAAATCTAAACGTACACACAGAATGCAGTTACCTGGGACATGTCTTGTCTAGACGTCTGCACTCGCACTGTGGCGCAGTAACGGCTGGGGTGGCCGTCCATGCTGCCCACCACCGCCGCGATGGACGGCTTCTTCCCATCACCCGCTGGAGGATGTGTGACATCCGCACCCAGGAAGATGACGGGCTGCTGGAACACAGAGGGCCTGAACCAAGTACCGGATAAGCAAAATAAAGAAAAGAGACATTGTATCATAAGCCAGTACATCACATTTCTTTTTCAATTTATAAAACAGAAAACAGCACGACTATGACGGAAAATATGCAAGATAAAATATCCAAATATCATTATACAAAATTAAAAAGATTCCCAGAATTTAGGCACCAGACCAAATACCAAGAACAGCTACATTTTAAATGAAAATGATTAGATTATTACTACAATTTGGATTGCTCTTTACCACATGATTACCAGGGGACTATTTGTGTTCAGAAAGCATCTGACCGATCTACAACATTCAAAGCCAAGAAGCATTCCAGACTCCCATCTAGACTGCAACGAAGAAGAAAACAAAAATTCATGCTTACCTCTGATGAGGCACCAGGACGTTGTTGATGCCTCCCAGCTTGGCATTGATCTTGAGGCACAGGTTGGAGAGGGTCTGAGGGGACGTCTTCACTACGTTCTTCACCTGCACGCACTGGGTTGCCATGCCAAGGAGTGTGTCCCCCACCCGCTTTACCTCAGCTGCAGACGAAAACAGAGATGACCAAGATAAATATCACAAAAAATGTTTTTTAAAAAATGAATTACTGTAGAATAAAAATTAAAAAAAAAAACAATTTAATTCCTATTCTCACATCTTCTTTCTTATTCACTAAAATGCACAAATTATTAATCTCTTACCATAGACTGGTGTTTTGCCAGGCAGGATGACCACAATCAGCTGCAGGCCTACATAAGACATCTTGAGGTGTTTGAACATGGGCTCCACACTGTCAGCTCCTTGGGCATATTTACAGAAACAAGGCTGGCCTTGAATGGGCATCCCAGCGTCCTTGGAGATCTTTCGAAGCTGGTCGGTGAAACTCCTATTGAAAAAGCATAATCCATTACTATTTTAATCTGGACACACCTCCTCATAAAGCTATACACAACAGTTGATGCCATGACTCACTTCAGCAGGTCCTCTCGACACTGTTTCTGTGGAGCGAAGCAGGCCACAGCCCAGACCTTGATCTCGATTCCAGCATAGAACTGCTTCCCTCTCATGTCCCACACGCCCTGGTTGGGCGTGGCCACGGTCTTATTCTGCGGAGAGAGTCCCTACTCTCTTAGTCAACCCACCGATTGGATGAGCCAATACAAAAGGTACTACATCCCAACCCACACTTTCATTTTTCTATCTTATACACAGAAACAGAATGTATTAAAACCCCATCCAGCTGACCTACAGACACTGTACAAACTATTCTATGCACACTGAAATGCTTCAAAGCTGGTTTTATACATTTATATCAGTTTTAGTATATAATGATGTCTGTGTGCCTGTGCGTGAAGTATTAATGGGCACTAGACATACACAGTCTGTAGCAGGCATTGTGAGACTCGTTTAGAAGAAGAGAAATGCTCAGTTCTTTTATGGCACATAAATACGCTGGTTTTATAGCTTCCCATATCAGGAGTCCTGGCATGGACAGCCAACAAGAGTAGTGTATCTATTCAAAGGCACATCATTAGGTGAGTGCTCCCACTTCGAGTGTGGTGGTGAATACAAATTCAAAGGGCAGTGGCTTTCAATTAAGTTAACGAGATTTGCCAAAGGCCATTAAGAGCCTTTATTCTCCAAAACCAGAGATCACAATGAACTACTTGAGAGTTGTATGCCAAGAAAAGTTAAGAGCTTCTCCAACTCATTACAAGATCATCTCAAAATAATCTTCAACATGATCAAGTTTCAGGATTTTAAACAATCTGATAAACATTTATTGGTTGTTGTCAGTAATATAAAAGTGTCATCAGTGTATGTTACACAGGAAATAGACTGCAGCTTTTCCCATCTCGCATGTTGGACGTAGTCACTTCAGGGAGTATTCATTTTGTGAATCCTCTGATGCAACTGTATGTCCGTCAACATCAGCATGCCATTTTAAAATAAACAGTGTGTACGTTTCATTCATTCAAATGGGAAAAGCTTTCAGTCTACATTTAAGGGCATTTCACTGGAAGCCGATTAGACTCGATATCCCAGCAGGCAAGTGGCCAAGGAGAGTGTTGTGATAGGATCTTTGGTAAATTAACCAACGTATAGTTCAAGCAGCCAATAAAGGGATTTAAGCTTGGCACTGGCATATTTTTTTTCAAGCAACAATCTGCTGTAAGTCTCTGAAGAACAATTACAAATGAAGTAGAGAAAAAAGGGGGGAAAGCTGGCCCATACACTGAACCAATTTCCCCACAGGGATCATTAAAGTTTCATCTTATCTTAGCAGAACCATTGAACGCTGCCTCTAAATGTGGAGTTATATTGCAGCACCTGTAGTATTTTTATTAACCTTTTCATTTTCAGATGGGAGATAAAGTCACATTCTCCCTCCACAGGCTTTAAAAGTGATTTTTTTTCCAGACAGGTTTTACATTAATGCTGGGCGGCTACGAGTCTTATCGTACTCCTGTTGACAGCACATCCATTCCTCCCCCCTTACACACAATCCTTGAATCTCAATTCAGCCTCTCATGCCTGACAGCCAGGCAGCAGTGTAGGATTATAAAGTCTGAATTTATGTTAAAAAAAATTGTAATTCTTGTCCAGAGAAAAGGCTGCTGGTTATGTCTTTTGTTGACAAGCTTTATGCAAATGATAGCATTATAGATCCATACAGGTCTGCTAAAAAAAAACATTTCTCTCCAAAAGGCTGATTTGGGATTCAGTAGGTGAATCTCAGCAGTCTGCAATGACTTAATCCTCACCTCCATTCCTCCACTGACACTACTAAATGCAACAGGTGAAAACCGAAGCCTTCATCTACATGCACCGCAATATTTACATACTTTAGAAGCTGCGTCAGTGAAAGGAAAGAGAATACAATAGATGCACTTTACAGACTGCAGAGATGCGCCACAGGATTATAACACGGGGCAAGTTCCAGGTCTTATAGGTCTGCATATATTTATGTACCTAGTCAGCTCATGAAGTAACTGACTGGTTCATCTACAGTATACAAGAGTTGCAAAATCGGAAGAGCCTCTGGTTCTGTAAGTGTTTTTTTTTTTCTCTATTCTGTAATCCCTTTTAATATGTCCTAAATTTTACTCAACATAGAAACAGATTCTCAGACAATGTAACAATCCTATAGGTTTCTGTTCCAGCCACCAGTTTCAGTTGTTCTGATCTAAGAAATCATGTTTTGTCCATCAGTATGGCATGGCAGACGGCTTTAAATACTGCAATACCCATGAGCCTTGGCTGCTGTTGCTATGCTGAAGAAGCCAGTCATAGCACAAATCAAAGATGTAGCAAAATCTAAATGCTTCTAAAAGGTGCAATTGAGACAAAACACTGCACCAGAGTTGCTGAATGCATCTAAAAATGACCCAAAATTAAACAGCGAGTTAATTTAAGCTGTAGATCGTATTGTCAGTACAGCGTAAACACCGTAAACGGCAACTTTTACTTGCCATTAGAGTAAATTACAGAATTTCAAACAGGTCTCTGTATGTTTCCTACAAAAATGCAGCGTGGGAATCTTAATTAACTTCTCACCTTCCGTTTTTATGTGCACAGAATTGTAGCTGCCACTTTCTTTTTAAAGCAACCAGATATTTTCTAACACAGTTGTTCATCTTTTGTACTGATGACTCAACAGCAGGAATGTGATGTCCATTTGAGTCACAGAAGTACTCCAACTGTGACTCACCTCATATTTTCTTTGGTGAAAAAGGAATGGGAAATATTTTTGCACAGCCAAGGGTACCTGAAGACCATCTCCCACTTTGCAACTCTATATACCATTTAGCAAAAAAGCAGTAGCTCAGATATAGGTATTAATGATCATTAATCTCAGAAATCTAGGTTTCACCCTGGATCTTCCCCCCATGTCCCATCATTCACTCTATGATGCCCCCCCACCCTGTGCGGCCCCAGTCAGGTTTGTGCCCCCAGAGTGAAGCCCCTGCCCAGTACTCACCCTGCCACAGTCCCTCCCTGTGTCTGTACTCACCCGGCCCCCATACTGCAGCATGGGCGCTGGGAGAACACGCCCTGTCACCTCTGTCATGTCATTGTGCACAACAATGCCAAATTCCTTCAGGTAAGGGTCCGGGCCCCCGACCATGCTGTTACTTTTGACCTAAGAAATGAGGAGAAAATAAAGGGGAATTAGAGATTAAGAATGAGAAAGAACAACTATATAAAAACTTCAATTTCTCTCTTTAGGCAAGGCTGAGTTCATAGAAGCGGCTGCAACTGAAAACTAGAAGTCCTTAAAGAAAAATCAGCCAAATGCCAGCAGCTCAACTTGCCTTTCTTACTCCCACCCCAAGAGGGAAACAGCACTCACCAATCTACTGATCTCCTCCTGTCTGTCGGGGGCTGAGCGCGCTGTAGCTTTGATCATGGTGGATGTCTGGTTGTCTGTAAGTTTCTTGATACAGCGCTGGCCTGCTACTATATTACACACCTATAGAGCAGGAAGAAACATTTTATTAATTGTAACAAAATTAAATATGAGGAACGCCATTGGAAATGTAAAGTATGTTAATTAAAATAATGATTTTTATGCTTCAAAAAACTGCCTCTTTCTCACCTCCAGGGGAAGGTAGGTGTGCTTCTGTTCTTGCCCTACTTGCAGGCAGGGTAAATGTGGATACTTGAGCTGCAGATTGTACTTCTGCTTGAAATACTGAGCTACTGTGCACTCCATGGCTTGGCCGTTCTCAAGCTGTAAGGGGAACCTGTGAATAAATGGAAAATGTGGGCAAAGCACAAATAAGTACACAAGTATGTAAAACAAAAAACACACACACACAAAAAAAGGAAAAATGTCCAAAGTTGCCTGCGCTGACATATGAGAGTGAACAAACTGATGAGTGTAGGAACAGCACTTACGTTTGGTGGCTTGCAGGCCGGCGCGTTACATTGCACACACGGTACTTCCTCTTCATTTGACCACAGTGTGTGACCTCAACTTTTAAGCCTGTTTAAAAACATACAAGACAGAATGGATACGGAGTCATGTGAAGAAGCAGTAACATCTTCGGTCCAACTGTAATTTAAAATATTTTGAAATATTAGCTTTACATTTAGCAGGTTGGAACTGTACTCTTCTGTTTCACTACTGTCATTTTTCATGCCATGATAAAGATAAATGCTGACAAGGCAGTCAATAGCATACAGGGTGTTTCAGCTCTCTGCAGTTTCCTTTTACACATTTGTCACAACTCTGCTCAAAACACAAACCAAAAGGAGAATTGAGAGAGCTTACATGTGTCTGCCGAAGAAAATGTGCGGTTGAAATTCCACACTGTTTGGGTCAAAATATCAAATCTGTAAAATGCCATTCACTCCTGCAAGGTTATTGAGTGGTTCTTTGTGCATTTACAATTACATAATTAAAAAAGACAAACAGAGACTGGAGCTGCTTGGAATAGTTCAGTTTTTTCTTGCATTTCAAACATTCTGTGAGTTATGAATAAAAGCACAGCTTTATTCAAGAGATCCGCTATGAACACAATCTCATGGACATATTTTCTGATTTGAGACAGTTTCTGTTCAAAAGGCAGAAACACAATCCTTTGTTACCTGAGCTTCAGTATTAGTGTGTGTTAAGCAGTGATGTGTGTAATGGGTATACAGCATGATTATGTGTCAGGAGTGGGCGTAGATTCTTTAGCTATTACACACTGCATAAAAACAAACATGCATGTGCCTATCTGTAATCTCTGTGGTGAATCTGATACACAGTGAGTCACAGAAGCTGTGCATATAATGTGTGCATGCCTATTAATGTTGGCCTTCCATTACTTGTTGGTAAATGTGCGTGTGCGCTGATATTGAGTGCTCACCTCTTATTTCCTTGGTGAATTTGACGCGCTGCGAGTCAGTCAGTGGTTTGGTCTGTTCGTTGATGTTCTGTATATCTAGCACCTCGCACATGAACTCTATTACAGGCTGAGCGCGGTAGAAAGCTGTTGCTGACACTGAGGGGTAGAACAGATAAGATATCATTCAGAAAAATCAGTCCCATAAAACAATAAAAGCAGCAAGGAAAATGAGTCTATGATAGTGTATATCACAGGCAGAGTGTGGTCAAACCGTAGGATTGAGGAGTGGGGATGCAGCAGTGACAGTTTTAAAGCACCTTCTTGTGGCTATACTGAATCCTGACCTCATCAGCAACAGCTACAGACTGCTAAACATCTACAACAATAACTTAATCTCCTCGATATAACTGAGTGAATGCAAAGAAACCTACTATGCAAACCATTTCACCCCAGGACCTGTGTTTATAATTACATGATGATCTCTGTCTTAGTGTCATAGAATAAGAAGTGTTCTTGGTCTTGGTGTGAAATGGACAACTCAACTACAGCTTCACTCTTAATAGATTCAGGAACTTGCTCTGGTGCCAAGATACTTTGTGTAAGACTGACTTTTACAATTTCAACTGATTTAACTGGTGTTGAAACTGAAAACAGACATGTTTTTAGTTTTTTTTTTTTTAATGCAAGTGGATGAATCATTGGGGGCCATGTTTCAGGTATAGGAGTGATGATTGAACACCATCCCAGAGGTTCAATTTGAGTAATCGATACAAGTTCAAAGGCTGTTTGGTTAATAATGTTATAGCACAAAGGTGGGTTTTAACTAGGACTGTAATAAATAGTTGGAAGCTTCATTGACATTGGATTTCTAAAATCAACATTTCAATGCTGCACAGGTTTTTTTTTTTTTTTGCGAGTCAATCCATCTCACATTAGCAGATAGTGGTCACATGCCACAACTAAAATTTCACTCAACTAATCATGTTTATTTAAATGTTGCCCGATAATGCAATAAGTCTGTGTAGAAAGCAAAGTGAGCAGGAAAAAAAAAAAGGCCACAACTTGTGAGTTTAAACTAAAACCACAGGCAACTGTCAAACAAAAGACAGTTTTCTGTGTCACAGAAATCTTATATCTATCACTTATCACCCACATCAGATATCGGCCCGATACAGAATACTGTACAACAGGTATAGTCATATCGATTATAGCAAATAAGTGTACTGAGGTTTTGCAAAATAATGTAGTGAAAGCACACTTAAATCCCTCAGGTCTTACCATCGATGTTGAGCATCATGTTCCACATGGCAGGACGGACAGATTGATGGAAACCAAACCACACCTCCCTGCCTCCGCCCAGAGGATGGTAATAGCCCTCCGGAGGGGAGAAAAACGACCTCCCAACAGGAGTATACCTGAGTACAAAGAAAAACATAGAAGACACATAAAGGATCAAATTAATCAACACAAAGCACAATTAATTAACCGTCCAGAAGAGTTTTTGTTTAATAATTATCAGCCAGATTTAGATTCAAATGAGTTAGATTATTATTTCAACTTGTATCAGACAGTAAACGCACAGGAGGACCACTCAAAAAGATATGTTTTTGTTTGCAAATTCACATAAAGGGCATGAAATCCAACGGTGAGTCTGAAAATGTGCACTTAATCTGTGTGTCAAGAAAAATTGTAGTAAATGGTCTAAACCCACACAAACGTATCAGTACCAACAAAAAAAGGTTTGAGCATAAGAGTGCAGTGAATTGATTTCTCGTCAGAATACAAAGCTTCACAATTTTAGTGTGATGTGATATGATACCAAAATCAACGTCAACAGACACAAACATATCAAGAAGGCGGTGCCCTGTGGTTCAGTGGTTGCAGTGCTACAAAAGCTGCTGCTGCAGTAAACACAACAATTAAATTGTGTAATATGATTTAATCAGGAAGACACAAGACAGCAGGAAATTAAGTAATACAGACAAATAAAAGATGAAAAGCAATAACTCTGTCAACAGATGCGAAAAAGATGGGGGCAGTGTGTTTGTGAAAAGGCAGAGGTGGTGAGTGACGGTACCTCATGGAAGGCAGGTGCCGCGTGATGACATCCAGAGCCTGAACGGAGTCTTCAGGGACCTCGTTAAGGTGACCCGACAGGGCTTCCAGCAGCATCTGAAGACTGACCACAGACACCCACTGCAAAGACACCTTAAACGTCTGATCTTTCCCCTCGCCAGGCAGAGTCACCTCCAGATCCACCTTCAGATTGGAAAGCGAGGAAGACGAAAAGGACAAAGGGGAGAGATGGAAACAAAAAAGAACAAGTGACAGGGAGAGACAGGTAATAAATACCACAGAGCAAGCAAGTAGGTTGAATAAAGAGCAACGCAGAAATAGTCTGATGAATCGATTTGTCTTTGAAACAACAAAAAGATGAACCAACATTAAAACATTACATTAGCACAGCCACAGTGTCAAAGAGTGTAAACAAGAAGCTAAAACTGATAAACTAGGAAAACTAAGGAAAAGGTTAGAGGAAACAGCTTGACACTGTTAGATATCAGTATTTGTTTAAAAAGTTCTTAAATGCAAGCCATTTCTCCCATTGAGGAATCATTTAGAGCGGAGAGATTCTTCAACATTTTTACACACTGATTTTAAAAGACATTTATTCTGTGGTACATGCTGATGAAACAAAAGGTTCAAGCATTTGAGATACCGACCCTGTCTCTCCCAATCGGCAGTGGATGTGCTGTGTACATGTTTCTCTTCCCGTCGTAGCCAGGCTGTCGGTCTCCAAAGATTTGCATCTTGAAGTGCCGCACCATGGTGTCCACAACCTCCCTAGAAGACAGGGACAGGATGTGAGCCAAAAAACACAGGCATACCAGTGACTTAACAATATTTCTGGTGACAACATGAACAAGAAATGACCATGCAGTTTCATACTGCAGTAAAACAAAATGGTTATTTTGCTTTATTGCCCTTTTTACTAGTAAATAAAACTTCTTGCTCCCAGAGTTTCTCCCTGGACAGTCTGTGGTTACACACAGATGCAATTGGCATTTCAAAATCATCAATATCAAAAAGACAAAACCTCCAATAAACAAAAAACCACCCCATCCCTGTGTGCATGTCCTGCTCAAACCTGACTGTTAATTTACCTGTTGACCCTTCGAGGCCGTTTCTCAGGCTTGATGTCGATATCATAGTGATAGACATCAATCTTGGGAATCTGCACCTGGAAGTGGTTGGCAAGGAGCCGGATGGGTTTTCCCACCGTGCCAAGGCCGGGACGCCGTGGAGGCTGAAACAGAGAGGTTGGTGCGGGCGGGCCTAGAGAGAGCAGAGAAAGGAAAGTGATTGTACTGAAATATGTAACAGTTACTCATTGTTTTGTTCATATTTTACAGTTTATAAGGGCTTTTATTGACATTGTTGACACTAGACACTACTTTGCATAAATATCATTTTAACAGACTTCAAATGAAGCATGTTAGCCATTTATTTTGAACGTGAACAAAAGGTGGCGACAGCGAGAGTGGGCCCATCTTTGCACTCAATGTCGAATTTTAAAGATGAATGTGCGCGACGCAACACCAAGCTTGTTGCAAACAATCTCATCAGTGACACCTGCTTGAATGCACCGAAATGGCCTCAGAAACCCACATACACGCTTTGAGTGATCCGTAACTCTGGCCCCTGACCTACATGGGTCAACAAGGGGGCTGGCGAAACAATGACCTCCAATTATCTTTCAGCCCGCCCCCAGCTCCACCCAGACACACAGGGCGCCCACCCCTCACGCCGAGACAAAGACCGAGCTCCTCTCAGACAGACAGCAGCAGGGCCATATGGAGGGGTGCCACACACAGAGTCTGGGATTACCGTTACACACAGTACACGCCGCACACATACATCTCACTCATCACATTACGTACAGTGTATGCATGTACATGTACACGGGTACCTGACACAGGTGTGGTGCTTATGAGTCTTAGATTGTAGCATTAAAAAGCTGCAGGCAATGGAGGAAAACAATGGCTGCAGTGCTTATGTCACCAGTTAAAGAGACCTCAGGCCGCATCTAGCTCCAAGTAAACCTAATAATGACGCATCAACTATCTCTTACATCAACACGACTCACTGACATGGAAGGAAGGAGGGATGGAGCTACTGTGATGCCTGCTCTGTTGAAATCTTCCATGATCTGTTGTTTTGGTCATCACTCTGTACAAGAGTGTCTGCAAAATGTTCAAAAAGGAATTTGTTTATTCGGGACAAAAGGAGGCGAAGGATTGAGAGCATACTCGAAAGGCAACATACACACACATACACACACACACACACACATATTCATACACATACACACACACATAAACAAAGTTAAAATAATATTGTATAGAAGGAGGCTTGAGGAGGCTGCTTAATGCTTTTGTCAACTGACAGCTAGGGGACTGCGGGGGTCCTCCTGAACTCCCTGCACCCACACGCTCCAGTTAGCAAGTGAAGCGCGAGAGCACGGACAATCGGGACCCTCCCCATCGCTTCCTGAAAATACGCTTCCGAACATGCCCTCATCTAGCCTGGGCCCCAAATCATCTCCCCCTACTACCCACTCCTCCCCCTTATCCTCCCCCTCCTCCTCTATCATACAAATAAACCATTAGCTTGATTATAACGTCGCTCAGCTTTTCTACATCATTATGTTTATGATACAGTCTCAAAGAAGAAGCTATTTGTTGCATTTCTGCTCTTCTTTGTCACGACTTGGATTGAAATCATCTGATGATTCACTCTACTTTGTCCTACTGGCCTTGTTACTGATGGCAACTAAAGGCGTACCAAGTGTTCTACGCTTTACTGAAGGCTGAAAATTGTGTATAATTCTACATTATGCAATCACAAGCATGCTAAAGTGCATTTCAATTTCAATAGTAACAGTGCATGCATTTATGCCTCCATTTTGGTACGTTTTGGTGATGGTGTGCTCGGAAAGCTTTACAAGCAGGAAAATGTGTCTATATAACATTTTGTCCTCTGTTGCATGTATATGGGGGTGGGCAAAAAATTGAGCGGAAACGCAGTTCAATGCTACACCACACAAGGCTAATTCATACCGCAAGTCTAATGTATTGAATTGTTTGACATTGTACATGGGTTTCTTATTTTTTCTGCTCACTGGGCGCACAAACAGGTACTACAGAGGGAGTCTCAATGTGAGAGAGGTGCAGCGAGTTCAAGGTCTTCCTCTTCCACTTTCACCAAAAACAGAGCTGGACCTATATATAGCCTCCTCAGCTGCCACACTACTACACTTAGATATGTGTGTGTCTCAACATGAAATGCCTGAACCCATCCTTCCCTCCACAACCCATCTACCATACTTACCACTACTACACCGCCGAGCTGCCCGAGGTTTTTAAATAAGGAGTTTATGGCTGTATCGATTCATCTGCCAATCATTTTCTCAATTGGTGGATTAATTGTTCAGTCTTTAAAATGTCAAGATAGTCCTTGTTTGTCTGACCAACAGCCAAAAACCAAAACTACTATAAAGTACAAAAAAAGCAACACATTCTCACAACTGATACTAGGAAGTGTTTGGCTGAAATTAGTAATTTAATTATCAGAACGGTAGCAGATTAGTTTTCCATCAATCAGCTAGTCGACCTATCATTTCAGCTCTAAATTAGTTTCTAACTTGCACCATGCAATTGATTAGGTTTGCTGTTTTTCTTCATTCGGCAACATCTGTGGTTAGTTTGTGTGCTGATCAACCAGAATGAAGAAGCACAATACAGAGCTGCAACCAAGGATTATTGTGCAAATAACTTTTACACTTAACTAATAGTGAAAAAACCCCAAGGGGACTTCAAATGTCTTGTCTCTTGTCTTGACCAACAGCCCAAGACCAAAAGATATTCAGCTGTCAATGATATGACAGTAAATCGTCTCATGTGAGAAGCTGAAAACAGTCTTTCTTGACTATTTTTGCTTTTTAAAAAAAAGTTATATTTATGCCCATCAACTAATCAATTAATCTTACCAAACCCAAATGACATGAAAACAAAATCAAGAAGCAAACACAAACAAGAATGGGTATGTTGTATGCAAATAAGGAACTTAGAGCATGTGTCGGCAACCATTACTATCAAAAGAGCCATTTTTGGCCCCAAAAAAAAGATAAGAATAATCTCTCTGAAGTTATAACACAGAGCAAAATAAAAAAAATAACACATTATTGAATTTTTTGGTCAAAGCCACAGGGAGCCACAGGAGAGGGGCTAAAAAGCCACTGGTTGCCTCACCCTGAACCAGAGTCATGCTTGGACTAAATGTTGGGTCACTTCAGTTTTGCACTGCCTCTACGATGAGGAACAAAAACATAACATGGCCTACATTCATGTTAATATTTTAGTGCCACAACAAAAATCTATCATGGGGAAAATATGGGTACAGACAAGGAGAAAAAAAATAAACCACCAACAGCTCCTAACATGAGATGGTTCAGGAGAAACATCACATGACCACGCAGGCAATCCAAAATAGCAAAGTACAAATAAGTAACAAATTAAAGCTGCACAAAATGACATTATGCCCATCTACAAGACAACGGTTTTCTTTTCTCAATATGCCTTTTTTAAATGTGCATGAATGCCACAAGCATATTTTAAATGTTTATTAGTCTAGTCTTGATAAAAATGTACATTTTGTATGCTAATTGTGTGTTTTATATATTCCCTCATGCATTATTGAACTCTTGCAAGTCTTAACTGTAGCACATAAAGTCTCTGAATCCTTTGTTTGACAGAATAGCTGATCAATAAAATGTTTAGAGTAAAAAGAAACCCTGCAGACTTGTCAAAAGGTGGCATTTAAAACAACCCGTCAAGCAAGCTTCCTGCATGATCTTATGCTGCTGCTCCAAGTGAGACAGAGCTGCATCTACTCTGAGTAACAGAGGAAGTGAAATTAGCTTTTCCTGGCGCAGAAAATGACTGATGCACTGGAGGCCAGCAAGTCTTCCTGCTCCTTATGTAGTCTGAGTGCGTCTTTCAGCATGGATCCAAATTGACCACTCGGTCTTCAAAGAGCAACACAAACACAGTACAAAGAGTGCTGCCTACTACGCCGAGTTTTCTCTTCACCGACCCAACGTTTAACGTGTGCTCACATTTGCGGGGACATGTTTGCTACTCGTGCACTGTAGAGCCTACTAATGCTATGCGTGTCCCTGGTAACCACAGTGTGATCAAGCAGAGAGACAGCTGGGCTTAAGCTAAGCATGAGGATGATGGCTTGGCCTGGTGATGAGTCAGAGACTAGTGGCACTGAGCAGGGAGCGCGCTGACGCCCCCACCTGCAAATCACCTGGATTAAGGTACTACACTAGATTGTGGAAAAGCAGCAGTACTGAGAAAGACCATTCATAAGGAGGACATATCCGCCCCTCAGTGTAGAGAAGTTTTATGCCTAGCTGTTGCTTCAGGAGCAGCTTATTCTGACTTTAACGGGCGAGTTCTGATCCAACGCTAAGCAAGATTCGTTATGCACATAAATTCCACCTGTTCAGTCCATGTTCATGGACCACAAAGGGCTAACGGATGCATTTCCCAACTGCCAGTACACATGCCCAGTCTATGTCTAACAGAGTTCACTGATTATCATCAAACATTCCCAAATTTTACAGTTTTATTTATTTACCTCCAGGCTTCTCTCCCCGTCTCTGTTCATGAAATAAAGTCATTTATTTTGGGATAATCGGGAATTTCTCGCTCAGGTTGAAACATTTTCAACTCCAGTAGGCTCATCGTTGCCTCAGTTCACACCACCTAAACCGAACTGTTGTCTGTCAGCCTCTATCAACCTCTTCCCTGTGACAATCTGTGCATTTGTGCCAAATGCTTCAGTGCGTATCTGAACGCAGCTTCAACAGTTACACCTCACAAATCTGGAAATTAAAAACAAATAAAGATTAAACCAACTGCTTTGTGAAGACACCCTGGCCCTCTAAAACTAAACACAGGGAGGCTGACAAATGCACTTTTTGCATAAATACTCACAATGTGAACACTTTGTTCTCATTTGGGGTATTCTTTGTAGTGTTGGATATAATTTTTTAGTTTGTCTCTCAATACAACATCATTCTTGTTCTCACTTTGCTGGGGCTAATTGGCTGATTGCATCGAATTGAAACAGCGTGATCTTGTTTGTCAAAGCTGCTGGATATGGTAGGAATACTTAAAAAAAAAAAAAAAAAAGCAGGTTGTGCACACTACTTAGGCTCTAGTATAGGTAAAATATTAGTGTATAAAAAGGTCTGACATTGGTACTGGAAGCAAATCACATTGTTGTATCCCTATTTATCATTATTAATGTAAAGTTAAATAATGTCTGCAAAGGCAAAACCTGCATTTGCACTCCACTTTACTTCACAAAAATTAAGCCGGCTGGCAGGTAACCTCAGGAGGATCAGGAGAAATTTGCAATGTAGCAGCTGCTGTCATCATGGATAAAAACCTGATTGCACTGATTATGTGTGACAATGAGGCTGCCATGACTCAAACACACCTGTGGACGGTTGTACAATAGTGTTGTCTCCCAACATTCCCCTGGACACCCCCCCCTTGCACAGCACCGTGCATCTGTTTAAAATGTATTTTTGAAACACTGCTACTGAAGCAAATGTCCTCCCTTTAAATAATGCATCCACATTCGTCCCTAATGTCACCACCTTTTCTTCTAGAGCATGGGAGCAATGTGTGTGTGGACATGGAGCAATTCAACAAAAATAAACAACTGCTTCACTGTGGCAAGAAAAAAAAAAAAGAAAAAGAAATGACTTGCTCTGCAAACTGCAGTTCCTCTTGTGTGAAAGGGCGCATTTCACACACAAAATGAAGACTCTGTAGAAGACAAATTAAAAAAAAAAAAAAAAAAGGTAAACACACATTTTGCATGCTGGGACAATACAAACGACGTTGCGTCTCCGGGTGTACAGGTGTGTGGCGGTTTTATCTCCGCATGCTTCATCACAGATCGCTGCATCGCTGCAAAATAAGTGCCTTTGTTATCATATAGGAGATGATAATATGGAGCTGGCCCCGCAGATGTGATCGATAAAAAGCGCCATCCATCCCCTGCTGTAACCCGCACAGGCGCATAAAATAACACACAACTGTAAATTACGAGCCACAAAAAAAAAAAAAAAAAAAAAAACACGCACGTCTGCTCATTTAACGCCAGTAACGTGTGTTTTATTGGCGTTTATGTTGTTGTTTTTTTTTCCCACCCATCGCTGTCATCTTGGACGAGGGCAGCCCGAGGAGACGCACTGTTCCTGATGGCGATGGTACAAATGTAGATGGTTTAGCAGAAGAACATTTGACACAGGTCGAGTGTTTTTGATCATATTTCGACCGGATTGTGAGGGTCTCCGTGTAGAAATGAGGTCGTAGTTATGCGTCCGAAGAAAAAAACAACACACACATCGTGAACAAACATCAACGTAAACACACCACGACGCGGAAGGAAGGAGGAAGGAAGGTCCTAGTTAAATCCCCACTCACACAATGCCAGCCCCGACACGACGGTGCTGTGCGTTGCTTCTGATAAATAAAACACAAAAACCGCGCAGACATTTGCTGGATAACCGATTAAAAAAAAAACAACAACAACACACACCGACCCTCCGCGTACAGAAAGAACAACGTGGCTTCCGCTCGGTGTAAATAAAGCCACACACACACGCGTTTTTATATATATATATATATATATAAATATATATATGCATGCACGGACTCCACGGGCTGGGCCTCGGGTTTGTTTTCCCGTCAGCGCGTCGAGGCCTCGCTGCAGCCGCGGCCCCCAGTGAAGCGACGCATTTGCGCACACGCGTCCCACACACAGGCTCGCTCTCTCCCCGCTCCTCGCTCGCTTTGCTGTTTTCCTTTATATTATCTTACCGGGTCCGAGCGCTTCCATGGCCGAGGCCTCTCTCTCCGTCTCTGTCCCGGCCTGGCGGCTCCGTACCGAGGCTGAAATTGGGGGCGGTATCGCGAAGCTTAAAGTGGCTAATTTAAGAAAAGGGAATATAGATAGATGCGTGGATGACTGCTGACTGGGCTGACTGACCTGAACTACCGCTGCTGCTGCTGGTTCTGGGGATTTGTAAGTGCGCATGCGCCAGTTAGAAGCCCAGGAACGCGCTGTGCGCATGCGTAATTTGCTGTACCGCACTGGCAGATCAAACTTTAATGATCCCATCCAGTGTGTGTGTGTGTGTGTGTGTGTGTGTGTGTGGAGGGGGGGGGGGTCACTTTGGATGTGAGAGTGTAAATATAAACAAATTAACAACAAATTACCATAATCAAACACCAGGTGAAGTGAATGGATAAATAAAGAGGTTGCAGAAAAGCAGTGGTGAATACTCAAACTAGTGGTGGAATGTAAAACATTCATATATATTCACTAAAATACTCCTGCACTGCACTCAAGTATCAACTGTGCTTTTACTGTACAAGTAATTAATTATTCACATAATTGATTAATTAATTACTTGAGCAATTCTATTTTATGCAACTTACAAATCAATTCTTATTTCTTACAGATAGATAGATAGATAGATAGATAGATAGATAGATAGATAGATAGATAGATAGATAGATAGATAGATAGATAGACTTTATTAATCCCAGAAGGGAAATTGGGTCATCATAGCAGCCGGGTACATTAAAATAAAAAAAATAAAATAGAATAAAATACTTAAGATAAGATAAAAAAAAAAGATAAATAGGTAGATAAGGTGCAAAGAAATTGTAGTTGCAAGATGGTGGTAATAGTACTGATGATATGATGGTAATGTTATTGTTAATAACAGTATATAATATACGCTATTCTGAAATGAGCAGTTCTCCATAATGACTCATTTAACTTTGGCTACCTTAAGTAATTCTGATGCTACTACTTAAGTACTTTAAAGTAAAATCTGAATCATACTTTACTAGCAATGCAACACTATACTCAATTACAAGTAATTATCCTGCATTGGAAATGATAATAATAATAATACATTTCATTTATAGAGTGCTTTCAAGAAACTCAAATACACTTTACATAAATTACAGCTATATCTACAACACTCAACAATGAATTGATCATAAAAGCACTTCTGAAAAGGTGGATAAGAAGTATTATAAGCAAAATTGCACAAAAGTGAAAGTACTCATATAATTTTGTTGTTGTTTTGTTGTATAATTTTCTTTAGATGGTCGAGATCGAGCTGTTTTGAACCATCCATTAGGTTTATTCCCACATTAGTTCCTATTTAAGTGGACGTCTCAAAACTTAATCTTATATAGGATATTGCACAAATAAACACCAGTTGAGTACCACTTCAGCAACTCTTTACTTATTAATCATTTTTTATTTTAATTTATTTTCAGTAGTAGCATGCATGGAACTATATTTGAATTTAATTCAGAGCAACTTAAATGACAGTAACCTTGAATCCTCATTGAAAGAAACATTTGCATCATATCCAATCCAACTTTATTTGTTAAGCACTTTAAAACAACCAAAGTTGACCAAAGTGCTGTACAGGAGAATAAATAAGAAATAATAATAAATAAGACATCATAACAGCTCACATGAGGCGCAAAATAACATATAATACAACAATAAAATGAAAAGACATAAAACATGAGTAAGAATAATAAGGTGGAGCTAATGAGTATCTTTCTTTCTTTTCTTTTTTTTGTTCACCCTCACTTTTTGCAAAAAAAAAAAAAAAAAAAAAAAACCCTTAGCCCCGCCCGCTCCAGCATTCCCGGTATTTAAAATCAGCTCCAGCCAAGCTGTGTCGTCAAAAAGTGGGCGGATACCAAACGCTCCGATCGACCAATAGGAAAGCGAGAACGGGGAGATTGACACCTCGGTGACGAAAAACTGCGGGCCAGCTGTCACAGCGCGCGAAAGATAAAAAAAAAAAAAAAAAACCTTCTCTCTTCGGTGCGTTTGGAACAGGCGGGAGGAAGAGGAACAACCCGGTTCAACGCGTCCTCAATGTGCGTTACTCTTCAACTTCTGCTGTGGCTGCTGCGAGTTAACGGAGCGTTGTCTCGGCTGGTTTGATCGAGCGAAGAGCCCGAAGAGCCCGAAGAGCCCGAAGAGCCCGAAGAGCCCGAAGAGCGTGAAGAGCCCGGCGGACAGAGATGAGCCTGGTCCTTTCTCAACTACAGGTAACGTTAAAAAAAAAAAAAAAAAAAGGTGCCATGTTGGTTAGTTTGGACATCTAACGTGAAAACATCCGACTTGATATGTGTTGCAGTTGGTTATGAGTTATGGGAAAAGACTGACAAGAGCAAATGTTTTCCAGATCGAAGAAATCTGCTCACTGGAGATGAGCTAGTTTGCTAACTAGCCTGCTAGGTTTTAGGTTTAGCCAGCTGCTGCTGCTGCTGCGGTGGTGGTGGTGGTGGTGGTGGTGGTGGTTGTCGTCTTGGCCTGGTGCCGCCGATTAAATGCATGTTAGTGAGACATTTTACCTTGTTTACTTCTGTTTACTCGTAAGCAGATTGCGTACTAGTGGATTACTCTCGGAAATCAACCACTTTTATGAATTCTTATGATTTGTACGTAAAGCAAAGTCAACTCTAAGCGTTGAAAGGAAGCGGTGTCGCTCGCTAACGTACATGCTCATTGTTTGCTTTATTGCAAGGCGCCACTTATATAATGGCACACCCTTTGACCTCAATGCTTCATGCTACATTTGCTTTTTACAATTACATTTCCAAAGAGTTTTTTGACAAATACAGACACAGGCTACACTAACTTTGGTATCCTAGAAAAAGTTGTGCAGTGGTTGTAGTCTTTTTAACCATGAAATTAATACCTAGTATCTTTTTTGGATTTAATAAATGTATAATTAAAGTACATAGAGCACAATAAGTTACCCTGAACACAAACATTTGGCAGTGTGAGCCTTAGATTAAGGCTATATTACATTGAATGTGCGGCCCCGTGTTGTTTTTCACAGACATCATACTACAGAAAATGCACTTCATGATGGGTGAATTCTGCTTTCTGTCATTGTGCACAGGCAGAGGGGCTCCCAGCTGTGGCCCAAACTGCAACAGAGAGCGATTCAGACAGCGGGATGGGCTCTCCAGCAGAGGACATGGTCACGGAGGCCGCTAACGATAAAGAAGAGCTTCCAGCTGAAGGTGAGGGAGACAGGAGATGAGTAAACTTGTTACAATTACATGATATGGCATCCCGTGACCCACGATAGTTTCCCAAATCTGCCGATGTCAGTCCAATGTGGAGGGAGAAATACAACTACATAATGAAACAGAAAAAGGTGCTTGAAGGACTCGTCTGCTTGTACTTGCAGATTAAAGATGATGGGAATCTTTTGCTCCAAGGGAGACTGAGGTTATATCAGTCCTTGAGTAATACTGGAGCAAACAAAAATAACATAGAAGAATAATAAACAGCATAAACCACAGCAACAGAACCCATTTCAGATAAGATGATTAACAGCTTATCTGATATTCTGCTGCATCACAAAAAAGTCTTAAATGATTTGATCACTGTCCAATTTGACTGTTTCTAAATTGTTATTTTGTTTTCAGATTCTGATGATGATGATGATGAAGACATCACAGTGCACAGAAAGCCTCATCGTAATGCCATTAGAGATAGTGACAGTGAGGAAGAGGAGGCAGCTGCGGAGAACAGCGTACACATGGCCGAGGCACTGGTCTTATCTGCTTCCAGCGGAGAGGAGATGGAGACCGGAGAGGCAGAAGAGAAGGATGAGAGGAAAAAGAGAGGGTCGCAGAAGAGCAAGAGAATAAGCCGCCCTCCCATTGACAGTGACGACAGTGAGGCCGAGCAAGGGAAATGTGGGGAAATGGAGGAGCAACCGGAGGTGGTGAGGAAGGAAGCAAAATCGCCAAAGGAACGGAAGAAGAGGGAGAAAAGTCAGAGGCATCGAGAGAAAAAAGAGAAGCGAAGCAAAGCGGTGGAAAAACTGAAGAAGAAAGGGAGGTTCTCTGAAATGAATGAGGTTAGTGCAGCTTGGCCCTTTTTCATTCAGTGGTAATTTAGTTTTCTCCCTTTTATAACTCTTAGTGAAGAGTGGTGCATCAAGGTCCCTAAAATTTGGACACATCTATGTCATAGGTTTGGAAATGGCACATAAACCTTGAAAAGGTTTGTTTCATATAAAGTACATGTTGCTGTAGATGTATAACAATTATTTTCACATTCTTATGTTTGTATCCATTAGGAATGATCTTTATGTAAACAGGGATATGGTAATATGGATGTGAAGTTGCACTGGACACCCAAATCATCAAATTAAGTACTCAACATCGACGCAAAGTCCCAAATTTTGGATATAAAATGAAAGGTCAAATGTTAAACTAAGCAGAATCAAGTGATTGTTATAGAATAAAAATCCCTGAAAATATTATATTGTATAGTTAAAGACAGCTTTGTACCCATTTCCTCAGGACACTCCTCTCCCTCGTGGTCTGAATGACAGTGGATGTCCGCTGGGCGACCCAGACCTGTTTGACACCGGTCTGGACGATGAGGAAGAGGAGGAAGAAGAGTCTCTGGAAGCCATCCGTGCTGCTGTCAAGCAAAAGATGAAAAAGCACAAGGTACAATAAAGATTACTATTTGAAATTGGAACCCTTAATTCAGTACCCCAAGGTTATTTCTTATGACTAGAGTTTATTTTTTAATCAGAATCAAAACAAGCACTGTGTTTATATGTGAAAGGCTTTTGCAGGAATTGAAGTCCTTGCTTATTGTTTTCACTGTCCTCAGCTGATTGATACTGATATTGAAATTGTTAAAGTTATTAACATTTTGTTGAAATATTGTGCTCAAAAGAGTGGCAGAATGTTGTCTAGACAGGCCTTTGCGTAATCGGTATTAAATATTGCTGCAGGATCCTCTCCTGAATGAGGAAGACGAGGAAGATGACGAGGCACCAGACAAACCCCAGCGTGTGGTATGCAGTGCCAAAATACTTGACTTATTATTCTAAACGCTGTAAAAGTTAATACCAAATACCAAAAGTCGGTTTCATTCTCAACATGTGTGACGTTTTCAGGAGAGGAAAGCTGCGCGTGCCAGCAAAGAGGCAATGAAGCAACTCCACAGTGAGTCCCAGAGGCTGGTCAGAGGTCAGTTTACAAGAAACACCTTTTTTTTAAATGTTTATCTGTCTATCGTGGCTGTGTGTTAACTGTTTCTGATAATGACTCCTCATTTGGTTTTGCTGATTAAAGAAGCTCAAGATGGTGTAGTTTTGGATCATCATTTGCAGACTTTTAAGTCTCATGTTTTCTGTGCCAGTGAGACTCCATATTTGACTCATTCTTCTGTCTTTGTAGAGTCTACACTTGGCCTGCCCTACCACATCCCTGAGCCGAAGACCATCGACCAGTTCTTTAAGAAGAGAGCCAGGCCAGAGGGTCCTGCCATGGCGTTGTTGAAGTAAAGACAATTATAACAGATAACATATGTTTAAGGACAACAGCAAATCACATTTTCCCAATTGTTGGGAATTGTTTAAAAAAAGGGCTGCTTTTATATTTATTTGTCATACACACATTGAACACATGAACACACAATTCAATCAAAAGTTTCAAGGCTGCCCTAATAAACGTAACAATGATAATCTTACTTTCTTCAGATCTACAAAGTATTCAGTCATGATGTTGGAGACGCCGTCGGCTCCCCCTCCACCTCCCACCAACCCACCCAGTGACTCCCTGCAGCCATCCACAGAGCAGGACTCTTCTCCCTCTCTAGACCTGTCGTCCACTCAGATCCAGCCCATACCTCATCCTGCTGCCACCTCGTCCCCGCAGCGGGAGGGCCTCAGTCAGGACGGCGAAGCAACTGCGAGCCTAGATCCCGACCAGGAATCCGGACCGATGCTTTACCTCTCTGAGAGTCTGCAGGAGTCGGTCACAACAGACGGAGTAGTGAGACCTGCTTCTGACTCTGGAGAAGAAACCCCTCCTGCGCCCTTAGAACGAAGCCAGACTGCAGTAACGTTGGACTCTGATGCCCTGCAAAAAGAACCTGTATCTGGGGCTTTGGTGGAGCCGTTAGCCGCTCAGTGCGGGAGCTCAGATCCAGCTGCAGCAGAGCCTTCAGCACAGCAACCCACCAAACCCAAGAAGGACAAATTGGCCATACTGAAGAAGTTTGGACTGGACCCACCACCTGTCGCTAAATTGTGTCCAGATGACGGAGCCTTTGTTCAGCTAGAACCCCCCCAGCTCAACCCAGGTGAGTGGTGATTCTTTAAGGATTTAGAAGTTAGAAGAATAAGAGATCAAGGGTAAGAATGTGTCATAAGTCAAACAACAGTTAGGATCCTTGTATTTACCTCTCATCTTTAACTAGGCGTGGAGGCCCTGAAGGAGCGCTACCTTCGTCACGTCAAGGCACCGGCACGCCCTCAGGGAGAGCGTACAATGCAGCTCAGCATAATCCGCAAAGACAGCACGCCGTCTGGTCAGGAAGAGTTGCACACTGAGTCAGTCACTGTCACTGTTACAGAGGGAGCAGAGGAGCCTGTGGCAACCAAACCAGGTATGGATACACGTGATGAGAACTGTATTATAGACAGGGAGACCAGATTGTTGACATCCTGAAATGACTGATCTCCTCTGTCCCTTTTTTTTTCTTTTTTTATAGGCGAGAGGCTGCTGACTCTGAAGCAGCGCCTGCAGCTCGCCATGGCCCAACGGAGACAGGAGGAGAGGGCACGCAAGGCAGAGCTGAATCGCTTAGACAATGAAGAATGTGGGGAGGAGGAAGAGGAGGAGGAAGATATGACGGATGAGTCTGAGGAAGAAGAGGTAAGATGGTTGTTTCTTCCTCATTTGGAATAATAAAATTACAGTATACACATTTGTGCTTTTGTCCCTTTTTTTTTGTACCCACTTCAAGCCTGATCTTCTCTTTTAGGGTGTAGATGAATTACTGGGAGGTGACGATGGTGAGGCGGAGGAGGAGGAGGAGGAGGAAGGCAGTGTTGCCCAGAGTATCAGGAGCCCTTCTCCCGTAGCACTGAATGGACCCTCGCCAACTCCTGACCTAGTTAACACAGATGGCACACTCATGCTGTTCCCGGGCAACTCCTGCTCTCGCACCGGGTAAGTGTGTTTGGACTTTTTGGTCGTGTGTTTCTTTGTTTTTAACAACTTTGCCTGACTCATGCACCTTTTTAAAATGTTTAATGATAAACCCACCTTAAATGAATTGACAAAATGTGACTATGTGGCCATAAAGTCTCACTTGATCATTACCTGGTTGTTCTATCTGTAAAAAAACAGCTTGTAAAATAGATAAAATATCTGCAACTAAAGAGTTTGTTTTTTTTGTTTTACACCTGTGTGTGTATATGTAAGCAGTATTGCTTCACATTCACTGTTCTCCTCTTTAGTGATGGCGTAAGAAGATCAGGTCCTTCTGGACAGGACAGCAGCAATAAAATGGGTGGGTAGAGAGAAATACCTCATTCAGTTACTTTTTAGACTAAATGTATAGCTATCATCAGCTTGAGAGAAAATGCTTTGAATATAGTCACAGCAATTCTTTTTTTCACATCTCATTCCACTTGTAAGTGCTCTATTTGGCATAGCTTATATATAAGTCTACTTAGCAGGACACTTTGTACTTTTGCAATGTTTCTACATTCTTTTCTGACTCGCTCATCCTTCTTGTCTCTAGAAGAGGACGACTCTCTGTCCCTGGTGAAGGACAATAGCCACAACAGCAGCTTTGAGCTGGCAGGATCTATGATAACCTCTTACCAGCCCGTCAATCATCAGCGCTCCACTGGAAGAAACCTCTCCAACTCATCCATCTTCCGCTCCCCTTCTCCCTGCCTCTTCAGGCCCAGCTTCCTTGGCTCTGCCTCCAAGGTAAGATAAAAGGTTTTTTGGTTTAATACGTAATGCATCAAAGATTACATCATCAGAGGTTTGAATTCTCAGAGATGTGCCGAGGGTTAAACAAATGGGTTTCAGTTCAGTCAAATTGATGAGGCAGAAGGGGTGCACTATTTTAGTGTTATTTAATATTATCTATCTATTGATTTGCTCATTAAGAAATACAGCCATTATAAAAGATATGATGCATACACAGAGATTAGGGAAGGGCAAGTACGAAAGAAAGGGGGGGGGATACTTTCAGCATTTCTATATTCTATTTGCTTCCGAAGAAGTGATTTTAAGTTTTCCTCTTCTTTTTACCCCATCAGAGTTCAGGAAAACTCTCTGAGCCCTCTCTCTGCCTCCCTGTTGAGGACTCCCAAGACTTGTACGCACCTCCATCCCCAGGAGCAGATTCGGGGCCCCTTGGTGGAGCACCTTCGGGCCCTGGTCTGGGAGGAGACTCTCAGGGTCGCTTCTCCCTGGAGGACGACACCCATTCCCAGTTACTAGATGCGGACGGCTTCCTAAACGTGGGGCCACGCCCCGGTGCGCCTCGCTCCCACAAGAGACAGTTGATCCTGGACAGCCTGGACGAAAACGCAATGGATGCCAACATGGGGGAGCTGTTGGGGTTGTGTTCTGGTGTTTTCGGGGCAGCGGAGAGTGGCTCGAGTCAGGCAAGAGGCATTGGAGCAACGCAAGAGGACGAGCTGCTCGGGTTGTGCTCTGGAGCGTTTCCACCAACACACGCAGGAGAGGAGCAGATGGAAACAGACAAGAGTAAGGAGAGAGGACAGGATGAAGAATCTGATAGTACCATGGATCAGCTGCTGGGGCTGTGTTCAGGGAAATTTCCTAGTCCAGGTAAGGGAGTATGCTGTCCCCCTTATTTTCAATGAGAACGCACCTACAATGTAGAAAATCCATTTCCACAGGTTAACACTAAAGACATGTCTGGCTAGTAACTCAGTTTTAATTTATTCTCTGAGAAATTAAACAGATAACTTTACAAGAGCCTGAAACCATGAGGAACCTCAAGGACCTATGATTTTCTCACAAAATTTGATTTTGAAGTTAGAAAAATTTGAAGCTTATAAGCATCTGTTTTTAATTGCTTTTCTTTTAGTTGTACCATATTTCAATTTGTCTCTTTTGTTGCAAATTTAAGGTCATGCTCACACGGCTTCACCCGCACAAGACAGGTACAGTACACACCCCTGAAACAATCCAGATAGTTCATCAGAAAGATTATTGTTCTGCTAAAGTTGAAAACTTTATAAAACTGCTCTTCTTGTGTCCATGTTTTCTCTTTTTTTACTTCAGTGATAAAGGATTATGGGAATATTAATTGCAATATTTATATGCTGTGTAAGATTCTCAAAGTGGTTTCTTCTGTATAAAGTAAAAAGAAGCCAGAGGAGGAAGAACAACAGCAGCAGGAGGAAGGGGAGGAGGAGGAGGAAGGGGAGGACGACGACTGTGAGTTCCGGCTTCTGTCAGATGTGGACAGTCATAGTGAACAGGTAAGATCAGGTCACATGCCTCATTGTCTCTGTTATACTTTGACTACAATAGTCCCACATCATGTATAAATAACATACTGGATGTATGTTTTTATGATGCAAATGAACAAGTGAATTGTGGGTGTATAGGAGGACAATGATGAGGATGGTGGAGAGAAGGAGGAGGACGAGGCAGATGGTGAAGACGAGGACAATGAGGTAGAAGAGGAAGAGATCCAGGGTGTGTTCTCACCACACCGGGTTAAGAAGAAAAAGAAGAAAATGTAAGTGTAGAGTCAAAAAATGGATTTGTCATTTTCATCAGATAATCTACGCTGTCGAACGGGTTCTGATAGTTTCTTGAATCCTGTTCACAGGCGTATGACAGACTACGTGGACTCGGAGGCTGAGCTCTCAGGCAGTGACTTGGGCAGCGACGATGAGGACGCAGACAGAGGCAGCGAATACGAGGAAGAGGAGCTTCTTGAAGAGCTTCCCTCTGATGAAGAGCTGCAGGACCAGGTCAACAAAATCCACATGTGAGTAACCGATCATATAGAGTCTGACATGTAAAGAGCTTAAGTCTCAAGATCCATTCGCCCATCCAGTCATTCTCATAAAGATTTTTTTATGTTTTCATGTGGCAACATCTTGTATCTGAAATGTTGTGAATTAAACTGAGAGATGAAAATGCTCCTACAGGAAGCAGATAATGGATGATGACAAGCGCCGTCTGAGGCTCTACCAGGAGCGTTACCTCGCTGACGGCGACCTTCACTCTGACGGCCCGGGACGAGCTCGCCGCTTCCGTTGGAAAAATATTGGTGAGTTGAGTTAAGGGAGTAAATACTCGTAATACTGTTGACTGGTAATTATTATACAGTAGTTGACAGAACACATAACCCAGATATTATATTTTCATTAGCTTTACATTAAAATGATACCATTTATACCATTTTACTACATATTTAAAATCAGTACAGCTTTTATTTATCCCTGCAAGGACAGTTATACTCAGCAGCTTGCCACCCGGATCAACAGACAGTCACAAAACGAAACAATCAAAGGCTATAAGCTTAAAAACTATGTGGAATTGGTAATAAATACATAAATAACTATTACTGTTATTTAAAAATAAATCTAAAAAGATTCACACTCACATTCACTTTGAGTCTGTTTAGATTCTACAAACTTTATTCAAAGTTGCTCCAACAAGCCATTGAGAATTTCTATTTGAATTCCTCCCCCAGATGACCGTTTTAACATGGACAGGACGGGAGCAGAGGGCGACGAAGAGGAGGAGGAAGATGATGGCGTGGACCAGTCTGAGGTCCAGAGGAGGAAAGAGAGACTAGAGAGAGAACAGTGGCTCAGAGAACAGGTAGGTCGCACACAGATAATAGTGAGGAGCCTGTAATAAAAATAACTCTCACTGTTTTGTAAATTTGCAGACTTAAAAGAGCGTCATTCCTGTAAACACGCAACTGAAAGCTAAATGCTTTAGTTCAAGACCCATGTGGTTGAGTCATCCCCCCCTCCTCCTCTGCAACAGGGTGTTGTTATTTTGTCTTCATTCCTTTCTCTGTGTCTCTTCTCAGTCTGAACAGAACGCCAAGAAAGGGGAAGATTTGGATGCAGATGATGAGAAGATTGGAGAAGAAGACAGTCAATTTATGAAGCTGGCCAAGAAACTGACTGCCAAGACTCTGCAGAGAAAAGGTCGGTTTGATACGCGGCCTCACAAGAAGAATCCCATGACTTCAAAAACACCAACATCGTGTTTTTGTCCAGCAATTATTACACTAATAGTCTTATGTAGCAAACATGTAGATGGGATCAAAACATTTAAAACACAAATCACCAGACAGGTTTCAGAGTATTTCTTTTCTGTCTAAATCTCAAAGAAAATTAATGCAAGGGTAGAAAGTCATGTTTTTTTAGTTCCAGTCCTCAGAGGTGACTGTTGAAGAATCTGTAGACAGGGGAAAGTATTTTACGAACTGTCAGTGAACGCAGCATGACAGTTGTCTAGATTGGAAGTGATGAAGGTGTGACTAAGATTTTTAGCAGAGAGTAACAGTCTAATCTTAGAGTGTCAGTTCCTCAGATACATCCTTTTTGATCTGCTTAGCGCTGTCAGTTGAGAATGCTGTTGGTAACTTCACCTGATGTGCCACAGAGCTTTGGAGATAAAGCAGAGCCGCACACACACACACACACACACACACACACACACACACACACACACATAAACACACTCTGACTGCACTGAAACACTGGCATGTGTCCCAGCGAACTAAACTAAACCGGACACAGAGCCGAAAGAGCTGCCAATACTTTCATTGCTAAATGGCAAGTTGCTTTAGAGCGTTCATTTCCCGACAGTTGTGGCATTCTTGGGTTCCCGGAAAAAGAAATGTGACTAAAACTAAAGTGGCTTCATGTAATATTCATGAGTTTTTGTTACTGACCGCTTCACATCCTCAGATCCAGATGACAAAGTGAGCTCTACAACAGGATGTTAGTCAGATTTAAAGGCCTTTTTAACAGCCAGTTTGCACTGCTGTACCTTTCAGAATAAAGGTACAGCAGTGTAGCAGTGAAATCTAGTAGATGTATTCATTTATTTGTTTTATCTATTTCAAGTTATAATATTGGGAGACTGGTTTATTAGACTGGGATTATTCCACTATCTAACTTTCCAAATGTTCACACTAGAGCCCCCTGTGGCACCGCAACCAGAGAAGAAGACCTCATCGGTTCTTAATCCTTTCCAGAGACCCTCGCAGCCCTTACAGGTACGTCACTGTCACTGGTACTGAACATCCCTAATTACGTTTAAAATGGTGAATCTTAGTTTCATTCGCTACCTATTTATTCTTCTGTTTCATTTTTATATCATTATCAGTTTAATTTTCGCTACAGTTGAAAACAGTTTACAAAAAACACATACAGAAGGTATTCCTTGTAAAACTTTCTGTTGTTGCATCAACAGGTAGCGTTTGACTATAAAATGGCATTACTCCATCACTTGTGAAGGCTTGAAGTCATTCTTCCAGCTCTTATGCTTAGAATATATATCTTGTTGTTCACAGACCAAGTATTAAGTCTTTTTTCAGTATGATTATAACTTGATTGCATGTGTTAGATGGAATATGTGTTCATATTGTAACATTACAAGCAGCCTGATTCTGTAAATGAGAGTTTTGTTTGAGAGTACCAGTCACTTTGGCAGACAGGCGGCCATCTAGTGGGTTAGTGGCTTTTAGAGGACCAGATAGTGTGGCCACTGGCCAGTGGAGAATAAAGATCAGTTTTCTACCTTGCACTGACTAAAACGGATCCAGAATGGTGCAGAATGAGAGCAGTTATCAACAAAGTGCATCACATATTCTGTGAACTGCACAAGGTAAATCTGAGATTTATGTTTTATTGATTTCTTCCAGGTGAGGAGAGGGTCACTACTGAGTCAGCCTCACTCCGTCCTCCAGAAGTTGGCTTCGATCTCAGAGGGGAATCCTCTGGCGCCCAGAAACAGCCGAGGATTCCTGTTTCAAACTCTGTCTCCTGAGAAGGACAACTCGACCTCAGACGCTCCCCAGAAACAGGTGAGCGAGAGGAATTTTACTAAAGAAATGTTCTCATGTTACTGCAGGTGTACAAGCTGAGACAGAAAGAGCTTGATAGTGTCCCAACAAAACCATTTAGGTTCCACGTTGCACCTATGCAGAGATGTATTAAGCTGAATATACAAAAAAAACATTGCTACACTAAGGGGGTTTGGTCATATTTCACCCTAAAATGTTGGTATTGGCTCATCACATAAAAGTCCAGGTATAACTTACTGTAATTCTGTCCATATAGCAGCTAAGGTAGTATACCACAGGGGACTTTCACTAAAGTGAAAGTGAAGTCCATTCATGTATATGTGAACGTTAATCCCAAATATCCTGGATTCAAATGCCAGACAGAAGTTAATATTTCAATCTTGACCTTCCAAAAGTTTGCCAAAGCTTCGGAGAAGTACTAATGCAATATAATACAAGTCTCAGGTATGTTTCCATGGCAACAATGCCAAAAAGAAATCACTACAAATGTTCAGCTTTGGGTCATTAAGTAGCTCACACTGACCTACCTCACCCCACGTAGTTAAATGGTAACCAGTTAATGAGCAAGCACTGCTTATATGCACCGCGTGTAACATGATGATGTTTGTTTATTGGTTCAATAAATGTTTCAAAATAGGTGAAAAGAGGGAAATGATCTCATGTTGCAGATTTAGTGAAACTCACCCCACACCTGCATGACCACAATTAGACAACAAGCAGCAAAATAAATGCACTGATGTGGGAATCTCGGGCTGCTTCTGACTTAACTTCCTTAACTTAACCTTCTCATCTGCTCTATCAGACATATCTTTTATTAGTTCAAAAAATATCCTTTAAAAACTCTTTAATATTTTGATAGAAAAGCCATATTGGCAGCTAAGGGTCAGTCAGATCTTTTTGGCTTCCCGGTCCTGACTGGTTGTGTCTCTTTGGCAAGATCTCACTGTTCTAAAATAAGCACAAAAACAAAATACTTTCCAAAGACTTTTGGAAGATCGCTCAGTGTGATAGTCATGTGAGTGTGATGGGTGAATGTATTGATTATGATGTCTTCTGAATTTAAGACACTAGGTGGAGCCAAAGCCCACTGCTCCTGTGAAATACAACTGTGTTGCTTGGCAGTTTTTTATTTCTAAGCATCTTTGATCACCATTAACTACATTTTACTACATTTGTATTAATTTAACTACAAAACACTCTTATTCATGTATTATCACATAATACATCAGTGCCTGTAGTCATTTTCTCAGTGTTCATCAAGGTTTCATTGTTCATTGTCTCAGTGTTCTTTAAATAGCATTTAACTTTGGATTTGTTTGACCCTCAGATGATGAAGAAGAGGGGGGCGGCGGGGGCCGTGAACCCAGCAGCAAAGAGGGTCTGCAGAGAGAACAAGCCTGCAGAACAGATTAAAGGCCCCCAGAGGAGCATCTTCAACTTCCTGGATCACTGAGGTCGCAATACATCAACTGAATGATAATCATCGACAGGCTGGGAAGCAAAAACTGATAAAGGCCGGAACTGACCAGCCACGTCCAGTATTTCATCAGCCAGTAAGATTTCAGAAATGAAAGAGGTGGTAGAATTATGGTTATGTGCCAAGCTGGCTGGTAGACGTCCTCCCCTCTGTCTCCCTTTGTGGAACACAAATACAGATGGTTGTACGCGTGTTTGCATGTTTACATTGCCTTAAAATGGCAAACTAACGAGCACCAGTGAGGCGTCTTTTTGATGCTTTAGATTTTCACACATTTGCTGTTCACTAATTCAGCTCGTGTGTCTAAATTTTAAATCTGTTTCGCCGTCAGAAACATTCCTCTGACATCTTACTTGACTTAATTGGGACTGTGTCAGAAGTCCGTTCAAAATGTTTTATCATGTAAATAGGATTTATTAGATTTTTAGTGGATAGGGAAATTTTGTATGACAATTTAAATGTATTTGTTTTACATTGTAAATAAAAGTGTATTTTAAGAAGTTCCTGGTCAGACTGGATGTGAGTTGTTAGTTGCACTTCAAGTACGATGCGTGTTCATGTGTGTTGGAGAATCCTCTGATTTTTCCTCATCAACAGGTTGACACTTCCTCAAATATTTTATAAATTTGGTAAAAATATCCACTACATACCTGCAAAATTCCCATGAACCTTTTCTATGTTTACTGCTAATTAGCAAATGTTATATATGATATATTAGCATTATGCTCATATAACAGCTCAACACAGTCTCGCTTTTAAATATGTTTCTGGGTATATATTTGTATTGATCATGATGCAACAACAACAAAAAACCTCCATGGAACCAATACTAACTTTCCTTGTTATGCTTTGTACTTTCTTGCCAGTATGCATGTAAAATAGTTCTTAAATTGCATTCATAATGATCTTTAAAAAGTTAGATTTAACCTGCCGTAACCCTGGACTTTTTAATTCCCTCCTGCAATGAGTCAATACAGGTTTTTCCCTCACTACAATACAAACATAGTTCATTTGTAAAGAACTTTTCTCATTGCTCTTAAAGGTGTTTGTTTGGGGTTGGAAAATTACTAAGGTATTTCTCTCAATGGTTTTCTGATTTCTTTTTTGGGTATAGAACAGGAATTTTGTACAACAACACATTTAAAATGCCCTCTGAGGCCTCTTCTCCTCTGGGTTATTGCTTCTTGGGCTTTAGGAATTACATATAAACGTATAATTGTTTCCCATATCATTCTTGGACGTCACCTTTCCTCAAATATACACTGTACATAGTTTTTAGGCCTCTTGTGGAAAAGACTGTGGTCCTCTCACCTCTTGACAGCAGAGCTATTTCCCTGCGCAGAGCCTGAATGTCATCACTCGACTTTAAAAGGGGAAAGTATCTTCTATAATAATCTCCAGACTGCACGCACCAAAGGCCACTGGAAACCAGTATAACAGAAAACTTGACTGAACTGGCGTTTCACAGCTTTTATTTCCGTTTGTTTGTAAGGGGAACACTGAGGTTCTGACAGGGATGGAAAGCTTGTAAACACTTGAATCCTTCACTCCACTTCTCCACCTGTCTTTTGCTTCAAATCTCCACACTTTGCTTCTTTATTTCACTTTTCCTTCCTGGTTTTAAGCGTAATTGCAGTTTAGAGACTAATGATTTGGTAAGTGGCTAATAATAGGCCAGCATTAAAGGGAGGGTCTTCTAACGAGCCCTTTCATGTCTCTCCATCTCATTAGTAGCTACGGTGATTAGGAAGAGGTCCCGGGGTTAGGAATGGGCGCAGGAGGCCCCATTACACATCATTAGGGGCCAACGCCAGGAGGGTCTGGAATGAACCCCATGGTGGGCCCCGCCTATAGCGAGCCGCTGTACCTGCAGGCAGGCCGGCTTAATCCTGCTGTTGTTAAAGCAGTGATTACATTCTTACCTTTTGTCAAAGCTGTTCTGTTTGTTAGTTGAAAGTCTCGAAAAACAAGCTCTGGGTTTCTGTGCAAATTTTAAGAGCCAAGAGGCCTTGAGCGAAGGAATAATATGATTTTGGTGTGGAGCTGCATCTATCATTATCTTTGAGCCATTACAATGCAATTAATGGAGATAAAGACTTGACTCCAAATCCTAAGGGTCTGTTTGCAGGGTCAAGAAAGCAACCCTAATTAGAATTTAATAGGAGTAATGTCTTTGCAAGTTGGAGAGTAATTCAGCTTTGGCATAATTCTGCTCTTTATTCCTTCTCCTCTTTCTCAACAATCAACACCACACCCGCTCCTCCAAACTGAATTTCACAACTTTGTTTAACCCCCGAGAGGGAATTACGAGGTCAACGCACTAAAGCCCAAAAAAAAACCCTCTCCTCTCCCTCTCCCCCATCCCTGAACTCCCATTTCACTCCACACTTGAAAGAGGAGGAAGGTTACATGTTTTGGCATCGAGGCCCGGCTTCTAAATATCTAGAGGACACGGATCTGGCTTTATTCAGATTATGAGGAGGAGAGAGGGCAGAGGGTGGAATAATTGAAGAGAAACATGAGCTGTAGCACCCAAAGGGGAGCGTGTGCGCTCGTGTCATGACGTATGCACTGTATGTGTGCGTCTGCTCACATCTATGCCTAAAATAAAAAAAGTGTGTAATTAGTGTGCAAAAGCAAACCCCAGTGCTGGATTAGTGGTTCAATTTAGCACGTCTTGGCTGATTTGGCTGATTTTTTAAGAGTGCTGGCTGTGAGCTGGAGGTCCAGCAGGCTTCTCTTTACAGTGTCGGGGATCTGACAGTGTAGCCCTGTGGGTGCTGCTGGCCGCCCTCGGCCACTGTCACAGCCGAAGACTGGTTGCTGGAGCAGATGTGGAGCCAAACTGAGGGAAGTGGGTCATGGCACTGCAGGCTGTGTACAATTCAAACAAGGTCTTATTATGCACAAGGTAAGTCATGCTCCTTTTTTTACTCTTTCCGTGTCTGTGTGTGTGAGGGGGGGGGGTTGGCGGTGAGTGTTTAACATTACAATAATCTGTCTTCCCCCGGGACGCCTCACAGACGACCCTCAGTCCAGCCTATCTCTCCTTCTATCAGGGTCCTCTGTAGTTGTCTTTTGTAACTTGGGTTTTTCTTTTTCTTTTTTTAGAGAGAGAGAGGGAGAGATGGAGGGAGAGATGATTTTGCGTGTGACGAGGCCTTGGGCGGACGGCTGTGTTTGATGTATTTTTTATGTGCTTAGGCTACTAGTGAACGATGGGGAGGGGAGGGGAGGGAGGAAGGACGCCTGAAGCTGATGCACTTGAATGGGGATGTTGTTGAAGGAGAAAGTGGGGGGGAGGAAGATAGGGATAGAGTGTGTGTGTGTGTGTGTGTGTGTGTGTGTGTGTGTGTGTGTGTGTGTGTGTGTGTGTGTGTGTGTGTGTGTGTGTGTGTGTGTGTTGAGAGAAGGAGGAGGACTCAAGGTTTTTTCTGCCGCCAGCGACGACATGTCAGGGGGATGAGAGCAGGGTGGAGTGAGACAGTGAACACTTGTTAAGTCTGTCTGATGTAGCCTCTCTATACCACACACACACACACACACACACACACACCTAGAAAACACACTTGCATGCACACACACATATACACATTCAACTACCGTGCCCTTAGATGTGAGATTGACAGTCACAAAAGCAGCTACAGTCACCAGTTTGGAGAAAAATCACACTGCAACAAATCCTGCAGTCCTCCCTTTTGCGAAGAGATGTGACGTTGGTTGTCAGCGTTGCATTGTGGGTAACAGTTTCAATGCCTTGAGCACAGTCCTATAATTGCAGATATCTCGTGATGTTGTGATAAAAAATGTAAAAATCCATCCTCCAAGCTTGATGTCGATGGGTTCATTGCCCACAAGAAAGGGTCGGCGTGTACTACAAATTCACTGTGTGACGTCCTTCATTTCCCAGAATGCTGTTTGACAACCTTGCTTGTCGAATTCAGCGAGACGAAGGTGGTGAGAGAGAGAAACACTCATGGCAGCAGCCCAATAAAGCCAACAGATGATGTTTGCTTGTTTTTTCCCCACAGAGTTTTGTGCCTCGTTGAAGTCACAAGTCTATTAAAGCTTCACTGCCTTTCACTGTCTCTCCTATGATGAAATGCCCCTTGTGTGACTGTTGAGAAACCCCAGTACAGACTATGTGTGTCCCTCTTAAGGTCAAACCTAACCAGAAACTCTACATTTGATAACACAAAAGTATGTTAAGTATCTGAATATTGCATCACTTCATGTAATGTTATACTTTTAAAGAAGTAGAGAAGGTTTTCTGCCATATAAGTTCAACCCTACTAAGCATTGTTTTGGTTATTTGAATGTGAAAATGCAGCTAGGTGTCTACTAAGTGCTCTCTTTAATGTTTATTGTATGTGGTAATTTAACTGTTCAATCAGACACAAATTATTATTTCATTTCATGTGATGTTAAAATGTGTTTAGAGGGGATCTTTAACTTTAAAGTTCCCACAACATTCACATGTAAGGTGAAACACATACAGACTTGAACATAAGATTGAAAAGAAAACATAAAATACATAACTCATATAACAAAATAATGCAGAACTAAATCCACCACGCAAGCTCACACAAAATGAGCAAAAAGGTGACTCCAAAACATAAAAACAATTGAAATTTGATTGCCTCTTCCTCCATAACCTTGTATTATATAACATACATAACTACCCTTTCGATAGCATTTCAACTTATAATTTATATACATACTCCCCTATTTAGCACGTACAAACAGTATATAAACATTGGATAAATTGGTTATAACGCTCTATATTGTAGTTATACGCAGATTTGAAGGGGTTCATTAATGTATTTGTCAACACCTTTAACTCCTCCATAAGTGGGAACAAATCCTCCACATTAATAAACACTTAAAGGTGTCCTATAGCTGTGTACACTGATTTTATAGTGTGTTATAATGTATTTATTAAAAGTTAGTGTACTGCTTATGAATGCTAAATGGGTCAAAGTAAAGTGTTACCTTAAAAAAAATAACTTTTCAACCATATAGTCCCCAGTCCTAACTGCTTTAGGTGTTGTTTTGTTGTTGTATAACACATATAGGCCATAAACACACACAAGTATTATGAGTTATGATTTTTGCCATAGGGCTGAACGAACTCAAACAGCCCAGGATGTCACTGGAAGCATGTAATAGAGTTAACACCATGCCATCATGTGGCTTTTGGGCCTGTTGCTGCACATTCAAAATAAAACCCCATTACAGTAAAATAACAAAGGGCTCACAGTAACATTACAGCACTCTCTGTCCTCACATTGTCCCTCTCCATTCTCCACAGCTTCCCTTCTCCTCCTGCCCCAGCCCAGTTTAGGAAATGAAGTGTTATTAGTCAGCCAGTCATTCTCTTTTTTTTCCCCTTCCCAGAACCACAGCAGGCAGGCAGCGAGAGGATGGGAGGAGGAGGAGAGAGGAAGAGGAAGATAAACATCACATAGGAGTGTCGGAGGAGGGGCGCAGTGTCCAGCTTCTCCACCGAACAGCAAACCAGCAAGAAAGGTAAGAACAAACCAGAACCTCCATGCAAATGCACTCAGGCGGACCTGTGTCAGTCCTGTGACTTATTGAGCCAGCAGATAGGAGATGAAAGGAAGGGTCTCAGCTTGTTTTTACTGAGAGGGGATAGAGAGGAGACAGCACTGACATGGGGTGAGCGTTACATAACGCCCGACGTACATGAAATATTCCTCTTCTTTTTTTCCCTGTATTTTTATCTCATTTCACTGCGTTAAGAGGACGTTTTGAGTCTTTTTTTAAAACCTTAATGGTTCGCTGTAGATGGATTAGGATGTAAAACTGTCGTGTTTTGGGTGTTTTTTTTTTTTTAAAGCCTCATATTCATGACTAAGCCGTAAATATGCAGCCACTGAGCGCCATTGGTCGCATTTTTTGTGTTTTCTGCCGTCGTCCGTGCAAAGGCAGGCATCTTGTTGTACAGATAAGAGACATCCACCCAGCAGCTGGATTATTTTGGTATTATTTTTCTATTTCTTTCCTCGCGTACTGATGTTTTTGCATGGGTAATGTGCTGATACATTAACAGATATCTATCCGTAAACAGCCACTGTAGATTATTATTTTTTTTACTTATAAAATTCAGCTCTGGAGGGATAAATATGGCGATTTATTTTTATTTTTTTAACATTAATAATCAGGTTTTTTTTTTCTCCTCGTGACCGTGAAGCATCAGCCTGCTGCACACGCGCGCTCCCGGCATAGCCACGGTCGCTGTCCTTCAGCACCACGTGAACGCGCGCATAGGGGAGGAGAGGAGAGGAGAGAGAGGAGATGGGGGATTGATTGACAGCAGCCTGAAGTCAGGATTAGAGAAATTTCCATTCTGAGGAGACATGTAAATATTTGATGCTAATAGAAGTGGAGTGTGCAGACCAGCCTGTAGTTGTAGACATTATAAACAAGGAGTTTGAGGGGTGTTCTGGGGTTGGGGTGGAGTTGGTGAACTAGGTTGAATTTTCTTCAGTTTTAATGTCGCTTTGGCTCATCCATGTTCGTCCACTTGTTTTTTTCTTGCTTTTAAACCTGCTCCTCTAGCCCACAAATTGCAGATACTTTACATTTTGCAGCTTTATAGGCTGCTGATGTTTATGTATCTTCTATGCAGCTGCTGGTTTTGACTCGTGTTTGGGCTCGAAATCAACTTGCAGAGATTGTAAAAGTTTGCAACATTAAGTCAGTCAAAGCCACTTTATCATTGGCTGATGACACCGCTGAGAGCTCGGCTTGTTTTGAGAACTTAGATTATCCAAGATTGGAGAGTTTATCATCACAAGAGCGCTGAGTTAACAGGCTCTGTTTTGTCTGGAAACCTAATTGGTTGGACAAACAACAGGAAAACAGAGCTGCTGGGAAGAGGACAGTGTGGATTTGGTAGCTAAGGGAGTGCTGGTATGACTCATGAGTTTCCCTTCTAACTTCAACACAGAAGAGGTTTTAAAAACTCTTGCTGCTTTTGATCGCAACCTTTTTAGATACTAGCGCAGATAATGTTCCTGACTAAGCTGGTACAGATACCAAAGTGATACCTTTGAACGTTTTTCAACAAAAAAAAACCTGTTTTCGTCTAACCAACTTCTTATTTTTTTTATTTTGTTTAAACACTAGCGAACACACAAGAGCAAATCTGGACAAGCCGGAGAGACAGTTTTTGATACTTTATGACCTTTTTTGCCTTTATTTGATAGTGACTGTAAAGATACAGACAGGAACAAGAGGAGGGAGAGGGGCACAAACTGCAACAAAGGCCAGAATCGAACTGGAAAACCTTGGTGCATTTAAACCACTAGGCCACCAGAACGCCTCAGTCATGGATTATGTATCTTGAAGTCTCAATTCAAGTAGATGTTTGCATTGTAAGGCTTAGAAGAAAGAAAAAACACAAACTGAACTTATGGTTCTGTCCCTTGTCGTTTCAGTGAGTCTCAGTCGAGGTCAGTGATGCTTCACCATCAGGACCAACCTCTGAACCCGGCCTACGGAGGGCAAGGAGGTTCCAACAACGGCTCCTCCTCCTTGCTGCGAAACAGGAAGTGTGACAAGGACGGCAACTTCAACTTCCTGCCCGGCAAAGATGACGATGGCTTCACAGGCAACGGAGGAGGAGACGAGAACCGAAACCAGGTGCGCCCCCGCAACTTGGGCCCGCTGGGTCGCGACCCGCCGAATTCCACGCCGTCTGCTGGGTATCACCACAACTCAGGGCTTCTGTCACCGCGCTCCCGCCTGCCCTGCTGGAGCCACCTGGAGCCCCTGCCCGAAATCGAGGCCGGGGATGACGGTTACGGCCGGGTGCCCCCTGACGGAGCGGAGGAAGGTAGGATGGAGGAGGAGGTGAGAAGGGTGATGATGAGCCAGCATGAGGAGAAGCAGAGAGAGAAAGGGGAGCAGCAGAGGAGAAAAAGCAGCTTGGGCTTCAGAGGACGGGAGGAAGACGAAGACGAGGCCGGGCTGAATGACGATGACGAATGGGGCGACACCGACTCTGAGTCCGACTTTAGCGTCCGGTCCGGTGGCAGCATGTCCTCCCTTAACATGGACAGTGGAGGCGAAGGAGTGCTCATGGGAGGCTGGGACCGCATCGGAGTCGGGGAACCAAAATCCAACCACCAGGAGAGTGACCCAGCCAGAAACAGCAACAGAGAACCAGCTGGAAGACACAGAAGATTCAGCCGCAAGTCGCTGACGGGAAGCTACCTGGGAAATCTTCTGGAGGAAGGAGCAGAAGAGCAAGACAACGACGACGACCGGTCCTCTGACTCGGACGGCGAGCTGCCAGAGCTGATGGACGCGGTGTGGACGCTGCGAGACCGCGAGCGCTTCAAAGCCCAGGAGATGGAGAAGCACCAGGTGCAGCTGACCATGTACCGCCGCTTGGCGCTGATCCGCTGGGTCCGCACCCTGCAGAGCCGCATCCAGGAGCAGCAGGACCGCCTGCAGTCCAGCTTCGATGTCATCCTCACTCAAAGAAAAGAACTGCTGCGCATGGGCGCCGCCGCAGCCATCGCCAACGCCGCACCCGCTGCCGCTGTCAGCCAGTCGTAAGGAGAAAGAGGGGGGGAGGAACTGAAACAGGAAGTGGTTAAAAAGGCGTTTTTGTTCTGTTTGCTTCTACCCTGAAGACATTTCCCCTGAAAAGAGAAACATCTCCCATAATCCTGTTTGACATTTTTGAGCCTCACACTCATGTTTCTGATTGTAATGGCACAAAATCTTGTGTTTTTATACTGGCATCTCACCCAGAGCATCAGTAAATATACCAACTGAAGACTGGACATTACCCCCTGTACCAAAATGTAGGATTTTAGGATGTATTCTGGTCAAAACAACGAGATGATGAACACTTTGCTGTGAGATTAAAAATGTCTGTTTATGCTCTACTTCTTTGTCTTGACCTGTGCGTAGAAAACACCTGCTGTACCAAAAAAAAAAAAAGTGGAAAATATCATGTAAATTTTACATTATTAGAGATGATTTATACCCGGAGATCAGGCTGTATATATAGAGAGATAATAAAGTACATTAAAAGAATGAACAAAATGATCTTGCATCTGAGCTTCTTCTGTGTCCCTGTTTGTTTGCACACTCATAAGACCTTCATGAAATTTTAGCTTTTGTAATAAAACATTTTCAATAGATTATTTTGAGGGAAAGTCCAAGGAATTGGCAGATAAACCCACTTTTAGAGCCCCGGGGTCTTTTTTTATTTATTTATTTCACTACAGATCAGCATGTTGATTTCAAGGAGAAGGTTTATCAAAGCCCCCTCAGTGCAGATACGACTAAAGAAGGGCAGTTTTTATCTTTTGTAGATGTACTTGCTGTACCGGAGCCCTTGGGCAAATGACCTTTCCAGCTAACAATTGCCTCTTTGTCAGCTGAACAAAGTTGGTTTGTATCGGCTCATCACACGGGGTTGGGCAGTGTGTGTTCTGCGGGGAGTGTGATAGCCGTGTGAGGCTCAAGCGTCAATCTTTATGGGCATGGCTGCTGCCGCCGCGGGCCATTCCGAGATCATCTCACCTCTTTTCCATGTGTGCGTATGTGTGTGTGTGTGTGTTCAGAGAGATACCAGCCGCGTTGCCACCCTATAATCTCCATCCTGAACGAGTTGTGCCCCCCCCGGGGAGCCTGTCAGTCTGCGCCCCGGGGCCCTGCAGGTCCTATCCGGCCGCGGTGAACAGACGCCGGTCCGGTTGCGCGCAGGAGAGCCAAACCCCGGGGCAAGTTTGGGATAATCCCCGGCTATGCCTCCCAACTAACTCCCGTTTATTTTCCGAAGCTTATCGCCTCTCCTGGACGCAGGCATCGCAAGTGAAAGTCTGAGTCTGATTTACATATTGATCCCTTGTTCGCTGGCTGAAGGTGGATGTTTGAGAGGCATGAAAGCGCGGGGATAACATGTTTACACCGGAATAGTGACTTGTAGGCAACGCGCAAGCAATAAAAAGGACAACGAGGAGGAACAAACGTGCCTTTTGATGGCGATTTTGTAAACCACCGAGACGCGATTTCAGGGTAGGAGAGGTTAGAAATTCATCCAAACAAAGCTCATGAAACACTGAGATAAATGAGCCCCCAAAAAGCTGCAAGAGCGCTTCAATTCACACAGGGAAGGTAGTGCCTGATCAGTTGTGCTTCAGGAAAGTGTATTTTTAAAGCAATGGTAATGTTTTAGGTGTTTTAGGTGCATCCCCCCCGATGGTGTGCATGCTTGTATTAAAAAAACCCGGTTTATATGGTTGAATTAATGGTTTCAGTGATGGTTGACAATTCATTTACTAATGTTTTATTGTTTATAAGTTCTTTAATTAGATTGCATTTTAGTTATGGCTGTAAAAAAAAGTCTCTCTTGGGCTGGTAAATCATCATGCAAAATAAAAGGTAATCATATCCTCAGCCAGAAATGTCAATAAGTAATCAATAAGGGTCACATGTATTTCACTTTCTAATAATCAGAAGTTAGTAAGTAGTTCCTAATCATAGATGTTCATTTCTTATTTCTACAACATATTCAGAGTTATATACATTTTGAACCTGGTGCTCTTTTGAAGCACTTTTCCAAAGGGGTCAAAGGTCAAACAGTCCCTTGAGCACATCTCCCTGATGAACTAAAGAGCTAAAAAGACAAAGTGTCCACTGAGGAGAACAAACACCATGCTGCACAGAGACTTTACACAACCTGGCAAACAAGCATTTGTTCCTATTAATGTCTTATAACTGATGTCTAATGCATTATGGTTCATGAATTACAATAAAGCCATTAGTTAAACATTTTAAAGTGTGCCTTATTAGAAAGTGGCACTGCCATTTGCAAGAGAAAGACGACTCCATAATATTTTTATCCATTTGACATTTAAAAAAAACCCAGGATGTAACTGTGAAGGATCTCTACTTTCCTCAGCGCCGGGGCTCCTGCTGCGGGTGCACTGACAAAGCGCACTGCGCAGACGTGGGTGCGCCTCTGCCTCTCTCAGCAAATCTGCTAATTGAATCAGAATTAAAAGGGGAAAGAAAACGACAGGTAGGGTGTTAGATGTTTCTTGTTTTTTTTCATTGTAAAACGTCCTGGGGAGCAGAGAGGTGCTGCACATCTGGGCCTTGTGGCACCCCCATGGCGCCATGAGGAGGATTTGGCACACTTCACCTTCTTCACCTCCAAAGAAAAAGGGAGACCACAACATTCCTACTTTTAAATGTCTGAAAATGATTTAAATGTTTTTCTTCCTCCACTGCAATGTTTTTATCCCAGCCAGAATATAACTCTTCTTCCATATTTTGTGTGCAGGGTTTCTAATCTAAAGTATCTCTAAAGAAATTACATCCTTTTATTTTTGAGATTTTTTTATATTCCCAAAACATAAATATAACATTTATTTTACAGAAGCACTTCACCTCCTCAAATACAACTAATAACCAATAATAATAATGCCATTATACGTCTTCTTGTACCCACATATACAGAAAAAGTAGCAGCCTAATCTATCTGATTACTTGATTGATTGAATTTAGGCTATTTGATGATTAAAATACACATTAATTCTGCACAGCAGTAGTTACAATAATCAAAGATAAAATCACAATAAAAACCTTATTGCTTATTTCTATTCCTGGACGTAAAACAAAAAGACACAACATGAAAACCTTTCATTCCTTTTTTATTCTTTCTATCAATTCAGAGCTTCAATCTGCAATAAAACAATACATTTAATGCTAGAAAAGGCAGGGAAAGAAAAATATGTTTATTACCTTAAACACCAGTTCAAAGAAAACAAACATACACTGGAGGAGTGACAGATTTTACATGTCCCAGGATTTCTTCAGAATATAAATGTGGCTACAAATGACGGTAAAAAAAAAAATGTTTTCAAGACCAAAGTTGCTCTCTGATGTGATTAAATTTAGGTTCCATTGAATTGTAGCAGAATAGACAAATAGGGATACTAAACAAGTCCAAGCAGAGTATTTTAAGGTTATTTCATCTGTCTGGGCTGACCTCATATATTCCCTGACCTATGACCTGACTCAGGCTGAAACTTTATTAAAATCCTCAAAGAGAAATTCTGTTGTTTCACTCTTCATGGTTGCACACACATGCATCTCTTCCCTCGAAGACACACACCAGCTTCTTTGTCAGGACGACTGCAGTTAAACAGTGTCCACAAGGGGGAGACACTCCATCACAGACACGCTTAGATCAGCGGGTCACCTGCTGTTGTCTCTGTGTTTTGACAGCAGGGGGCAGCAGTGTGCACATGGGTGGATCATCCAGCAGTGGTGCACTTAACGGGGGGGCACCTGGGATCCATGAAAGGGTTCCCATTGGGAAGATTGTTTTTTTACTACATGTTGAATGATATAATGCAGCGGCTCCCAACCTGAGATCAGGATCATGATACATCAGAGGGGTCATGGGATTATTAACAGGATAGAAAAGCAGAAAAAATTAAATAAAAATCTATTAAACAAAAGATGTTGCTGAAATCTTTGTGCTATTTTCTTTTGAAAAAAATAGGACAAAAAAAACTCTAGACCTCATATGAGGTGACATTGCTTTGTTTTAAGTTGTCACAAGCCAAAACCTTAGTTAGGAAACACTGATAAAATGCACAGGGATGGTTGTTTTAAAAAAAATTGTAGTGTAAGACTTATTTTTTAAAGTTTTAGGCCTTTTTTTTTTTTTTTTACCATTTTCTGAGATTGTACAGATATTTTTTGAGAAAGAAAGAAAAAACAAGACAAGTAACTTTATTGTTATTGTTGTGGTCACAGAGATAAATAAAGAACAATAAATAATAAAAATGCATACAGAAACATATAATCAATGTATTTATACATTTATACAGGGCCCACGTTTTGTGTTTGCCTACTTCCCCTTCTACTATTTCCTTAGATTTTACATTTTTGAGCCTCAGCGTGCTTGAAAACAAAGAAACAAAGAAATAAATTACAAAATTAGTAACAACTTTATGGTCTTCTTTACAATCACAATGATCATCCTGCAGGAAACTTCATCTCCGTGTATTGAGTGAGCGTTTCCTCAGGTTATACAGAATTATTTTTAGTCTCAAGTTGCTCGAAAAGAAAGAACGCTTAAAAACATCCTGTAGGAACATATACGTCCATGTTGAATTATATAATTTCCCCCCATGTTTACTTATATTTAACACAGAAAATAGGAGTCTGCTGTCAAATGTGGATCAAAACCGAAGTTATCTGAAATATCTGTGATATCTTCTTGATATTGTGTTGCTGCCCTTCTATGAACTACTTTACAAGCAGTTTTCATCTTTTAATAAACTGTCTTTAAGGTTGGAAATCTCTTCTTATTCTTCCCTGTCTGACAGTATCATATTGTGTACCAGCTTCTTCCAGCTCTTCCCTAAAATTCAGACAAATTCAGTGTCTTTGAAAACTTTGGCTCTCTACTAGAATTTAAAATAAAGTTTTTGTGGTTCTGAAATGCATTTGGCTGCACACACAGTAAAAAATTACTGGATCCAACTTGATCCAATGACACAATACTGGATTGACTTCATCAAGTGCACATGAGCAGAAAACCACGCAAGTCAACAGCTTCTTTTTCGGGGGTTTAGTGATATTCCTGTTGGGTTATTTACCCAAATTAAATGTAAACTAGCTCTTTTAAAACTAGTGTGCCACTATTCTCTCACTGATCGTGAATAATATGTGTACCTTTTAATATTTACATTGTTTTGTACAACTAACGATACATTTTTAATTGTTTTAAGGTTCAACGTGAGCCTTTTGTTGTCTAACAACGAAATAACTGGTTATTCTGACCCAGTTTTGGATAAATAACCCAACACTATTATAAAAAAAACACTGGGTAAAGTTTAATTCAACATACTGTAATGAAAGCAGCCCTTTATATATATTTTGTACATTTGTGGCTGTGTAAAGCTTTAATTCTTCCTGCTGTCAGATTTCCCTCCCCGTCTACAGCAGCTTCAGACAGTTATATCATCGTCCCATCAAAAGTCCTTTCAGATTAAGATTCCTCAGGACAAAATCTGAGGTCTGTGGTCTTGCATTTGGACGCCCTTGACATGAAAAAGTTTGGGAATCCCTGCTTCATCCGCGGCTTTAGCTGTTGTGTGGAGCTTTTTTGAACACAAGAATACATATATACCCTATCATACTCTCTCTCTCCCCTTCTTCCCTCTGCCTGATGTAGTGTGACAGTGTGTTCGCCCGCAGCACTCTGCTGGCGTGGAAACAATCAGCTTTGACAGAAAGGGGGTGGTGGTGGGGAGGATAGAGGGAGGTAGAGGAGTAGGGAGGGATGAAGGGAGTGGGAGGGGTGAGGGTGGGTGGAGGGGAGGGGGAGGCTGCGGCCCCGAGGCCTGTGTATGATGAACTGGATAGAAAGACCTGTCGTCAGAGGAGAAATAACACACTACATATAGATAGATAGATAGATAGATAGATAGATAGATAGATAGATAGATAGATAGATAGATAGATAGATAGATAGATAGATAGATAGATAGATAGATAGATAGATAGTGCTTTCAATTATTTATCATTAAGTTTTTCCCTCTTTTTTATTAAATTCCTGTTGTATTTTTGGTTTGTTTTAAAACAATCAAGCTGATATTTTGGCTAAAACTCTCAGAAAAAAGAGATCTCAATCTCAAGAGACCTCCCAGGTTAAATTACGTTTAAATAAAATACCAAAAATGTGTTCAGAATTGTTCCAAGACAAAGGAGAAACTTCCCATATAAATTACACTGAAGGGAAATGTACCTGTTTTAATTAAATGTCTCATTGTATTCAACCATTAATTATAATTTTGCATTAGTTTGCTCATTCTTGCCGAACCCAGTTATTGAATTTAAACACTTCAAACTCTCACCAGCAACACATTTAGAAAAATCTAATTGTTTCTTGTCACTCACTCTAAATTGGCTTAATCTGACCTGACTTGAAGCCTAAACGGACAAGCTTAAACATCGTCAAAACTTTAATTGACAAAGAAAACAAAAACAGGTCAAACCCTCCTTTAAAATGTGAACATTTTATTAACCGAAACATCTAATAATGTGTTGCTACAACCTGTTGGCTGAAACAGAAAACCACACAGCATTTAAAGGCCTTCATGACCCCAGTGGTAGTCCCCCACTTGACTCTCTTGACTAATTCAGTTAAAGCAATCAGGTCCATTATAAGGGCCCCTCTCAGGACTTGTCAGTGTTTGATTCCAGGACTTGAAGCTTGACTGTGTGTTTGTGTGTGTGTGTGTGTGTGTTAGTGAGGAGGAGGGGTGTGTGCTGACGGTTCAGCTGCCTCGTCTGCTATAACCAGCTAATAAATATGAAAACAGCAGGTTAAAACTTTTTTATTCGTCCCGTGCCTGAAAGGATTATACCCTTCTATAGAGTGCCGTGAAAAATCCCCCAAACCTCATAATGCCCAATGTTGTCCCATAAAACTGTGTTGGACAAAAGAAAGAGAAAGGGGGCTTTTTCACGCATAAGGGGTTTTCTCAAGAGCACATTGAGGGGAGCCCAGGCCGGGACCCGCCCATAGATTATCTGGCTGTCGGTGAAAGCACGGCTGGAAGCGGCAGGTGCGTGCGCCAGGCACGGGGGGTCACGGGGGGCCCGGTGACCATGCAGAGGGTGGAGAATGCTACGCAGCTGCCGGCAGGAATGTTTGCAGATTGTCACTTCCATTTAACTTGCTCTTTTTCTTTTCTCTCCTCCCTCCCCACCCCAACCTAGAGATGGAGCTGGTCTCCCAGGTTTCCCCCTCCCACTCCCAAGCCGTGGAGATAGGGGCTAAACGGTGACACCCTGTCCACAAAAGCGACAAGCGGCGCGGGTCGTCCCCGCCTCAGAGCCGTGAAATTGTGGATTAAACTGATAAGCAGCGAGAAAGATACAGATCCCACATTTTTTGAGGGAGGTTTATGGGACTAAATGAATGCCAAGTAACTCATAAGGCAGGGTTAACACACTCTTTAACTCCATCTCACTGTAGTCCCCAGAGGCTTCTTTCATACAGGTTATTGGATTTCAGGTTTTTCCGAAGCGCAGGCGTCAACATATGGTGGTCTGTAGATGAAGCTGTTCAATAATGCAGCTCATGAATTTATCTCTGCAACTTTGCCAAAAATTAATCAAATAACACAAAGAATGCAAATTGCACGCCTCCTAAATTCACAAACTAATCTTTTGTCATGTGGCCCTCTCATGGAAGCATCTCCTCTTATCTTAAATTTCATGCATTCAAAATAAAGTCTGCATTATTACCAGAATTCGTTTATCAAAGAAGATAGTCGTCCCCCATACTGACCCACGTAGGCTGCGTCGTTGCCTGGAAATGGCCCTCTTTGCGCCACCTTGGTGCTCTAATCTCTGCCGTCCAAACTGTGTCCCCCTTCCAAACTGTGGCCTAAGGCTATGTGTGGGTCCGCAACATAATCCCCTTCAAAACTCTGCAGTCCCTGTTATTCCACTGGGGTTTGGCTAAAAGTGCTACACGTCAAAGCGGCACAACGCTGCTTTTTCACACCATCTTCTCGCAAAAAAAGGGATTAATGTCCCCACCATTATGAATAATGAGAATGAATAACAAACAGCCCGTCTGTTTATCCCGCACGATTAAATAAAGGAAAGTGTGTTCTTGTGCTTTCTATTGAACTGTGTTAATGGAGGTGACACACAACCAACAGAATGGGGTGAAACCAGTGAGTGAAGTTACCAACTGGTGCTTTCAGCCAAAGTATTGGCCCTGAATGTATCTCTTAATTAATGTCTGAACTGAGACATTTAGTGTGTGTTTTTGAATGTAAAGAAGGCAAGAAATACTCAGGCTTGAACACAAAAATTAGTTAAAAGTTATGATAACAATTAATGGACACAACACTTGTCCTTTGTATTTTTTTTATTCATCTAATTTATTTATTTAGTAAATTTAGGGGCTTAATAACCTGACAGGAGGGTTTCACAGTCTGCTATGAAAAAAGTACAAATGGTGGATGTGTTTTAAAGTTCGGTAGTTTTAGACTTTTTATCCTTTGTTTAAAGTATTTAAAGGTTAAAATACATTAATGTTGGGAAATTAAATCCACAGCAAGTATAAATAAACTGTTAACTGATTTTTTAAAAAAAAGATAAAATACAAGAAATAGAGCTTTTTTTAAAAAACTAAAAGTGGTGCAGGGGACATTGGAGGACTGGTGCCCGTAGTGACTAAAAATCCTGGTTACTGCCCTGTCATGAGACCAAGTATGAAACACATTGCTCTTCTCCTAGTGAGGGTCAGTGTGATCAAGATAATCTAAATAACAAAATATGTGAAATATTGCAATATTCTGGTCTTAAATTTCCTGTCTGCACCTCTTTAAAGTGAGACTATGTAACTTTTGAAAGAAGAAAAGAACGCACTCACCTTCTGTGTTAAACTATGTATACACTACATTTAACTTCTCATAATTGCCATCAATGGTTGCTGTTCAGCGGACATTTTAAAATGTCTGCTCTGTATAACTCTGTATCTAACTTAAAGGTCCATTTAAGAGGATCTATTTGCAGAATAACTATGTTTTCATTAGTGTATAAACACCTGGAAATAAGAATCGTTGTGTTTCTATTACCAGAAAATGTGCCTTTTTTTGTATCTACAGATGCCACAGGTCGCCTTATATGGAGGCCACCATGTTGAACTGCCATGTTTCTACAGTAACCCAGAATGGACAAACCGAACACTGGCTCTAGATAGGACGTATTTTGCACTTGGAAAGGGAACTATACTGCTAGATGCTTCTAAATCCTACACACTGGACGGTTAACATTTATCTTCTTGGCATCTTTCCTTCTTTTGCATCTTTCCTAAACATGGAGTTTGATCTGTTCGTCTTTTGCACAGACATTTACAACACATATACAACACATACTGGATTATAACTCAGTCCAGAGCTCCCATAAATGGTATCCAAGGATCTATCATAACAACAATATATGCGACAGTGTGTGCGAGGGACATTGCTTTAGTGTCCAAATCAACATTTAAAACCCACCCCCCAAAAAAGTGAGAAATTAAAGTCATTCTTGATTCTAAATTTGCTTTCTCATCTACTTAATCTCTCACATTTCTCTTCCATGCATCTTTTCACATTTCTTTTTTCTCACTGTAAACTAAGCCAGCAAAGAATCGAATTCAGGAAAACATTGTACATATGTATGAAACATTGTACCGACCAATTCAACCTAAATAACACAAAAAGTGAGACATTAAATAAACCTTTTGGCCCTTGACAAAATGTCTCCTCTGTGGCCTTACCATTCATCTTCCTTGCGTCTTCTCTTTTTGTTCAGTATTGTGCAACAGTCACTGGATCATAACTCAGTCGACAGCTGTGTGACTAAATGTGCAATTCGCCCGACAACAAGAATAGCCTTGTGACAATTCATATACAATGTATGTGTACAGTAGTTATAGATGACAAACAAACAAAAACAAAGAAATGAAGACACTTTTGGTCTAAATTTGTCTTTCGCATCTTGCTTAAATGTTTCCCTCTTTATCATAAACATAATATTTCTTGTGAATGCATCTTCTCACCTTTTTTTTGCTCAGTATTTTCCATCAAGCACTGGCTTATAACTCAAGTTTGCCTAAAAGAACAATGAGAATCTAAATGAGTATCATTGCTTTTAGCAGAAATAATTGCAGGTCAATGAGACAAAACCTTATATAATTGCACTTAAATGTCCTTAAAGTGTCTCCTATGTATCATGATCCTAACATTTCCCTTCCTCACATCTTGCCCTCAGTATTTTCCTACACACACTGGATCATAAACTCTGTATCCACAGCTGCCATAACAGACAATGCGGCTCGGAAGGAGAATATGAAAATGAAATATGAAACAGTGGTGTGATAAACTGGTAGATAATCATCTTTTCATTAAACTTTCATCCCCAGTGACTTAAATATTCAAGAGCCCAATTACAGAGCTTGTATCTCTTCTCTCTCTCTCTCTCTCTCTCATTCTCCCTCACTCTCACTTTTCTTAACAAGAGCAGTCAGGGTGGGGTGGGGTGGTGTGGTGGGGGAGAGAGAGGGGGGAGAGGACTGTGTGTGGCTTAAGGGTTGAGTGAGAGCATCATTATGGAGCGGGTCACATGGGGGGAGAAAGAGATGACCCATCGTCCCTCATCGCTGGACGGGGAGCAGCAGGCCTGACGCGAGCCTGTCCACATACTGGGATAAGAGGAGAAGAAGAAGAAGAAGAAGAAGAAGAAGAAGAAGAAGAGGAGGGATTAGGGGATGGAGAGGCCGGCAGATAGACGCGAGAAGTGTGCAGCCATGCAGGTCTGACTGATGGAGGGATGGTGGGAGACAGAGGAAGAGACAGAAACAGACAGACGAGCACAGAGAGAAAGAGGGAGAGAGAGAGAGAGGAGTATAGATTTTCCAGGCAGATAGTGGAAAGATGTGTGCATCCTGATGAGTGCCACAAACAGGGCGCATGACTCTCTTGTCTGCCTGTTCCTGTGTGTGTATGTAGTGTGTGTGTGTGTGTGTGTGTGTGTGTGTGTGTGTGTGTGTGTGTAAGTGTGTGTCAGTGTATTAGCAGTCAGAGCACTGAAGCCCACGGGCGATTCCTGTGTGTGCTTGCGATAAAGGGAAAAAGGGAGGAAGTATAACGGGGGGAAGCGGGGCGTGGAGGAGGGGTGGGAGGAGGTGGAGGAGGAGGGTGGGTTGGGGGGGTGAGAGAGGAGAGATGAGGAAGTTGGTTGGGGGTGGGTGGGTGTATGTAGAGAGGAGAGAGAGAGAGAGAGAGAGGGAGAGAGAAAGAAGAGAGAGGAAAGAGCATCCAGCAGAGCAGGGAGCTTCCTCTGTGCTGTCAAAGCCTCTGGATCATGTCCCCATTGGTCTTTCACACACACACACACACACACACACACACACACACATACGTTCCCTCACCCAATTGCTCTCTTCTCCCTCAAACCAACTCCTCTCCTCTCTCCTCTCCCCTCCCTCCCTCTCATGAAAAGAGTGTCTTGGCAGGGTAATTAAGAATGGCCTCTAAACACAGGAGTATGGCAGGAACGCTCCAGATGAAAGTAAATGATTAAAATAATTACAGGCTGAGAGCTGACGAGCCAGAGTGTGGGGTGGCCGCCGGACATTTGTCGGTAATTAGATAATTAATCTGAATGCAAATGATGAGCCCTAACGAAGCAGTCAAGCTGAACCAGCGACAACTGCCGTGAGTGAAATGTGAGGGGTGGAGGAGGGTTGTGTGGGGGGTGGGAGGGGGGAGAAAAGAGAGGGGAAGCAGAAGAAGGAGAAGAAAAAAAAACACATGAATATGAGTGTAAAATATCCAACCTTCCCCCCCAAAAAAATCAGCATGAACAGACTCTAAAGAAAAAGAGCCAGCACAAGCAGCAGCATTGTAAATCAATAACTGTTTCTGGCAGTGACAGCTCACAAAACACCCTCCTGCCTCACTCTGTTTGTAACTTTCAGTCATAGTGACAAGCAGACATGAATACCTTGTTAAAAATATACAAAAGAGAGAGAGAGAGAGAGAGAGAGAGAGAGAGAGAGAGAGAGAGAACCCTGCATGTGTTGTGCTCTGCAGAAAAAATAATAATAATAATTTAAAATAAAAAAAAACTCCTTTCCCAGGGAGCTGAAATGCCAAATGAAGGGATATGAACATGAAATGGCACCTGAGGAAGAAAACAGAGCACGCTTTGCACACCCTAAAATGCGTGAGCAAATTGTGGATTTACTCGCTCTCTGCTACACACACACACACACACACACACACACACACACACTCATTATCTCTTTCTATGTGTCTCTTTCTCACTCACAAATACTATCAGCATGTTGTACGTGCTCTCAGCAGATGTAAATAACCAACTTCATAGCTTATTCAGACAGGGTTTTTTTTTTTCTTCCCAAGGTTGGTATAACAGGTGTAGATATACTTGTCAGCATCATCTGCAACACTGTGGATCCTCTTTTTTTTTTTTTTTAGATTTGAATAAAGATCTCTTATTTATTATAATTCCACCTAACACACAGTTATATTGGTGTGGAAGGTGTGGCAGTTCTGTGTGCGTTTTTTACAGCTTATACGAATAAATAAAGTCTCATACAGTATCATGATAAGTGATTTACTTAATACAGATAAACACCAGCATGAATCTTGAACCAAGGCAGCGGTTTAATGAGAATCAAATTATAAATCTCATCTATTGATGGTGAATTTAAAGTTTTATTACAGATACCAAAGCGATATTTTTCAATAGTTTTCCTTTGTGGAATATCTAGAAAGACGTTTTTTTCCATCTCACAAAGGAAAACTTCTCAAATGTTAAATGTTGTCTGAACCTAACTAGCTCTACAAGAACTTTCCCTCAGAACATGATCCTAATAATTAGTGTAAATCAGTGGTTCCCAACCTTTCTGAGCTGCTATGTTTAATTCTGACCTCTTGTCATAGGTTTTATATGGTAATGGGATAAAACGCAATGATTATAAAGAAGTGTCCTGACCTCCAGGTTCGGAGCCACTGGTCTAAATGGTGGTAAAACTAGTCAGAAGAGTACAAATCAGACACATTTTGATCAGAAATCCACTAAAAATGTTGAAGTTTAATATCCAGCTATAGTTGCTATACTGTCCCCTTGATAATACTTAAATTAATTTACAGGAAATTGATAAAGTCATTGATGTTTTTGGATTAGAACATCTTAAGAAACACATCAGGACCCCGGCAGTCGATGCACATTAGACCACAGACCCCCAAACCTGAGAGGATTTGGTCTTAAGGAATCCCCTCTGAATGTTTTTTAACGCCTTAAGTAGAATATCAGAGTCTCTTTAGCTCTTTAGGTAAGATTAACACCACTTTTCTAGAACATTTTGGCCTCATTTGGTGTTCTGATCATGGTTGTGGAGAGTGCTGTGCTCCCCCAGTTATGTTTAGATCTCATAACTATGTAGGCTTCATGTTTGTTTTTTTTTACAATCATGTGTCACCTGTCTGTGTATCCACTAACATAGAAGTATGCACAGTCAGATGCAAGCATGAGGGTTGATAACATCCCCCCCCCCTTCCTCCCCTTGTTAGTAGCAAATTATGCAACACATCCACTTACACCTTCAAGAGACTCTAGAGGAAACCGTTTTACCTGTCCACCACTCTCATTAAATCCAGACAGATCGCCCACTCACTCAATCCAATCTGCCTCATCATAAATCACTAGAGACCAATGTTGTGTTCAGGAATGTGTTGTTGTGTTTGGCTACTACCTTATTAAGCCATGTTCAGGTTAACATTATCAGTAACATGTGCGGTCCATAAACTATAAACACAGACAAAACTTCAGTGTGTGCAGAATAAAGGATTTCTGTAAAATACACTGACTGAAAGAACTGAACCTCTGTCTGCTCGTAATTCTGGTGAATCAATTACTTGAGTATTTATTTACATTTACAAAGCAAGCAAAAATAAAAAAACACATTTTCTTTTATGTTTAAAGGAAGGAAAGATGTAGACAGATAGTCCAAGAACATTAATAACTGTGGCCTAAAAAGCCTTATTTTGAAATTGTATGTCAGTTAAATGTGGATGTAAAACATTATTATTATTATGTTTATTATTATGATGGTTACAGACCACATTTATGTTGTTTCTGAATGACGAAAAGCTCAATTCTGATTCTCAATCAAAGCTCAAATGTTTACACAAACTACAGCTTTCACAATCCGTATTAAACTGTCACATATGTTCCTTCTATGTGCACAATCAACCAGTTTGAGACAATTAAAACAATCAAATGTTGTTTAAAAACCAACTTTGGGTCTGTTAACATGACAAATAATGAGATAAAATGATCACAGGAAACTAAATCTTTATAAATGTTTCAATAATAACCAAAATAAAGAACATGCTTTTTAGGTTTTTGAACTCAAAACAACACTCACATGGGATTATACCATCGCACCACCACATAATAACCCAATCAAACTGCATTAAGAGCATTTAAACCAAACATATAAAACCTCAAAGACTCAAAAATGTATATATACAGAGCTGGAAATATACAATAACATGAATGTTTAGAGTATGAAGCACACAGATGAGTGTTGTCCTCCCAGAGACAGAGTTTGTGTCAGCATGTCAGAGATAAAATAAACATGCTATAAAGAGATTCCTTCAGTCTTCATATTTACTCCACGACCAACTCAAACACCTCTGCTTCATCAAACTCAGCGTTCATCTTGGCAGCCATTGCGTCCACCTCGGTGGCGTCTATCTGCTGGACCTTCCTCCTCCTCCTCTTCTCCTTCACCAAGGCCACACCGGGGATGTTCGTGTCCTGCTCGGGGAAACCTGAACCGCAGTCATCCGCCTCAAGCAAAGACGTGAACGAGTTCAGACCAGACAGCGATCCAGAAACCTCCGGACCCGTCTTGGATATGGCGACTCTCCGGATCACCTCGGGGGTTGTCAGCTTCTCAAAGCCGAACATGGTCTCCCTGGAGTCGGGGCTGTTGAAGGACTTGTCGCTGAGCCGGCTGTAGGACCGCCGCACCTTCTGCGACCACGCCGCGTCCTTCGGATCCACCGCCGGCTCCTGGGGGCGAGGCGGCGGCGGGGAAGGGAGGATCGGTGAGGGCATGGCGGCCTTCTTCTTGACCGAGGAGGAGCCCCCACGACCCGGGTTACGACCCGGCGTGGAGACCTTCGGCTTCTTCTGCTGGACGCCCTCCGACGCCGACCGCCTCGGCGTGTTCTCCTTGTCGTGCTCCGACGGCGCGACTGTTTTTCTGGGCGCTATTTTCCGCACAGTGATGGAGCGTTTCACCGCGACGGGGCCCGGCGCCATTTTGTTGTCACTAGTAACATTAGCCGGCGGAGAAGAACTCAAACGCGCGGACCGTCTCCGCTGCGAGCCGTTAAGACCGTTAAACTCCGCCATCGTGTTTTGAAGCTTCCCTTCGTTCATACCGACACCTTTTTTTAAATTTATTGTTTAAAATAAAACGGTGAAACAGCCGATTATCCCGCGAGTTGACGTTACAACCCGCAGAGTGGTATCCCGGCAACAGCCGCCCGCTCAAATCGCCCGCGCGAGTCGTGTAGAAATGACGTAAATCCGTTTTCCGGTGACGTACGCACCCGCGCGCCGCTCAGCTCCAACTTTCTGCTGTGTAATCTGCACGGGACGAAGCTAACAACAGGCGAAGCTAACTCAAACCCGCTGCTCCCACCTGCTCGTATCGGTCCACTCGCATCTGTTGTTGCACCATGGAGTATTTAATCGGGATACAGGGGCCGGATTTCGTCCTGGTCGCCGCGGACAACGTCGCAGCCAGCAGCATCATTCAGATGAAACACGGTACGCGTTAGCTTAGCGTTAGCCACCGAGCCGGTTGGTTTTAGCTACAGCTGCTAACAGACCCTGTTGTCATAGTTCTTGTTCACATTAAAAACGACCTGTTTTTATATGTTTATATATATTTAAAAAGTAGAGGTTAAAGCTTTTGTTTCTTGTATAGGCTTTAGTGATGTGACAGGAAACTAAACTCCTCATATTAAACTAAATGTAACTTGTGCTAACGAAGCTAAACGAAGCTACTGGAAGTTAAAGTGACTAAGCGGATAAAATCTTTGTTTGCACATTTTATTTTTTGTTTTTTCTGCCCATAACCGATAATAGTATGTAGGTATATAATAGTATATACTGCTTCATGAGTTAATTCACTACTTGCTACGGTTTAAATCAAACCCACGTTAGCACAAGGTGACCAAGCAGTGAAAGTGAAAGTAGATGCTGATTGCTCTCTCTGGCAGTCAGTTTATGAGCACAAGGATAATGAATACAATTCTTTGTGTTTTCAGACTATGACAAAATGTTCAAGCTGAGTGAGAAGATTTTGCTGCTGTGCGTCGGAGAAGCAGGAGACACAGTACAGTTTGCAGAGTACATCCAGAAAAACGTTCAACTCTACAAAATGAGGAACGGTAAGATTCAAGATCATCAAGATTCAATACTTTATTGCCATTCAACTCGGTGCAAGTCGCTAGGGATTTGCTTCAGGGTGCTCAGGACACCAACAAAGTCAGAAAGAAGGGACACAGAAGGTGTAAGTACATATACAACACAGGGGCCCCAAAACACGTAAGTACATATACAACACAGGGGCCCCAAAACACGTAAGTACATATACAACACAGGGGCCCCAAAACATGTAAGTACATATACGGTATCCCACACAGGATCACACTTGACGCAGGCAGATAAAAAAAGGCATACTGTTCTCGACAGTCCAGAAGGCTAGAGTGACAGATGTCAAGTTAAAGTGACATGGTGCATAGGACCTTTTTAAAGATGATTGTCGCCTCAGAAGTCTCCAGTTTCACTACAAACTATCTTAATATCTAACAATGATGTCAAATTGGCAGGCAGCTGTTATTTGCTCATCTCAAACTTTGACTTTTTTTCTCCTCCCTGTTGTTTTCTTTAGGTTACGAACTCAGTCCATCAGCAGCAGCGAACTTCACAAGAAAGAACCTTGCAGACTACCTTCGAAGCAGGGTAACTATCATGACACACACTAGATACTAATCCCCTTTACAACCTATTCATATTAAAGAATATACACGTTATACTATATACCATATGAGCTCTTCAGCTGTCTTTGTTGTGTTATCAAGGGGGTGTCTCCACTAATTGAGTGGCAAACAAACTTTTGGGGGCACAGGGAAGACCAGTGGTTCTCAACCTGCGGTCTGGGGCCCTCCAGGGGTCTTTGAGAGGTCTTTTCCATTGGATTGGCATAAAGTTAAACCAATAAGAGAATGTATAAGAATGACTATTCTCTTAGTTTCACACTCTTCACTGTTAATCTGCCAATCTACAGTATAGACGGTATGGAATAAGCAAGTCTTATCAGACGGGGGATCCCTGAGACGTCATATTAACAAATGTTATAATAATTTTTATATTATCGGTGGCCTGATGTGTATCAATTTGGGATTACTTCACACCAGAAAGTTTGAGAACCACTGGTGAAGACTATTCTACTTAAACTATCAGTATTTAGCTTCCAGTAAATTGTTCATGTTCACACAAACTGTTGAGTTTTAGCTCTCTTAGTGTGTGAGCTTCATACTATCCACTAGTATGATCAATTTGAACTTTTCTTTAAACTGTGGCTTTAAAAAAATACTAAACAATCAAGCTTGCCCAGCTAAAGCATAAAAAGACCACATTACAAAGTGAAGCATTGTTTGGAATTTTATGTATTTATTTTAGTTTGTATTACTGGACACATCCATTAGAAAGTTGTTCACTTTTTTTTATTTGTGTGTTCATTTGAAATCATTTTTTTCCTTTTGGCACTGGATTTATTTTTATGCTATGGTCTTTTACTCTCAGCCCGTTAAACAGCCGTCAACTTCCCATAAAGCAGCGATAGTAGCCGATACTTTGTGAGAATGGTTTTCTCGTGCCCTGGGACAATTGTGTCTCTTTTTAGTGATCAGTTGATGAGAGATTTGACTATAATCGTAACCAAAATAATTGTTTGAGTTGACAGGAACATTTTCTTGTTTGAACCTCAAAGCTTGCACACTATAAAATAAAGGCATGATGTCTTTTGTGGGTCAACTTTATAAAGTTTTCTCCACTCTTAGTGCTTTCAACTATCCAAAGTGATTTCAAAATGAAAGGAGAGAGCAGTTATAATTAAACATCTAAAAGTTTAATTGAAGTTAACTTTAATACAGCTTCTTTACGAAAACAAACTAAAGGAACACACTATCATTGCATAGACTTTCTAGTACTACCCTGTCAAATATGTTTGTGTGAAATTGAGAACTGACTCTGAAAGTAAGGCCACTCAGCGTTGTGGTGTCTCCACAAATCTAAATGCAATTTGCAAGGGTGCACCTTGTGCTGCATTTTGTATTTCTTTTACCTGTGCTGTGTGCTTAAACAAACCTTTTCAAACCCACTGCAAAGACTTGCAACACCCAGTGCCTTGTATATTTCCTCAGTAGCTAATTAATCCCCTGTACCAGTGGTCACCCTGTAAATTAAGCGTATTCATCGCGGAGTAATGAGTGAACTCACCTGGAAACATTTTAATTTATATTTTAACTTAATTACATTCCACTGTTGGCATTTGCAATCTCATTTTGCTGCAGGGAGTGAATGATAGAATCACAAATTAATTAACATAAGTTGAAGTAATACTCACTTCAGATGGCAGCGACAGTCACCATATGTGGTAGGTTTACTCATCCATAAATGTGATTTAATTTGGGCTTGAAGTGGTTCGTATTTGACTAAAACAGGAAATTAAAACACTCAGACGCAATAGAGGCCTTGCTTGTTTTGATGACGCGACACTGCTGTGATGTAGCATTAGAGCCGTAGCATTACTCTGAAGTTCAGGTGGGAATTAAGTCTCACTTGCAATTACACCTGTGTTAGTGCCATTATCAGCTGGAGACATCAGAGCTGAAACAGTAGATGCATTTTGACAGAGCCAGGCACATTTGTCATCTTGTTGTGAATGGTGACTGAGGCTTCTTCCTTTGAGACTTCGTGACAACACCTGAGCCGCCTGCAACAACCCCCCCCCCCCCCCACCCACTCCTCTGGGTATATTAACAAAAAAAACATGACCTTCAATACCAAACTTTTGACCAAACAAAACAAAAAAAGCTTTATTATTACTTACATAGGTAAGCTTGCATTTACAACCAAGAAAGTTAACCAGCTAATTTATCTGTATGCATGTTGTTTGTCTTGTTTATTTATGCTGAACACGTCTTGAAAAATGCGGTGCTTTTTGAAATTATGAGTGTGTCCTTGAGGCCTTGCTAGAGAGCCCCACAGAAGCAATATACACTCTTGCACCAGGCAGTGCAGAGGATGACACACAAGCCAGAGCTGGATTTTATGTGCATTTGTACTGTATAGTAAAACAAGGTGTACTCTCTGAATTAACAGAACATTAACACTGTACCTACTCTACACTTAAATGTTGGTTGGTGAAGTTTTTAAGGTTAGTTTAGTTCCAGTTAGACCCCAAATTACATAACTGAGCACATTGAACATTGACCAATGTCTTGTTTTGAATAAAGTCAAATAAATGTTGTTTTATAGCCAAAAACTTAGTTTTTTTTCCAAAGGGATTTATAATTTGAACGACTGTAGAAGAGAAAAACTCTCAAACCCTTTTAAAATATGCCAGACTACTTAATGCATCAGTGTTAAATAACTAATTAACATATAATCTAAAGTGAGGAAAATGGTTCTGATTTTAAAATGCCTGAATACAAAAATAAGTAAACAAGCTTAAGAACCAACTTCTGAAACCTTTCGATACTTAGTGCTGTGAACATGATTACAACTGTTCTCAAAGTAATGAGGTTTGTTGACGCAGGTCATGCATCATTTCTGCAAATCTGAGCTTACCATGTGTGCTTTTAAAAAGATACATACTACAACTCACACAATTACTTTCATTGTCAATCAGTCTGTTATCAATTTTCTATATTCAACAATTGTTCAGTTCATAAAATATCAGAAGAATAGTGAAAAGGAGCCGTCACGATTTCACACAGCCCAAGATGACGTCTTTAAATAGATTGTTTTCCCTAACCAACAGTCCAAAATACAAAGATTTGATTTCACAATAGGACTGGAAAAGCAGCAAATCCTTACATTAGTACTTAATAAATCCATTATGAAAATAGTTGCAGATCAATTTTATGTTGATTGACTAATGAGTTACTCAACTCATTATTTACATGTGTTTTTAGATGTAAAGCACTGCGCTGAAGTCACTTCTGCTTCTCGTATCCGTGCGTTGTCTCTTGCACTAATTTGTTAAGAGTAGTGCAGCCGCCGCCTGTCACAATAGCAGAAGGGTGAAAATAATTACAAAAAACAATTAGTGTGGCAGAGAAGGGAATGTGGGACACATCGAACGGGGGATAGGGGTAGAGCAGGAGCAGGAGGAGGAGGAGGAGTGGGGGGTCCCAGGGGGAAACAACCAGGGCCCAGTAGACAACACTACACAGACCGGAGTGTGAGAACGAGTAGGAGTCAACATATACACACAAATACAATATGCATGCACACAGGGACCTATAGGATCAGGATCGTTTCATTCTGTCAAGGTTGTACATGTTGTGGAGGATAACATTTATATTCATGCCTTGCCATAAGCTGCGAGTGTATCGTTATTTTCGTGCCTCACGGTGATGAATTTGGTTTTATGAGTGCAGGATTTACTAATGCTGCGTTCTCAGGAGTGCTCAGAAACTGAAGCAATAGCAGTTTCTCGTCTGCATCCCACACCTTCCTCAAGCTATGCTCTTCTCACATTCATCAACCTCCAGAGTACATGGACATTTGCAAATTATGTTGTATAAACAGGTTTTTTTTTTTTTTTCTCCCCCAGAACATCTTGAGTATGTAGAATATGTAATGTGTGTTGTCCATTTGATTGTGAAACAGAGAGAAATCGTCTGCTAAAGTCTTGAATGGTTTAATATCAACTATAAGTAACATCGTTGGACAAACAAACAGGAGCTGGACGAATCCGACCTGTATTTGGGTCAATAATAATTCTCTCTTACTTAAACCATTTAGTACAATTACTCCATCACAACTTCAGGGCTGCAATTAATTGTTCATTATTTTCATCATCGTTTGGTTTTTACAAAGTGTCAGAAAATATTTGAAAAAATCCCCATCAAAGTTTCACATCTTTGAACTGTTTATTTTGTCCGACCAACGACCCAAAAACCCTAAAATATTAAATTTTCTGGCTTTTAAAAAAAATGTTTTTTGTCAGTCAATTCGCCTAATCATTTCAACTCTACGTGACTTAAATAATAATCCTGATCCTTTTTATGAAATGTAGTTAACCACATTTTCTATCAAGACATCTGTTGTACTTTCAAGGAAAATTGACCATAATAATAATAATCTAACCTGCTAATATTAGTGACAGCAAAAAGAGAAATCATTAAAGATAAACAATGGTGCAATTCCACTTTTCCAATTCCAACTTTTGATCATGTCCAATTACACGAAACATGTACAACAAAGATAAACTTTGACACAACAAGCTGGTTTCAGAGATGGAGATTAATCCTATTTGTTGACTAAATCAAAATTTTATGTAAAATCTTCGAGAAAACGCCCGTAGTCCAGGACTATGCTCGATTCTTGTCTGGGGAAGTAGCTGCATATGTTGGAATTTATTTTAATTAATCTGATTAAATCAATGCAGATTAAAGTTGAGCCCGGACAGAGAGGAAAGATAATGATCTGCTTTTGTGTATCAAATCTTTTTTTTTTTTTTTTTTTTAATATACCATCCTTAAATCATCTTACGACCCCCCCCCCAAAAAAAAAAAGATCATCACGTGATCCCACTGGCATGTCCAGAGCCCTAGGTTAAAAATCACTGGCTGATAAATTAATCAGTGGTATATTGTTAATTCTGATGGCCTTATTCCTGCAGGATAAATTACAGACGAGTCCTTTTTAGTCTGAAAGATGTCATACCCCAGTGACCTCAGACCTCCGGGAGGTGTAGTTAGCTAAAGTCAGCAGAGCGTGTCGGCGCAGAGTAAGCAAAACCCTGTTCACATACGACCATGTGGTTACCAGCCCGCCGTCCAGAAAAACAACTCCACTAACCTCTGGAGTACTGCATTCACTCAAGCTTTAGAGAGGAGACAAAGAAGAAGGAAAAAAAAAAAAACTAGCGGTAAGCATAATCACCTGAGGCCTTGACTCTGCTGCATGCATATCAGTAATGATACACATGAAATTCACCACAAAGCAAAACAACAACTGCAAAAGTTTTAGGGGCATAGAAAACTCAGCATCTGCTCTGCCTCTATTTGTTTTAGTTTCCTGTCTGATGTGCTGTAATATTTGCACACAAAGAAATAAAATAACTTGTGTATAAATATAGATTAAATTGATGTTGAATTGACAGGTACAGCAGTGTGGGGGTTAAACAAGTTGAGCAGGATTGGCAGGTGTAGGAGGCTGAGACATGAGGTTAAATTGATACAGCAAAACTCAGGGGAGGCAGATGGTTTATAAATATCACATTTGATTATTATTTTTTTTGGAGGAGGGGGGATGTATGTAGAAGCCTTAAAAGCCTTACAGTTTTTGTACATGTGTGGTTGTTTGCTGTAGAGAGTGAAGTTTGAGTTGTTAGTTTTTAGATTCTCCTATAAGGCCGCAGCAACAGTTAGCCTCTGTGCTGTGGTGATCTACAGCTGGCCCCATATGGGTTTGTAAGATATTTTTTAGCGCAGGCACACAATGGGCACAAATAATTACTGGCGCCATATTGCACATGGCTCCCCTGCTCCTGCACAGATGAACAATTAATACAGCAGATTGAGGAGAAATGCCAATAAAGAGAACATGCCCCGGGGCAGGGTGCAAAAATAGGGGGAGGGAGGCGATGGGAGGGAAGGAAAGGAAGGAAGCAGTGCTGGAACGTGGAAGAGGAGAGTTCGGGGATGAGTTTGGGATGATTTTTTAGCAACCTGAGCTTAATTTGTGTCGCAACTAAATCTGGCGCTGCTCTTAATCCTGCGCTGCCGATGTCTTAAAGGAAACGGGTGACATTTTGGGGAATGCACTCATTCACAGAGAAAGAGAAAGTTGGACACCCCTCATGTCTGTATACTAGATACGAAGCTACCGCCAGACGGCAGTTCCATTAACTTAGCACGAAGAGTGGAAACGGGTAGATTCTGAGCTAGTCTGGCTCAGTTCAGTGGTAACCGAGCAAAGCACCTCCTAAAGTTGACTAATTAACACTAGAGCAGCAATTAATCAATTAGTCAACTGATAGAAATTAATCTGCAACTATTTTGATCATCAGTTGTCAGTTTTCAGGCAAAAATGCCAAAGATTTGTTCCAGCTTTTTAAATGCGATAATTTGCTGTTTTTTCTTTGTAAAAAAATAAATAAATAAATATATTTATAGTAAACTGAATACTTTTTTGTTTTGATGATGCGATTAATCGAGAAAATAATGGTCAGATCCCGGTTTAATTAACAAGCTCTGTCTAGTTGTTTGTTAAATCCTTACAGAAACTGTCACATTGTGGGGCGGGGCTATCTTTTTTCGCAAACATTTCTTATCTCTGGACATAGCCAGGCTAACAGTTCCCCCTGTTTCCAGTCTTTGTGCTAAGCTAAGCTAACCAGATGCCCGAGCTACAAATCTCTGGAGCGTGCCAAGAAACAGTAGTGATGTTTTCCAAATTGTCGGACTAAAAACCGGGCGGAGCAGGGTTTGTGTCTGACGTTGGCAACGCGCAGGTGAAGCTTTTGTTTTGTGGCACAACGGTTGCCTTGTCTGGCTGAGAGCGAGAGTCACAATGGGGGGGGGGATAAACCAAAAAAAAAAAAACATATGTATATTGTTTGTATGTGAACCTGGGTGTGAGTTCAGGTGGCTGGGTTAACAAGGTGCCTGGTTCCCGCCGAGGTGACATGGGAAGGGAAGGGAAGGTTATTTTGATGCCAAGTCCATATTATTGTTACATTGTAACCAGTGAAACAGGTGTCTGGTGGGTGGGGGTGACGCCACTGGGGTGTTCACAGGCTCACGGAGGAGTTAAAGTACACACACACACACACACACACACACTAAGATATTCATCCTGAGATTCACGCCTGTTGTGCACACTCACAAATTGTGTGTGTGTGTGTGTGTGTGCGCTCTCAAAACCATCGTTAACACACAGACTAAAGCCTACTCTGCAGGGAGCATAACGATCATCATTGCCCTTGTGGCAAGCGTAGCGCTAACACACAAGTCACAGGAATAAGCAGGTCGGCTGAGAGATAAATTGAAATGAGAGGGCAGGTGTGTAGATGACAACTCGCCTGGCGTCATATGGAATCATATTTGCCTCGCTGCATGACAGAGTCTGCAGTATTATATTTTTCTTGTTGCATTTTAATCAAAAACACTGCACCGCTTCTACCCCCGTCAAGAATTTAGGCCATAAGTTGTTTTGAAATCCGAAAAATTGTCTGGCTTTAAAGGGATTTTTGAAAAATGGGGAACAGTGGCTCGCAACAACGAAGAGGGAAAATTAGTGTTTTGGAGGAAGAGAAGGGAGAAGAGGCTGGAAGCGTAAAAGATGTAATTTAAAAAGAGAGAAAGGGGGGAGGAGGGGAGGAAGAAGGGGCAAGAGAAACGACTTTAGAAGTTTTTAATGAGCCCTGGCGCTACTCCAGGGCACAGGGTGAAGGCGGTGGAGAGGGGAGGAGGGAGGGAGTTAAAGAAGGGATGAAGAAGGAGGGAGGGCGCGATGGAGGGAGCAACAGGGGTGCTGAGTCCCAGCAGATGTCACACTGCCAGTGACACCCAGGTTCCCCCTTTCTCACTCACACACACACACTCACCTCCTCTGTCCTGTGACGCCCTTTCACCTTTCCTCTCCCTCTGTCACTCTCCAGCTAGCCCTCCCCGTGCTCCCTCACCCCTGTTTATGCTGTGTTGCCGCTGTGTGCGTCACTCCGTGTCTTGATCTTGAGAACTGGTGAATGAAACTACTGAGAGGGACAGATGAGTGAGAATAGGTATCGTCTGTGACGCCCTTGTAGCCGTACAAATGCTGGTGGCGACAACATCCAATTAAAGAGAATTATTTACAAATTATTATTTAAATGCAGAAATCATGCCACAGTAAACGACACACAGCATACTCATGTTTACAAATCCAGCTTTCTGTGATGTTGGGTGAGTCTGAAACCAGTCGGACTTCTGTGGTACTGGACCCGCTTTCCAGAGGCTGAAAAAATAACTTTTGATTCGGACCGAAAACAGCCCTGACTTAAAAAAGGTGCAGGGAGGCTTCTTCGGTGGCGGCATATTGTTTAAGGTACCGGTGAGATCCTGGAAGTCCATTTGATGCGTTTAAAGGCTTATCAGACGGCGAAACACTACATTAAAGATTGTAATGGGATTTTATAGCTCTGGAAAGTTACCACAAAGGCAACCATTTTTATGTTTTGTCATGATGATCGGGACGTAAACAGCAGAAATATTGCATTAATGTTGCAAAGTAAGCGTTGTTATGCCAGAGCAAATAAGAAGTTTTCATGCAGAGCTAAAGTCTGAACACAGCCTACTGATTTATGTCCCTTTTCTCCAGTTACACTTGAACACACCGAACATGCAATAGGACACATTTCTCAAAAAGCATTTGCTTAATTTGACAAAAAGTGGTGGATTAGAATCGAAAAAATAAAATGATTATAGGCTACTGTTTGGGTTAATGTGGGTGAAGGCTGATGCCGACAGTATGTTGTTGCGTCAGTGCTTTTCTAATTCGTACCTAAACATCTTTTCCAGAGCAGTTAAGAAGCATTGCTTGGGTTTTATATCAACATTTCTGAATCTCTGTCTGATACAGAAAATGGATTATAAGCCCAATTCTGGTGGTTGAACAAACAGTTTGGTGAGAACTGTCCAACAGTAACATAGAATTTAATAAGTGTGCATCCCAGACTGACACCTCCTATAAAACCCCTCTTCTAGATCTGAATATTAATCCTCCACTCTCTCTCTCTCTCTCCTCTGTATCCAGACTCCATATCATGTGAACCTGTTGCTGGCGGGCTACGATGACGCAGACGGTCCAGGTCTCTACTACATGGACTACCTGTCTTCCCTGGCCAAGGCCCCCTTCGCTGCCCACGGCTACGGAGCCTTCCTCACTCTCTCCATCCTCGACCGGCACTACAGACCAGGTCAGCGCAGAGAAATGCCCCACGCATGTTTTTTCTGTTTATTGTTCCCGCGAGAGGTACTGGAAAGACGAGAGAGAGAGAAATAAAGAATATGATTCGAGTCAGTCGGAGCATGTACTGCAGAGGTTGTGGAGTTAATTCACACTTTGGTCGCGATACGGGGGGGGGTCTTGTTAAATAAAATGATTTAACGTAATGGTGAATAATTACACTAGAAAAAAGACGACAATTTGTTTATCTCCGTGGAGGCTTGTAGTGAAAATATCTCAGATAAAGCACCAAATTTTTGTTGCAATTAACTCTTATTCTTCTTCACAAGAGTGGATTTTGCTCCTCATGAGCCCGTTCTCCACAATACCACACTGCAACATCCACATACTTCTGTTAATCCACTTTTAATTTAATATAATTTGTGTCTCCATCATTCCCCTTTTCTCCTGATTCAGCATTCTCATGTTCTCGAGTTTTGTGTTCTAGATCTGACCCGAGATGAGGCGTTGGATCTGCTGAAGAAGTGCGTTGAGGAAGTGAGTTCAAGAAGTTTTTACTCATTCATTCAAACATCTTTATTCAACTCAAACCTACTGTTTTTTGGTTCCAGTTGGGAATCAAGTTTTCGAGTTCTTCGGTCGAAAATGCTCCTAACAGTTTAAAACTAGGTGCTTCAATCGGAAACAGAGGTGGAAAAGGTCTCTCAGATGGCGACATAGCTCTGCAAAAGTGGCCAACATTTATCAATGTCTTAAGTGAACTTGAAAAAAAGTCTCTCTAATTTTTACTCTTATTACTGGGAATCCACATCAAAAGTTAGACGTGAGCAGCACTTAAGTGCTCTCGCAGCTTTCAATCCACACAGACTCCGACCTCCGTTCAGGAGCTGAGAGGACAGCTGCCAGGCCGAACTGTCTTCACCAGGCTGACTGACAGCAGAAATTTAAGTTTTCATATAGGCTCCAACGGGAAGAAATCAACATTGTTCTTACTTATTGATTCACTAATGTTATAGGAATCTGCCTACAGTGCAAACGGCAAGCACACAGCCAAACTGGGAGCCTTGATCAGTCATTTACAGATACTGCTAATAAGTTCGCAACATATAAACAGCGGGAGGTTTGTGTGATTTAAACAGCTGTCTGTGGAGATTACGCTTCACTACACGCCAGAGGAAAAATACAATAGACTGAGCGGGAAATAAAACGTGGGGGGTCCTGTGGCGTCTCAGAGTCATTGTGGATTGATCCATTTGATAAAAGGGAAGCGAGTGACAGGCGTCAAAACGCTTTTAAAAACACTTTATGTGGATAAGCCTTTAACCTCAACAGTCAGTATCCCACATTTTATGACGGCTTCTCCTTCTTTATCTTTCTGTTTCAGTTTTACTTGATTCTATATTAATTTAGCTTTTTTGAGCCTTTTAATTTAATCTCTGTGGTGTCTCTTTCTCCCTCCTCCAGCTGAGGAAGCGCTTCATCCTGAACCTTCACTCCTTCACCGTCCGCTTGATTGACAAGGAGGGCATCCATGACCTGGAGAAGCTCACCGCTGGCGCCAAGTGACCGCTCACTGCTTAACTACCAACCCTCGCGCCCTCGTTCCTCTCTTCTTTTTTTTTTTTTTGTACTGTTGACCTCCTTGCTCTTTCTGTTCCAATAAAAAGTGACACACAGTTGAGATACAAGCTCTTTGTCCCTGTGGTGCTTTCTCATTGCTCTCTAGTCTACTCATCTGCACATAGAAAGAGAACAGCCTTCTGGCTGTGTACTTTTGCACTTGTACTCAGTGAGTGTGTGCTTGGGTAATGTACACTTGCTCATGCTTGTACACGTGTAATAAAACACGCATGCACATAATGGTGTAAGTTAAAAAAAAAAAAAAGGAAAAGTAGTTTTTATATGGATTTTTGTTAAGTTCCCTGAATGACCGAACTACATAGATATACATATTGATAGTATTTACTGTAAAGTTAAAATATGTTTAGTTTAAACAGTTACAGATGCTTCTGTAAATGCTGTGGGATTTTATGAATTTGATTCAGTGTATAAATGAACAAATGCTAGCTGCTATATGTTCACAACTAGCTAAAATCTGCCCTGAAGTTAATAATAGCAGTGAAGTCTTGTAGTAAATTAAAACGGAACAAAAACGGCCAGGTTGTTGTATCAACACCTCTCAGACGCGGTGTCAGTAAATTAATAAACATCACCCGCAACAAAGTTGGCACCAGCTGCAGAACTAATGAGTCGGGTTACAGGTGTCCTGATTGAAGCGAGGTTGTCAGAAACAAATCCAGGAAAGGCTTCAGGAAATATATATATTTATGTTTTTTAATAGCGTACTCTGTTTATTTCACCACCAACCAACACACAACACGCCTTGAATTTAAATACATTTGAGCTGTAACCCCTCACTCACACTAACTCTGGAAAGGAAACCAGAGTGAAATATTTCCTGTCGGCTACATCATCCTACTAACTCGAGGTCCAGTTACAAGTTCTTTGACCCTCTGTGGAGAGCAATATGAATTTGATATAGTTACACGATCGCCCGTTAGGCTACTTAGTGGATCTATTTATTTATTTTTGTCTGCTTCAAATGTGTGTTAAATATATGTGATTTATGTCACAATTTGTTTAGAAGATAGAATATAATGAAAGAACAATATTTTAAACTTAATTATTGCGCCACACTTCATTGTTTCGTCATATGCTCAAGGATAAAAACAAAACTAGCCAATTAATGTGCTCGTTTCCAATGTTACTTTATGTAAAAGTGTGATGTGTCGACTTGAAAAATAAGTCTTTTTAAACTTAGCCAGGAACGTCTCACCATCAGGGTGCAAGTGTATAAAAAAAACAAAACAAATCTTAAATAATATCTAATGCACTGGTTGAAATAAGTTTTTATATCTTGGTTGTTTTAATCACATACTTTTAACTAACCATTTAAAGGATTTTAATCATCGGATGTCTGGATCTTAAGTTATCAGAGAAACAAGCTGAGCTAAAGTTAGCAGCAGCTCGGCTCGCAGCCCCTTCAGGACGCCCTTTGTCTGCCAAAACAGCGTCAGGGAAACACTGATTTTTTAAGGTGAAACTGCTTTATTCAGTGTTTTTACTGGTTTTAATCAGCGGTTTTCGTTTGTTTCGGAGGGGAGGAGACCTCTGCAACATCACCCATGATCCCATGCTACTTCACAGTCCCCACACTTCAGTCTTTTTGTCTTCATATTGTATGTTTAAATAATCAAAAAGACAGAATTCCTGCACGCCGTCGGCACTGGTAGACTTCCGCCCCACCTCGTGCAGCTGGTACCCTTTGTATTTTTTCACCCCGCTGCCTCAGACAGCCTGAGTCCGCCACTGCTCGTCTGCACTAAGAAGATTGAAAATGCAACATTCATTCAAGACCTTTTTTATCAGGGATCTTGATGCTAGAGAGCCACAGGCTGCATGATGTACGAGCTGGTGTTTCAAGTAGAGTGTGCAGGAATTTAACACTTTAAATGTCTTTGTTCCTGAAATTGGTTTCAAATTATAAGCTCAAGAATGGGCCTGTAGGTCGATGTTCGTAAAATAAATAAATAAATAAATAAATAAAACGTAATGATTTGCTAAAGAGTAGGAGCTGAAATAAATACATTTTGACAGTACACAGGGAGTGTTACAGTAAATGAGCACACTTTATATACAGCTGTAAACGGAAAGAAAACCAGGCCAAGTTGGTAACATCACTACTGAATGAGAGTATGTGAGTATGTGTGAGCGAGACAGCTGTGTGTGTACGAGAGAGAGAGAGACACAGTGTGTGTGTGTGTGTGGCTCTATCTTCGTCTCCTCTCTCCACCGCAGACAGGTGATTAATAAACATTAAACAATCCCTCCTCTCTCAAACACACCGGAATCTGACGGGAAGAGCAGCATATGTTTGCCTGGAGGCACAGAGAGAGATGGAGAGCGGCCCCGCTGAGTGTCAGATAGAGGGAGAGAATAGGGGAGAGGAGGGGAGGGTGAGGAGGAAGAGGAGGGGTTGGGAGTTAGGTTACAAGAGAGGGAGATGAAGGGGATGAGGGGGGAATTGACACAGGAGGGTAATGAGATGGGAGGAGAGAAAGGGACATACGGCAGGTAGACATGAGTGATGTTTGAGAGTGTACGAGCAGGCGACACGTGTATGTGCACAGTCCCTGGAAAGCAGTAATTGTGTTGAGTATCTCATCCTGGTTAAATAAAGCGAAGGACTGTGCAGGGGAGGTGAGAGGTGGTCGGTGGGAGAAATGCAGAACAGATGGATTGAGGGGGAACCAAGGTGTGTGTGTGTGTGTGTGTGTGTGTGTGTGTGTGTGTGTGTGTGTGTGTGTGTGTGGTTTGTTGGGCGCTGGGGGGTCGCACCGCTGCCTCTGCTCTCCCAGGCACAGTGTTCAGGGCTGCAGCTGTGATGCCACCGTCTCCCTGGGCCCCTGCATGCATAGCGGGGCCCTGATTTTATTTTATTTTTTAAGAGGCCCCTTGGAGTGTAAAACAAAATTTTCTTGAGCATGATACACGTATGTGCTACTAAAACCAGGCTGGAGTTGTTAAACGCCCTTAAGCACAACAATTAAATTCAATTAATTAAAACAATTGACCGTTCCTACGTCCTGCCCCCTTCCTAACCTGGGTCAACTTTCTCCTTTCCTCTACTGAGATATATTATGTGCTAGGCTCCTCTACACATATATAGTCACATCTTAAGTCAGCTAATGTTAGCAAAATGCTAGTTAACTACCTCTACATATTCACTATCTTAGTTTAGTAAGTACAGCTGAGACTGATTTGGGCTCTTTTTTTCCAGGTATTTGATCATGAAACAAATAATACGACAAATTATAAGTTTGACCTGATGATGCTGCCAGATGAAAAGTTATTACAATTCACCTTTAAGGGAACATTCATTTCTGTACCAACATCTAAAAACCAGAAAAAAGTCTGTTTAATATCATTGTAGATTGAAACTCTTTTGGTTTTGGACTGTTGGCCAGATAAAACAGGCAAACTGAAATCATCACTTTGGGTTCTGGGAAACTGTAACAGACATGTTTCATTATTTTATAGAATAAGCAAATAATCACCAAAAACATAAAATAAATCGACAGATCGATCAATAATGGACATTAAGTATTAATTGCATGCGTCTATAACCGTAGACAGTAGACTTTGCCCACAGGGATCAATAAAAAATATCATTATTGAGACTAAAGGAAAGAGAAAAGCACCATAAAAACCTTTGAATTTAAAAGTAAGTGGAAGTGGGCAGTTGTTTTTAAAGGTACCTGAAGGTGCCATTACTTTTTATTGTTCTGATATCAAAGATCAAAACATAAAAACATACTCGTGAAACTCAACCGATCCATTCTTAATTGTTTAATAATATATTACATTTATGCCGTAATACAATAATAATAACAACAGTAATAACATTAATAATAAACATACACAGAAAGTACAAAATGATTTGTGTTATTTTCTTAAGTTACCAACACGCAGTACTTCAAAATAAAAGAAAACAATTCTCCTTTAGCTGCCTTTGACTCCTCCTTACCTCACCGCTAGAGAACCCAGAGAACTCAATTTCCCATGACCACCAATTAAGAAGAACTACATATGGAAGCTGTGCTCGTCCAATCAGAGTGGAGTTAAAAGTCTCCCAAAGGTCCAAAGGAGCAAAGAGCAGGTTGTTGTCTCGGATATGGCTTACAACACTTCCCAGATGAGTTCAGTCCAAAAATGTGTATAAGTGTGAGAGTGTGAATGAAGGCAGGGGTTTTCTAAAACACAGATAAAAGTGACGTTTTTTTTTTTTACCAAAATAAAATTAAAAAAGGGGGGTAGGAGGTGGGGGGAATAAATAAAAAGCATATGTAGGAACTCATCCTGAAGAGCTTTTGTAGACGCCATCATGACACACACCGGCTACTGAGAAGAGAGGTCCATGCGTCATTTTGAAGTGAGGTGGTTGTGGACACACATTACAGTACAGATATCATCATGAACCCCCGACTTCCTCGACGAGAGGGGCCGCAGGGGTTTCTGGGAGGTAAAAAGTCTCAGTTTTTATCCTGAGGGCGAAGGTAAAGACGCAGAGGGGCACCGGTCAGTCTTTTTCCCTCCCCTCTTTTCTCTTCCTTCCTGCCTCTCATCCGTCCGTCCGTCCATCCATCAACACATCTGTCCGTCCTCCCTCTTATTTGCGGTGCTTCATCTCCTTGTCGTGGTGGCTCTTGCCTCCCCCCTCTCCTTTGTCCAGCATTTTGATCGCCTCCATCAGGTAGCTCTGGAAGGCGGAGAGCGCGGCGCAGATGGCGGGAGTACCGAAGCCGTGGGTGAGCAGGCTGAAGTGGGTGAGGCTTCCCTGGACGCCGGGCTCCAGGCAGGGGGTGGGTCGACTGCCGCCCAGTGGAGAGCGGTCCTGGGACATCAGGTCCACAAACTCCTTACAGATCTCCCTGAGAGGAAAAAGGTTAGTTAGTTAGTGTGGCACTCTGAGATTCTCTGTCAATCAACCCATTTCAATACATTTGGCCTTTATCCTGAAACCAGAAACAGGTGCAGGAAATCTGATTTTAACACCTTAAACAGAATGGCAGTTGGAGTTTGGGTGGGGGGCTCATTAATCGTACATCCTGATGAAGATGCAGTGTCAAAATGTCATTGCTTCCCTGAATAAATCTTTCAGGAGCATTTATTCATGCAGGTGCTGTTTGTTTTTTTAAAGATATTGCTTTTGCCCTTTGGCCACAGCACATGGTACAATATTTAACATTTTACAGTAAGTGCACCTATGAGTAAAGTACATTTAGATTGTCTTGGGGGCCAACATGTAAGTTTGTTTGCTCACAAATCTGTTGCTGGTAAACAAAAACAATAACTACGTATTTTGTGTTTTGTGGAAATTAGTATCTTATTGTTTCTGTAAACCTTTATCGCATTCTCATAATATAGATTACATTTTTAAATAATAAAAGAACTTGATATAACTGAAGCCTTTTTTTTTTACCATAATTAATGTTATCAGCATCTGGCATGGATGTATTAGAACTGGTATCTCGCACTACACGCCCTGAAAAAACTCCTAAATTAGTTGAGTGCCTCACTGATTTAATATTACACTTATCTTAAGTTGGGCAACCCACATGGGAGTGTCTAAGAAAAGAATGATCAAAACTGAAGCAGCAGAGGACACTCACAAAAACACTGGATCCTACACCTCCCATAATGCAGCTTGATAGTATCTATTATTAGCCTCTCTCCCTCTTTCAAACTCAGTTTTGTAACGCAGGATTTCTGTCCACACTCACAGACTCAAATTACCCCCCCAACCACCCTCCCCTCCCCTCCCCTCCCATGACCAACAAATGAAGTCTGACGTGTAAAATCAGTGGTGTGCTCTTTTAAATGTGTGGCGGTGGGGAAGGAAACACTCACTTGGTGGCGAGCAGCATGCTGCGCCGTGTTGGGAGCTGGTCTGGTTCGCTCTGCCTGCACAGATACTCAGCTGTGGCTCTGGCTGGAAACTCTGTCTCGCACACGTAACCAAAGTCCCGCGCCAGATGGACGGCCTCACCTGGAGGAGGAGGAAGAGGAGGAGGAGGAGGAGGAGGAGGAGGAGGAGGAGGCGGAAGAGAGTGAGTCTATGAAACTAGTACAGCACAAAAAGCAATAATCTAGTGCAACAAAAGCAGCTGCTACTTCTGTATGCTTTTAAAAGTCAAAGGTCAGTGCTTCGGTTTAGTTTTCCTATCAAATAATTATCCAGAGAAATTTTTAAACGATACACAATCGACCGCTCGGGTCAGGTCAGGTCGTGACTCTGCAGCCGTTTTTCTCACTTTCACTACTCAACCAGTTCACTGCTCTTTGGCTTCGTGAGGCAGCCGCAGCTTTAGCTTTTTTCAAATGACACCCTCCACTTGTGTGCGGACACGCACGCAATGCAGCCACCCATGCTTTGACTGTTTATTCATGCCTGCTCATGCGAGGATATTTCTATGTGAATATGTGTCTCTATCTGTCAGCATGTATGCAGGTCACTGTATGTGTGTGTGTGTGTGTGTGTGTGTGTGTGTGTGTTTGTGTGTGTGTTTTCTCCTACCCTCCACTAGAGATGTTAGGAGAGTGACGTTGGCTGCCTTGCGTCGCCCGGCGGGCAGGTTGAGGCCAATCTTCTCCAGACGCTCTCTCAGACAGCGGCCACCATTCTTTGACTTCGCCCTGAGGGGGGACAGGGAGACAGAGAGAGCAGTTTTTAGGAGCTGGTCCTGTGTGTGTGTGTGTGTGTGTGTGTGTGTGTGTGTGTGTGTGTGTGTGTGTGTGTGTGTGTGTGTGTGTGTCGTACCCTGTGTCTGTTTGTCTTTATGTGTTTTGTTGTGGTGTGCATGCATTTGTGCAATATGTGTGTTTATGTGAATGTGAAGCTGAAATCTCCCAACAGTATGTTTCCTGTCAACACTGCTAGTGTCTTGTATTTTTCAGTGTTTTCCAGCCTTTCATCCTTCAGTTATTGGTTTACTTTTCTTGGCATGTTCTCATCCCATTCTTTAAGTATTAAGTAGTACATTTAAGAACCTAGAAGAATATACAATTATACAGAAATTGTTTTAGGTATTTATATGATAGATTCAGATCCTTGAATAAAAGTAATAATGTAATAGTGTAAAAGTACATCCTGCATTCAAAATCTTACAAAAATAAAAGCAAAAGAAAAAGTACTTATTATATAGTAAACAGCCCCTGTTAGTGTTATATTTTATATTAATAGATTATAGGGATTGATTCTGCTGTAGAAGTAGCATTTCACTGCTGTAGCTGATTTTTACTACCTTATATAATGTTGTCTAACAATACATTGTATTTTACAAACATTTACAATACATTGTATTTTACAAACATTTATTTTGTATGTAAAATGTTATTTTCCAAACTAACCAGTGGATTAAAAATGTAATTTCTTTCTTCTGAAATGTAACGAAACAGAAGTTGTTAACCAGAAATACTCAAGTTAAGTACATGCATTGTTATCAATGGGGAAACTGTATCTCTCTGCTGAGGAAGGACTCAATATTTACTACCCTTTAGATCTTTTAATTATGTCCTTTTTAAAGTATTTCAGCCTGCAACCCAAATCATAAAGTTGTTCTCTTGCCCCGAGGCTTCGGTTCATTAAACCACATTGCTCCTCTTGTGATTTAGTCCCATGACCCATTTCGGGTCCTCAGCCGTGGCCCCATAGTTAAAGTTAAAGTGATTGTATTCTGAAAAGCTTCGGGAAAAAAAGGTCCTTGTGTATGATAACAAAGAATGTTTACACCAGGGGTCTCTGTCATATGCTTTTTGTATTCGCTAACTACATACAATCCTTACTCACAAATCCAATCTAAGGAAGCAGTCTGCATCCCACGTTTAAAGGTGGTCGGTTCATCACTGCCATATTACTATTGTTACATTTATAAAATTACATTTAACGAAAAAAAAGTTGCTTTATCTCTCCCCTGCTGTGGCATTAGTTGTTTTTATTTCCAATAAATCAGTTGTTCTTGTTTTTTCTCTTTCACCAGAAAGGATAAATAAGTTGGAGAGCCGTTTTTTCCTAAACTCCATCGACAGTTTACCAGTGCCAGAAACCTCCTGAAGACTATAGCTTCGTAGAACAGCACAGCTTTCCTGTTTGGTGCCATAAAGAAGCTCCTCTGTGCAGGAAAGCGACCAGCATTTTAAAATGCCATCTAAAGGCTGGTGGAGGAATCAGAATCAGGGGCCATTTTTTGCCCAAGAAAAGTGAAAAAAACTTGTCTGAAGCCACATATTTGAGCCTTATAATGGTGATTTCTACTAGTACGCCAGCAGCATTGGTGGTGAAAGCACTACTACAACTATTAAATTCTCTATTTTTCTCCTTTTTTGTTGGATTTAAAATCCATAGCTACCCTAGCAAGGGAGCCACCGCTATTGAGGTTCAGCAAAATAAAGAGGAAAAGGACGTAACATGTGACGTATTTAAAACATTTTTATTATTATGTGTGTAATGGCTACACCTTTTTACAATTGGATCACTTTAGGGCTATAACAGTGATAAATAAAAACGTTAAAGATTAGCTGTTATCAATTTAATTTAATTTTCTTCAAATCAAAGCCGCAGGGAGCCACTGGAGAGCTGCAGGTTGCCTTCCCCTACCCCAACCCACTGGATCTGAATCAGATTAGGAACCCGGATCCCAGTGTAGTTAACCCACCCACAGATACTGTTACAGTATAAATATAAACTTATGCTATTTTTGAGACAGTTACTGATTTCCTGCATTTCCCAGAGTGACTTTCAACAACATTCAGATGAGGAACATGAAGGTTATACTGTAGATGAGCTCGCCTGTAAATTTGGTGACATTGGAAAACGCCAATGATCTCAGTTGTGTTCTTTACTCAAACTGGAGTATGTTTTTAGGCTTTACAGCTTTCTTCTCCTCTTCTGTGATGGATTTCTTCCTTTACTTTGGTTGGACACGAGTGCCAAATGGTATTCTGATGTCCCAACATCAAAACTATTAGTCATTTACTTTTTGTTTTGTTAGATGGTTAAATAAATTGCGGTCAAATAAGAACTATTTTGACTTTAATTCCCAACATCTACTGTATAGTCTGCCAGTTATCAATGGGTACAGGAGAGATAAACCACTAAATCACAACAGCAGTTTCCATCTGAATTCAAGCCCCTTCACAGCCAACTGACATTGCATATGTTGCACATGTCTATAAGCTTTGAGAGTTCAACCAAGGACATATTTTACTTGTTGTAGAGGCCTATAATGGAGTAAAACCTTTTCAGTATACCAGCAAAGATTTGAAGTCAGACAACGTTGGGGCATTATTCATTTTAAGGAGTATTTTTGTCTTTGAGTGTAGGCTTTGACACCCTCTCGTTCCCCATCTTCCTCTCACCTGCGGAGGACTCCACCCAGCAGAGAAGCGTTGAGGCACTCAGGAGGGGAGAGGCGTCGCTGCACCTCCCCGACCGTCACCTTGTACTTTGAGGTGGAGCTGAGCAGCGAGAGGCGACCCGGGACTGAACAGAACACCTCGGCCGGGTTGGACACGGCTCCCATACCGAGACCCTCCTTACCGATGGACATGGCTGAGAGGGACGACCCGTTCAGCTTGGACGGGATAGGAACTGGGGACAAAATGAAGGAGAATACAATCGTTACATACTTTTATTTGCTATATTTGTGTCAGATCAGACAAAAAAAAGTGAAAATTAAACCCAAGAAAAGTTTAACCGCAACAAAAAAAGAGGATGTGAATAAATTTAAGGATAATTAAAGATTGTCAATCTAAACATATGTCTTCTGCAGTGACAATAGTGTCGTGTGAATGACAGTGTGCTCCTCCTCTCCTGATTAATCTATTCAGTGCAATCTTCTCCCCTGCGTCGACAGCTCTAATTCTAGAGCGTTGCCTGTTGATTCTGTTGTTTAAACTGCAGGTGATTACGTTTTTACTCCGCATTTTCAAATAGCTTTAGTTCACACCTTGAGGAGCTCAATTCACACTCACTTTTCTGCATGGCGGGAAACTTTTAAGACTCTCTTTTAATTAAGTTTTCCTCTCAGAAGGCGGAGGGGGGGAAAGGGGTTTAATAACCACTTTAGGAGTTCAAATTTTGGAGCCTTTTTTAAGAAGTATCTTCTTGATTGGTTAGTTGTCCACAATACCTGTTATAGCATTGACAGTCACTTTAAAAAACCCTAATAATAACTAATAATGTTTTATGTTGGCACTGACACCAACATCTATTTGGCTTTGTCATGTCGTCTTTTAGAGGTCCAGTGTGTAGGATTTAATGGGATAAGCAAATGTGTCTATCTAGAGCCAGTGTTTGGTTTGTCCTCTCTAGGCTACTGTAGAAACATGGCAGTTTAACATGGAGGCCTCCGTAGAAGAGGACTGTAGATAAAAATGGCTCATTCTAAGGTAACGAATAATGAATATTATATTCCATTTCTGCCAATAGATCCACCTAAATGTTACACACTGGACATTTAAAGTCTTAATTGATGGATGGACTTAGCTTTGAAATCCAAATCCACTAAACCTGCAGTTGTGTGGGCAGAAATCCTCTGAATTGAGAGGATTGAAAGGACTCAATCCCTTTGTGTGTGTGTTGATCTACTACCATGCTTGTGAGGACCACATTGTCTTACAAGGACTTAGATGAAGTAGAGCTGTACCTCATTACTCAATTACCTCTAGTGATACGTAGCCATGCAGAAACAGATTTGTTTTTTGTTCATCCCAATACAACGGAGGTGAGATGAATTTTGATTGTGGTGCTCACAACACTGACAAATCACATTTAAGCTATCCACAAACCTATTTGTGAACACTTGTTTTCATTGGAAGTCCAGTTGGCGGAAGAAAAAGCTGTTAACAGCATATTCCAAGTTATTTGGGAAACTGTGGCAAAATGTGTTGCTGTTGCATGTTTTGAATGTGATTTTTCAGTGCTGAACACAACAAAACTCCACTCACTTCTCTTCCTTGTATTGGTGTGGAGGCAGAAATCTCAAAATCTGGGGGAAATTAAACCCAAACTGCACGACTGGATACCACAAAACTCAAAAGAAATAGGT
>NW_026136723.1:22290428-22340428 GCF_905237075.1 Dicentrarchus labrax
ACAGTGTCAGAAAGGTCACGGCCACCAAGAAGCTGCACAAAGGACAGGTAATGCACAACAACAACATTCTGCTCTGTGTGAGGGGGGGTTACATCTGTAAATAATCTGTCACCGTGTCAACAAAACTACATTGACCCCCGCAACTGAAAATGAAAGGAGAAAAAAAAGATTCATTCAGGCTGAGAAGGCGCAGAAAACCCCAATGAGATTTTATTTTGACTTTACAACTTTAACCCCTCATGTAAAAGAAACGCCAGCATGCAGCAGTTTAAAAAAAACCATATAGTCCACTAGCCTACATTCCTGCTCACACACATCCTGGTAAAATTGGATTTTTGCAAAGCTGGGTCACCCAGATCAATGTTGTTGTGGTGGAACAATGTCCATTATGTGCCAGCCAGAGAGGCCCGCTGCCAGGTTAAAAGCACACACACACACACACACACACACACACACACACACACACACACACACACATATATATATATCTGTCACACATCAACCACAGTGCAGGACTGCGCGTTCATCATTTGAGTCTAACAAAGTTGAAATATTTGAAGCTGTGAAACGCTAACAACCACTCCATAAAGACTGACCAGCGTCTGTCTCGGCATGTCACAGTTGTTGCAGTGAGTGGACACTTTACTGTCAGTCAGTCTCACTTGCTGTGACAGTGTGCAGACAAAGCCCTTCTCCGCGGACAGATGCGCGGCGCCGGAACACTAAAACTCAGTGTCAGGAAGGCTCGTTGGGAAGTATGGACCCCTGACACTTAGGAGTTTACCGGAGAGCAAAGATCAAGGCAGATTTACCGGAAAGGCATTTAATTGTCAGCCAAAAAAAAATTCACCAATGTCCTTTATATTCTGCAAGATGACTCTAAAAAGCAACATATCGATTTAATTATAAACATTTTTTTTTCTATAACTCACTCTAAATTATCGTTTTTAAGTGATGATGGCACATTGTTCTTTCAGGTTTAGTCTAATGACACTCGCTACAGAAAATAAACTCTTTCCTAAAATTAAATTACACTAGTAATAAACATACATCAGTAAAACCCAAAAAGCTTAAAACACGAGTCTCTGCCAAACTCACCATAGCCGAATAGGTGTGGATTAACATCTGGACCGCTCTGAATACCCCCAAATGTAAAACTTAACAGGATGCGCAGGCTTCCAACGACTGAAGGATGTCACCAAATGCTCCGAGATGTAATCCAGGCTCGTTTAACGGTCCATTAAACTCAAAGGTGTTATTTACTTTTCCTTTATCTCTCTGTTCGACGGAGCTCTTAACGCACAGATGAAAAAAAAAGCTGCTGCCAGATACACACACGCGCGCACAACACACACGGAGTCCTTCCAGTCTCTCCATGAGCGCACTACTTATAGGTTTTGCGCGCACCCGGCAGAATGAGGGGAGGGGTCGACAGGGTCCACTTCTCTTAAAGAGATATATTCATTCAATTACCGGCTGTTAATTCACACACACACACACACACACACCACACACACACACACGCTCTACTTTTACATTTATTTTTATTGTTTTTATCTGAGAAAATGGCACAGAATCATATTTTGGATTTTACGCACAGAGAGACACTAAAAAATACCAGAGTTAAAGTACAATAATGCGTTTATATAAGAAGCATCTCAATAAAAATCACATTCAAACAAGAAAATCTTATTGTCTGATTGTTTTTACGGTCTAAGTTAAGACACCAGCTGCTTTTACGCACGGATATCCAGGTTCCTCCAGTCAAGAATCTTGCTGTTTATCGGCTTTAAACTTCAAATGATATATTTTTTCCCCAAACATTTCACCCACACTGACTCGGTCAAACGTTTAAAAATCGACAAGTTAATTTTAAGTATTCGGCTTTTCTTAAAAACAAGCCAACAGGCCCATCGTGTGCAGGCTTTTACGCAATAATGATGCACTTTAAGCAGACCTACTGTAAATCTGAAGGTGAAAAAAAGATGCACCAACGAACTCTTTTTACCTGCAACCCGTCAGCCTTGGACCGGGATTTCCAGAGCATGGTGGTGCTGGTGGTGCTGGTGGTGCTGGTGGCTCTCAGGCTGGGTGTCAAGCTGCAGCTGAGGGGTTAATGTGACGCGGTGGATGGAGAGGAGACGGGCTGAAGGTAGAGAGAGGAGTGAGTTAGTTTGAGAGACGATGCAGGAGTTTGTATGGATGGGTGCTGGGGAGGGGGTAGTCGGGTAGGGGGGGAAAAAGAGGAGGGCGGGAGGTGACAGGAGTCGAGGATGGGGTGGATAAAACTTTTTTTCACGGTCTGAGCGTGGAGTATAGATCCAGGGGTGAAGAGGTGAATAAGAATAAAAATGTCTGGCTGTGGATTTTCTTCCTTTGAATGATTGCAGCAATTTCATGGTGCTTTTTTTTAGTTTAAATTTGTGTCATTAGAAAAATACTCTAAGTTAAGAGAATAATACATGTATCCAAATATCTACAAATATGAGCCTACATTTAATATTTTATTACTTTATATCACTTGTCTCCTTATTGTTGCTCTTTAACGGAAGCACTGGATTAATAACAAAAATTGGGGTCAATCTGCATTTCTTTATTCCTTGATCATTCCCAAATATTTATTTCCTTAAAATAATCAACTTAGTTATTTTCCTAAATTAGTGCCATGGAGCAGAATTAAGTTTTCCATTCAGGTCTCTCTCTGCAAATGTAGAGGTAAAGATAGAGGTAGAGTGTGTTATCAAGAACTTCAAGCCACATTAGAGCCAAAAAAGTCTCAGTGCGCCATCTTGTGGTACTTTATAGAAAAGAGGACTCTTGATTTAACTATAGGAAGTTTTCCTTTTCTACAGAAACCTACTGTGACATCCTGGTTTGTTAAATTTTGTTAAAAAACACCTGTAGTCTATTTACTCTATTTATATAAAACCAGGTAAATAATACACCAGAATAGCAGACTTGTTTTTTGTCAACTGGGGACTTCTTACTTCTAAACAAAGACATTCAAATCACAAGTTTAGTTGTCATAAAATCCCAGAACAATTAAAAATTAAGACAACTAACTGAAGTTTAATTGCTTCCCAGCTTGAATATGTAATCATCACACCTTCGCCCTGAAAGGAATTAGTTTCATGTTTTAATGGTCAGCATGACTTACAAATTCCATAAAAAAAAGAAACCTGCTTTAATCTGTTTAATACTTTTTGACTTCCCCAATCTCTTTAGCTTTAAGCCTTGGGGCCCATTTGTTCCAACTGAAGACGTAAATCTTTAGAAAAATAAACTTGAGACTTGACTAGGACTCAATAAGACTTATAATGTATGAGATAATAAGGTAATGCGTTTCAGAAGCATTTTGTGATATATTTGTTGAAATTCTTGTTACATCCCGACAGCAATCAATGAATCAAAAGCTCTGAAAAGGACAAAACAAAAACTGGTATCCTAAGCTGTCACAAGCCTGCAGAAAGCCCAGCCAATCATTTTATACCGACCTGTCCTCCACGCACTCTGCCTCGGCACTCACTGGAGTCTTCCACAAGACGACCAGGTAGCCAGGTGGAGACAAAACGTAGTTCCACCTGTAACTACAACAGTTTGCATCGCAAAACAAAGCAAGAAAAGACACACAGAAGCAGAAAAAGGCTACAAACAAAAAGCAACAGGTCAAATCAGAGGAGGATTTTCAACGATGGTGAAAACTGGGGGACAGGTATCTGCTTTGATTTGTTTTTTTTGGGGGGGGGGATTGTTCTTTTCCTGAACTATGTTGTATGTAGAACTATGTATGAAAGAGACACTGTATTTATGTGTGCTGGGAATGGCTTTGAAGAGAGGGGCGTGGGATGTTTTAGGTGTTTTGCAAGATTATCCAACATTACCTGTCCAAGCTTTAAAAACAGCTCTGCTTTAGGTTTAAGTGTTCAACTAGTTGGTGGCAAAATACACACGTTCAAAGCTACAAGAAAGAAAACACATGAAAGTAAAAAGGGCAGAAAGAGATTCTGGTTGGTTTTTCTAACAAAATAGCTCTTTATTAAAGGCATTAACATTTCACAATTGACACGTAAGAGACTGCTGGTGCCTTTCCAGAGCACAGCTGTCTGAACATTTACATTGCATTACACCGTTCATAAACAAAATGTGTTTGTGCATCATCATTTTCCGTTCTCTTTTCAATGCGAGCTTATTTGCAAAGATCACTAGACCAACAGAGTCTGGGGCCTTTTTTTTCTTCTCCTCATAAGAAAGTCTGGTAACACATTATTCATGTCAGATTGGTACAGGTAATAAACACACACGTTTGACTTCAGTCGTAGCCCTCCTTTATTTGTTTTCAACTCTGCAAGTTAAAAATACTCCATTAGTAGCAGATAAATATCACTTCACTCCCACTGACTTCTTCAGGTTCCTCATACAGCTCAAAGCTCCTTTATCCTTTCTCATCATGTCTCCAATCTCCAGTTTACAGACCGGGCACTGGTCTGCCATGGCACACAGAGCTTCCTCTAGCGCCCCCTGAGTGTGCAGCTCAGGTAGTGCGCTACACTGACTTAGCGTGGCGAGCATGTGTTTGAGCCAACCTTCCTCTCTGACCAGGGTGGAGATCCAGGGCTGAGCGCGGACGCAGCCTCCCAGAGCCTGCAGACTCAACCTCCAGAGCTCCGCGGCGTCGTCCCAACTCTCCTCCCAGCTGGGGCTCACCTTAACTGGGCCGGGGCTGGAGCCAGAGTCCAGGGCGCTGCGGAGGAACCGGAGAGCTGTGGAGAAGAAGCGCCTCTGGCTGGCTTCGACTGAGCCTGGAAAATAAAAAAAGTATGTGCTGTTAGTATAGTCTAATAGCTTTGAACCAAACCTACCAATAATAGACATGTCTGTGCCTATATTTGTATTTAAAAATGTTATTTAAAAAAAGAAAAAAGAACAATCAGAGTCACATAACTAAACATAACAATAACAGGTCGTAAGAGAGTAACATTTTACAGTCGTAGCTGCATTAATTCAAGCCACTAGAGGGCATAAAAACATTAAACAAGAACAAAACATGCAGGTAAAATGTAGGCAAACAATGGCCTACTTTCCCATCGTGTAGACACAGCAACATTAGATAATACGTGTTACTGAACACCTGATAAATCCAGTATTCACTCTTATTTTAGCTCTATTTTGAATAGCTTCAAACCACTCAGAAATATATCTTGTTCTTTCTCAACAATGATAACCAGCCGCTGTATAAGTTTGTCTATCGATGCAGTACGTCCGTGGGCCAAATTGTGACCCATTTAACAGAGTCCACAGATTGATTAATGCGGGTTTAAATATATTCTGAGACTCAGTCAACACTCAGTAAAAGGTTTTTTAGAGTAACAGCAATGTTTACAGCCCCAATCTGCATCTTGTTTACAGCAGCATTTCTGCCCAACCTGGAGCCCACATGATCTGCATTCCCATAGGCCATTTTCAAAGCAAAGGAAGGAAACGCACAAGGGTAACTAATAACATTAGTAATGGCTGCATTCCATTTAGGTTTGCCAGTTTACTCGCACTAATGCTCATACCAAGTCTATAAATACATGCCTTCAACTAATACAGTAACAAACGGTTGATGTGGACTTACGTGACACCGGGGGAATTAAACTGAACAAAATACTAGACAAATGCACAAAAGGTACAGAAACTAGAGGAATATTCTTTCACTGTATTTGGTAATACAGAAAGATTCAAACATTCTGGGAATAGGTAAGAGTTATAATCAAGAAGATTACTTCAAAACAAATTTTTACTGGACTCTTAAGCTGTTTTTTGTTGGGCTTATATCCAGAGAAACATAATTATAATAATAATTAAAAAAAAGAGAATATAGACCTCAGCCTGTTCTTTGCTAAAAGATAATGTATTGCAATGTTGTGGAAAAAGACAGAGGTGCTTTTTTTGTTGAGTAAATGCAGCAAACTTGTGTTGTATTAAACATACGAATGTAAAAGGCTGTCTCTTAAGGTAATATTGTGGCGCTCTGGTCGAGGGCTTTTTTCACAGAAGACATTTTGACACTACACAGGAGGAAAAAGAGAAATTAATAATGGATGAATTCCATTTAGCTGCTCCTGTTTCAGTGTCCTGGTATTATGAATGTTAGCTCAATGTCTCACTATCACATGGCACATTGAACAGAGCCATTGTTATTGATATTGGGAACGCCTGTGATTTCCCTGCAATGACACGTCAAAATGTCTGCTGTGACAAAAGGCTCATTTACAAGCACTGGAACTTGAAACTTTGTCAACAACGTTTAATATTAATACAAATATGTGCACTTAAACAACGTTTGTAGGTTTGCTGTGTATTTGTAATGTTGCAGCCAGTCTAACACAACTGAACAAAATAAAATAAAAATGGTACAGAGTGTGTGATTAACCAACCTGAAGGAGCTGATTTGAGCCTGCCGATCATTAGTCCCAGTGTGCAGTAATTTGCTGCTAGGACCAGCAGATGAGGTTTATGCACTAAAACAGGGAGTGCTTCACTCAGAAGGGCCTCCAGCGTCTTGAAACACGGGTCCTTTCTAAGCAGAAACAAAGCAGAAAAAAGTTTAAATTCATAAACTGCATGAATGGTGAGATATCTCAGTACTGAAAATACACACTTTGTATTGACTTAAAAACAACATATTGTTAATTTGCAGGCTTCAGATGAGCACTCTGTTTACCAGCTACCTGACTCTCTCCGGCTCTGTGACGGTGAAGTTAAGGAGGGCCGAGCAGGCCGTCTCCATGCTGGGATCCCTGGCCGACGCCACGCCACTTTTCCCCTTGAGGGGGGTCCAGCTCTGAGACAGAAAGTCCACCAGCAGGGCCGGAGTGTCGAGGGTGAGCAGCACCTTCCTGGGACCCTCCTCTGCCGACAGGTGGCACAGAGCCGGGAGGAGATACCTGAAGGGAGGGAGGAGGACGCAAGGGAAGGAGACAAAGAAAGGAAATACTATCAGATGACTGCAGAATCTAAAGAATTAAATATCCATTTATTCTTTCTGATATGTATTGAAACCTTTACCTCAGAGCCTCTTTGCCCGTCCACGGCCCCCTCTCCTCTCTGACGGACATGTCGGCCATCCAATCAGAGAGGCCCTGATCTGTGCTCTCACCCTGCAGGTGGCTCCGGGAGTAGCCGATCAAGAACGGCAGCAGTCCAGTCACTTCCTCCTTCAGACAGGAAGTCTCCTCGGCCAGCCACGAGCACAGAGAGCGGAATGTGGCGAAGATAAAAGGGTCACCATAGCGACTCGGATCGACCTACGAGAACAGGAAGAGGCGAGGAGGAAGAGTGTTGTGGAAAAGTGCTTGGACTGAGCTCTGAGGAGAATTAATGTTTGACAGAAGAACCAATACAGAGCCTCGAACTATTGAAGGAAATCTTCTGTTATATAATAAAAGAATAATACAAAAGTATTTTAACACGTTCCAGGTTCATGAAATGTTTCAAAACCTTCCTGTTATGCCAAAAATATTTCGTTCCAACATCTTTTCCCCTGGCAGTACATCTTTGCTTGTTTTTTTTTTTTTTTTGCCATCCTGATTTGATTGCTGTATTCTCAAATAAAAAAAAGAATCAATAAATGTTACAATAAAAACATTTCATTTGGTGAAACTAGAGAGAATAAGAATTTCCTTCCTTCCTATTAATGAACAGAAATCATGCTTTTTTTTTAGTAGATAAAGCTACAAATAAACAATCACTTTCATTATCAGTGAATCTGAAGATTAATCTCTTGTTTAATTGGTTGATCGTTCTATAAAAACATCAGAGAACAGTGAAAAATATTGATTACAATGTCCTTGTTTTCCCCAATAAACTGTCTAAAACTTAAAAATATTCAGTTTACTATCAAATAAGGAAAGAAAAGCAATAAATTCTGACATTTGAGAGGCTGTAACTGGGGGGTTGTTGACATTTTAGATGAGGAAGAAGACTTAAAATGGCTTTTCTGTCAATCAACTACTTAAACTACCTACTAATTGTTTTAGCTCTATTTCTGAGCTTATTATTTCAACTCCCTAATAATAATAGCTAGTTAACAGACTAGGATTTTACCCTTTACTCTTAAATTTGTTGTTGGGTTTGTACATTTTTAGTACTAGGAAGAATCCTTTGGTGCACAGTGAAATTTCCAGAACCGGCAACAAGTAGCAAGAAGAAGCTTTAGTGTCATCCTCTCACCTGCTGCAGGTGGTACATTAAAGCAGAGAAGGCCTCCTCCAGCACACCGAGGACCTGCCGGCTCTGCTGCAGACTGAGTGTGGAGATGGAGGTCTGAGGAGGAGCAGTGGTCTGTGACACTCCCAGACAGCAGGCCTGCTCTATGGCAGCCTCCATGATTCGGTAACAGCCTGGAAAAAAGAGGACCGGGTTTAAGTAATAAAGGAGGTTTTAATAAAATACTGTTGAGGACACTAAGTTCATGTCTTCAGTACGGTTTCAGGGAATTTTAAATAACCCAAGAATGAGTTTAGAGACTATGATTACACACAAATTATAGTTCTGTAATTGTTATGTTTAGTTATGTCTCTTTCGTTGTTCTTTCCTTTTTTTTAAAAAAAAATACAATTTTAGGTTTGGTCTAAAGATATTAGACTCTACTAACAGCACATACTTCTTTATTTTAGTTTTTAAGCCCGATTCAGATATTTCTTCTAGTCAAAAATTATATGTGATAAATTATATTCCTGGCATTGTGCATGAAGTTTTTTTGTGTGAAGGAAAATATAATTTGTATAAAATATATTGTAACAGTAACATGGAAAAGAACATTTTAAATTTGGTGGCTACTCAAAAATGTCAAGGGGGATTACACTGAGGGACTTGGGACTAAAAGTAACAGATTAATAAACATACACATTTAAATGAACGGTTTCAAAAGAGGGAAGTTATATTTTCATCCATGTGTTTTAAAACACTAATAAAAGTAGTTTTTAGACTTCCACGACAGTTGCTGAACACTAATATAATCAAATCAAACCCAGGAGACAAACAATAAACAAACTAATTAATAATATATTAATATACTATTTTAAATAAGCACACTACCTGTGAGTGTGTGCTGCAGCTCCGGGCTCAGTTCGTTGCCAGGCGGTTCCTCCAAACCCATTCTGACCTCCACACAGGCCCGGTTCACCAGTAGGCAGCAGAACTTTGGCGGTCCCACCAGCTCCCATCCACACAAATCCAGCAGACAAGCACTGAGGACCAGGATCGGCCCGATCTGTCTCGGCGTCAACTTGGCCTGCAACATGGGCCTCAGGACCCCCCACACGCGTGCCACGACTCCCTTCAGCTCCTCACTCTCGGCTGACACTCCTACTGGGGGGAGAAACTGCACCAACTGGGCACACATGTCCAACCTGGTCTGGTCTCTGGCTTGGCAGAAGTCTTTTGAGAGCTTTACCAGCAGAGCGAGGAGTTCTGCAGGCTGTCTACTCCACGCTTTGTCCTTGGTTTTACCTGAGACGAGGCCACCGAGCAAGACGAGCCCCTTCTCGCGGCTGAAAGTCTGGTTTTGTTGCACTGCTTTGCACAGAGCGGGTATGGCCCCCCTGCTCAGCAGCTGGTCAGGACCTCTGGGTAAGGCACACACAGCTGTGAGAACCTGGTAGCAGTCAGCAGCCATGGCCTCGTCGAGCATGGAGGAGGGGGAGGTTTCTTGAGGTGTTGATTCTTTGATTGCTTCACTGCCGTCGTCGCCCTTCTGCTTGCTGGTCTTGTCCTCTCCTGCCGATTTTGCCACACTGGCAGGATTACTTTCTGTGTTTACACTCTCTGTTGATTGGACTTTACAATCTGGCCCATTTTCTCCAGCTTGGTTCTCTTCCCGCGCTGCCTGTTTCTGCTGGCTCACGGGACCATTTGATAAAATGCCCAGCAGGAGCGGGATGGTGGTGAGGAGCTGGGGATGGGAGGCCATGTCTGGGTCTGTGCTCAGGGCGGCCAGCAGAGCCGTGCCCAGCGAAAGGAGCTCGTGTGGGGGTAAGCCCGGGTTGTCATTCCCTCTGACCGCCGTCACCAAAAGCCGAGCTGGAAGGTTGAGCCCCACGGCCTCGAAGATGCGCCTCAAGGTGGGTTTGTCGAGCTGGCTTGCTGGGCACAAGCGAGTTATCTGAAGACAGACAGAGAAAGACACCCACATGTCACAACCCTTCAATATTTTATCTCTACATATACCTATCTTCTATCCTATCCAATATTTGTAAAAGGTATTTTGTTCAGTTTTTGTTGAAACTGGTTTAAAAGAGGTTTATTTTGCTCATTTGCATCAATAAGGCTGGATAAAAGATTATATGTGTTTGAGGCTGATATCTAGTCAACAATCACTAGTTATTCAATTTCCAGTAATGTAAAATAGAAAAAAAGTTACATATCTTTATATTTTAAGACACAAGAAACTGCGATATGCACGATATGGTAAAAACATCACATTGCAAATATTTTGACAGATATTGCGCTTGTGTTATGATTCACTATTATCATGGGAATGACCATTTCTGCATCACAGATTAAATTTTCACTGAAAAAACTATTAAAATCACGACGGTGTTACATTTATTGGGGGGTCTGTACCAAACAAACATGTTTCCTTAAACCTGGAGAACAACATTTAGCATCTCTGCAGTATTATAGTACCTCATTATAATGCTGTTTATCACAAACATTGCAGCTTCTGCAATTTGGATAATATGTGAAACAATTGTGCATTGACTGATCAATTAACTGACTTATTGTTTTGTTCCTGCACTTAAACTTAACAAAACAGGAGCAGAGTCATTCCTGCAACTATCATGCAGATTAAACCTATTTTTTTCCACTTTTAACCCCTCTTCTAATGCAAAGCTGTTGCTTGATGCCAGCCAATACATAACTTAACGTTACATGCATTATTTTTAGGTCAAACAGTTGGTGTACTGACAATATTAAAGCAGAGGATCAGTGGAAACAGTGTGTACTGTGTATCCTTAGTGAGAGACACTTACCAGCAGTAGAGCAGCCAACGTGTGACTGTCATTTTTAGCATGCCTGAGAGCATGAAGACACCTCTCCAACACCTCCGTTTGGGCATCACTCAACCCGCCTCCTGCATCCCCCTCCGAGCCTCCTCCACCTTCTCCTCCTCCCTGCTCCTCTTTCGCAGGAGGCTGACTGCTCACCACCGGCGTAACGTCGGCACTGTCAGCCATTATGACCTTAGTAACTATGTAACCAAGGGAGGAACATTATTATTTTACATGAGGAATTGAAACTCTGACATTCACGGGTCATTAGCTCCCCGCCGCTGATGGAGTAACGTTAGTCTAACTGACTGTCCGTTGGTGTGCGGAGTCATTCTAACGTTCAGTAACGGTCGGCGAGGATTCCACGTTTGAATTTTTTTTTTGAATCAGCAAACGTTCGAAAAAAATAACTTACTTTGACAGCCCCTCTCGCGCGCTGCAACAGCTCGTGAGCACTCTCCGGAAGTGAATTGTGACACACAACGCTGACAGAAGCCAATCAAAACCGTCCAACAATGGCAGGGAACCAATCGCAAGAGGGGTACTTGGAAGGTCGGACACGCCATTTTGGTCCGTGTGGAAACGTCGGAGAGGCGACGCAACGTTATTTTTGAGGTCATGGAAGACATGTTTATTTATTTTTTATTTATTTTTCTCATTTATAGCAGTAATTATATCACATAAATGACAAAAAGTTCAGCAGGTTAACCGTTTTTTTTTTGTGTAGCACGAACCACTTCGCCATTGACAGCTGGTCGGCAGGGGGCGCCTGGCGGAAGTAGCCGGATTAAAGTTGTGAGCCTTCAATTTAAATTAAGACGCATTAAAGGCAACACTAAAATTAAACCCGGTGTCTGTGTAGTAAAAACTTGCAGCCAAATGTGAGTTACTACACATTGCATCCCAGAAGTATCGCCCATTTGAATTAACTGTGCTTCTATCGGCCGCAAAACGCACCAACGGTCGTCGCTACGTACTTTATTTTGAAACTCCAGCCGCCGGAAGCAGTATTCATCACTCTGACTGGCTTGACAGTGGTCACAGAGGCACATCAGCTGTACAGGCGAGAGGAATACTGACCTAATTAAATGTGCTGGAGGAGGACAACAAACACCGACGACACACGGCACCACAGCGACCTGATCGAAGTAAAAAAAAACAAAAAAGACTGAGCCATTTGCTGCAACTGTAAGTCCTGGTGTACACTTTTTGTCTGTCTGTAGTGGTTGTCGTGACAATTACCATTGAAACGCACAGGATGAAGCTCTGTTCCTTCCACGGCGTGAAGTGAAAGCGAGTGTCAGCAGCTGTAAAGCCTCAAGGTGCCTTAAACGGGTCGGGGGTGATCCCTAGATTATACAGGTGAAATACCTTATGGTGTTTGTTTTTTTTTTGTTTTTTTATGTTTCAGTACTGGGATCTGTCTGTGTGTCTTGTAACATGCAAAATGACGAATAATTACTAGATACGAAGTAGTATATTATTGATTCAACCTGGTCTCGTTTGTAATTTAGTGATAGTGGACTACGCAGGCTGTAGCTACCGGCCTCTATTAAATAATCTGCTAAATGACCTGCTGTCTTGGAATAAACCCTGACTGTTGTTTGCAGGCTGGTAAAAAAAAATACATAATGCACGATCCCACCATTTTGGATGAAATGTCTCAGAGATATCACCCCAGTGTTTTTCTTTTTAAATGTATTTTAAATTGACAGACCTTCATCCATGCAGTCAATCTTGCACTTATTTGCGCTTTAATCAGTCAGTTAATCCAGACTCTGCAATAATCAATCCTCCTTATAGAATAGAGTTTAACTAGCAATTAAACCATGATTGGTTTTTCTTTGTGTTCTTTTGATTTGTCAATTAATTAATTACCTGAAGAAGTAAAAGTATAGATCCAGATCACCAGAGCCTGAAGAGAGATGTTCCTTATTTAACCAGATCAAGGATCAGTCATCTTTAATATTAAAATGGTAGACATTCAGCTCTTTGTCTGTTTGTAAGGCTTTAACCACCAGGTGTCTGCTTTTAATGCACAGCTCTCATATTTTACTGATTAATTTGTTGACAGCTCAGTTAAGTCTTCATAGTTGGCATGGGAAATTTGATTTAGCAGCAGAACAAAAACAGATGCATCAAAACAGACTCATCCCCTCTGTAAACATAATGAAAACCATCAATTACATAGAGTGACGTCCAATAGCAGTAATAACAATAAGTGACAGCAATGAGTAAAAGGAGAGCAGAAAACTGGGTGAACCAAGAAATAGGGAGTTTAAAAGCGGTTCAGTGTGATTCATAATACCAAGAAAAGGGCAAGATCATTAGGCAAAAGCAGCCTAAGTATAATCTGAGTTTGATGTGAGTCTTCTGGGGAAAAATATATGAGAAGTTAGAGGCTAATTGTGTTTATATACAGTCAGAGGTTAACTTACTGGCTTCATTGTGCATTCATATCTTTTTAATAATATAATATTCCTATACAGTGGGGTTTATGGTACTGCTGGGGTACTCGCATTGCACACATTAAAGTATTATCTTAGGGATTAGAGTAGTTGTTGCTGTGGGGATGCTTCTGAAGTTGTTACAGCGAAATGGGAGTGTTATTATATTGTTGATATATTTGTTTCAAGAACTCTGCCTGGGAGAGAGAAATAAAAACAACTTAATTTTTCTTCCATGTGAACTTGCCAGAAGAAGCAGTGCGTGGGACTTGGGTGTCATTACAGAGAAAGCGCCACCAACCTGTCTGCCTAGAAGCAAATGCAGAGCTGACAATTGTGCTATTGATTGCTGCAACTGAGAGAGAGGAAGAGGAGGAAGACACAGCCAAAGAGTGAAAGAGAGAGAGAGAACTTGTCCTTTCCGGATGTGAGGTTTTTTTTTTTTTGGTCACAGAGATCATTGTTTTGGAGAAGCCTCTCAAGGGAAAGTAGCAAATATAATGGGTGAGCTGTCATCAGCCCAGGTGACCAAGTGCACCTGAGCGTAACTCCTGCGACACACACTTTGGGCATTCACTGCACAGTAAAAAAAAAAAACAAATCTACTGTGTTTGTGACTTCAGCAAAGAGGAAAGAAAATCGTGACTGAATCCCTCCAATTTTTTTTTCTGGATTATTTTTACCCAGAGTTTTCTTTTTCTATCTTTTGTTGTCTTACCTGGAAGAGAACAACAAGTGCAAGGGGGACAAATGACGGTTTGTGGATGTGGGACTTACTGAGCTGTTGATTATAGCACAGAAGAAGGCCGCTGGAGCTCAACGCGTCTGTGTGCAGGAATGCTGACTCCCATATGGACGCAGACCATTCAGGTTTGTGTCAACAGTTCATGTGGTATGAGTGTGTCTGATCATCCTAACTTGGCTGTGCTCTGTTAACAGCATCTTTTGTAAAAAAAAAAAAAATACAAATACAATGGAGTTGTAACACATGTGTTTTCAGCTCAGACAAAATTATTTATTATCACAAAATTACAATCTTAACTATTATTGAACTTTTTCCTGCAAAGTTCTGCAAAGACTCTTAAATACCGAACAATGGAGATAGAGTAAGATTATTTCCAGCCATATGGATATATAACATCCAGCTAACGTTTGCAGACTATCTGGAGAGCAGATGTTTGTGAAAGCTGCTGGATTTAGTACCTTATTGCCCCATAGTAGTATCATGGTGAGACGTTGTGGTGAAGAGGCATGCTGATGTCTTGAACACAGTGTCCCAGGACCTTTACTGTTCACTCCCCCATTTTTTTATTTTTTTATCCCTTTCTGCTGTAAGAACTCGCATGAGAATTTGAGAGGGGGAAAAAAAAGTGCAGTACGGCTCTTCTACTCTCGACTAACTGCATGCGTTCCTCATCAAATCACAAGTCAGCCTTACTGCAGTGTTACAGCAATCTGCCTCTTTCTCCTTTCTTTTTTGTGATTTCCTTCAGCGAGTTAATTATTCTCTGGCATGATTTTATTGTCATTGCTAATTATGTTGAAATGAGAAACTGCCTCGTCTTACATCCTGGAGGAAGCATTAGGAACGGAGAGATAAGAGCTCAGGAGAGAGGTAAAAAATGTTTATTGTTTTGCATACAGCAACTCTCCAAAGTGTAGTGTTCCCAGGTATTAACCGCCACTCACATTCACATTCATTCATTCATTGTGCTACAAAACGCCACGCGGATAACGAATAGATTACATGGTTAAGATTGTGTATATTTAATAAAGTGCTAAGCTATGCCTTTTGGCTGAGGCAAAAAAAAGGTGAAAAGACACCCGTCATAGAAGTATTCAACATACCGGTAGCTTTTCTTTTTCTCACTTCCTTGCTGCTTCAACTAGTAGTTTAAAGGCGAGAGTTCACAGGAATGTGAGTCATGTTGCTGTCAACAGGATATTAACATAATTGTTGCATAATGAAACCGACTTGTTGTATTTGTTCGACTAAGCTCAAACAGGGCATATATTCCTCAATTCCTATGTAAGGGGAAGGGGGGAAATTTAGAAACATTCCTATTCTTTGCTCTCTGTGCAGAGTATCTCCAGTTGAATCTTATTTGCATAACATTTTCATATCAAATTGATGTTTGTACCTGCTTCAAATTTTATGGAGCACTTCCCTGAAGAGCTGAAGCACTGTTGTCTGTCAGTAATAAAGGTAGAGAAGGAGGAAAAACCTGAATAATTCATAATAGGGTGGGGCGATATGGCTGAAATCACTATAAAAATATTAATAATATTTTATAATACAGAACTTTGTCCCACTGTTTTGCATTACATCAGATTAAACTCTTATTTGTCAAACAAAGACATCAATAACTTATTATATTCAGTCATATTCATATTCATAGTCAGTATACTTTTAATATGGAATTATCCCACAGCCCTTTAAGGCCACAGCTTTCTTTACCCTGATACTACCGATCCACGTGTCAAATAATTTTCTCTCCTTCTCTTGAACCCTCTAGCGTTGTGTCTGAGCGGCTGAGCCTGTGAAGGCCCCCAGAGACGGCCATGTTGGATCTCTTCCTTAGAGTGCTGGTGTTGACCCGTCTTCACCCGTCACCTCACAGCACCTTGCTGCCAACCTAACTCCTCGCTCCCTCTCTCTTCCCCGCAATCTCTTTTCTTCCACCGCCTGGCCGGGAGAAAGGTAAACGTGGCGCATTCTGCAGGTTGCTTTTCTTAACCCAGTTTCAATTAGTTAGTTGGACTGACAGTTGTTATTTTGATGAGACTGTAATGGTTGATGGGAGAGGTTTAAAAACTGAATGTTTAAGGAGGATCTATTGGCAGAAATGGAAAATAATATTCAATTTGCCATTTTGAACAGCCATGTTTCTACAGTAGCCCATAAGGGACACACTAAACACGTTTCTTACATCCTACACACTGGAACTTTTAATGAAATAAGAAATTAACTTTAAATATATATTTATTTTCTTGTACAGTCTCTGTATGACTCTGAAAGCTGTTTGGAACTAATGCGTTCAGTATATTATTTTATGAGTCATTAATGTGTCAATTTAATTGTACTGCTGTCAGTATTTGAGCATCCTATACACTTTGCACTGTTAAAGGAATAGTTGCACATTTTTAGAAATACCCTTATTTGCTTTCTTGCTGAGAGTTAGATGAGAAGATTGACACCACTCTTGTGTCTGTATGGTAAATATAAGGCTACTTAGCTTAGCACTAGGACTGGAAACAGTGGGCCCCTGTCCAAAGGTAAGAGTCTGCCTATGAGCACCTCTTTAGCTCTCCAGTTAACATGTGTTATCTTGTTATATCCGTGTACAAATTGAAGTGTAAAAACAGCCCGTTGTGGTTTTACAGGTGGTTATTTGTCGGCCTATTTCTGGGCCGGGCAGTTTTATGCAATGCTACGTTAACTGGCTGCTGGCTTTAACTACATATTAAGCTTACAGACATGAGAGTGGTCTTGATCTTCTAACAAAAAAAAGAGCGAACAGGCCTACTTCCAAAAGTGTCTAACTCTTCCCTTTTAATATTTTGTTATTTAGATATTTTACTTTGCTTTGGTGGCCCATTTCTGTTGAATGGCTCTAGAGTAAACATTAAAGCACACTAACATAGTATTATTTCCTTTTTCTAGGTCCTTGGTCCTCGTGGAAAATGTCCTATGCACACCACAAGCTGCTTACCTGGAGCTTACCTCAACTCCTCCTACCGCTGACCTACCTCTGGCTGTTGGCTCCTCCCACAGGTAGATTGAACTGATCGTCACCTTGAAGTCAACTGGCGAAACCACATTTGTTGACTGAGAACTGATAAGTAAATTCACATCTGTGCCTTTGCACTAGCAGCCCTCATCTGCACAGTAGATTCACACACCTTTGATTACTCAGGGTGGGTCTTCATCCTTCTTTACAGTCTTATTATGATCCTTGGATGGTTTTAGGTTGTTATTCTGTGTTTACTGTTCTGAGGTGGAGAGATAGAAGTTGGCACCCCTGCTGTGTGTGTATGTGTGCCTTCTTTCTGATGCCACTCCGCTCAGTGGGTTACAATTTGAAACGGGACAATAGGGGCTCTGTGAGTAGACATTGTGTATTTGTGTGTGTGTTGAGGGGTGGGGGACAGAGTGGGACAAGGGGTGGGATGACTAAACAGAGGCCAAAGGGTCCTTTCTCAAACAAACTATAGTGCTTTTGTGTGTTTTTTGGATGTGGCAGGACCTGTGTTTTTCCGACTTGAGTTACACCGACTGATAAAGTCAACCTTAGCTCTTGTGTTGCCATGGTAGCAACAGTTACAGGTATAGCACTATCTGAGATGGTCTGGTGAACTTAGTTTTTTGGGGTTTTTCTTTTTTCTTTTTCTTTTTTCTTTTTCTTTTGAAGCCACCATGACTGTTGATGGCCTTGCCATGAGCAGGACAAGCACTTCACTGACTAATCTTGCACTCAGCTGAATCTTATCTTAAAAATATCTAGAAATATTCCTTATTCTTGTGTTTACAGAGCACCACAGTCCAAATAATTATATTCAGATGTGTGTATTTCATCTTGTGAAGCACTCACTGCATGGGTAAAATATGGTCTCAATAAAAAGTCTCCTTTTAAAAACAATCCAAGGCACATTTTAGGGTTTGTGGAGAATTAAAATGCCTTTGTCTTATATGACAACATGTATTTAAAATGCCCAACACAGGTCTTCATCAGGGTAAGTGTCAGCAGTAGCTTGCACACCTATTAAAATTTGTAATTCTTAGTATTTTGATCCTTTTTTTATGGTTGGAATTTTTTCAGCAAAAGCCATTCAATGTGTTTACAGTCTGTAAAATATTTCTCTATGTACTAGTTGTCATTGTTAGTGGTGAAGCCATTGATGCATAGGTTTGCACAGCCGTATCAGAGCTGTTGTAAGTTATTGCGAATGCAAACCCAGCATTTCCTACTGCTCGTTGAGGTTAAACGCATTCATCTGGTGAAAGAGAAAGTGGCTTGGGTTATTGACTGACTCATTTATTTAAAGCATGTGAATTTGTTAGGCTGCACTGTAAACAGATGCACCAGTTGCTCCTCTGTTGTTGTAGTTTTATCAAAGAGCTCCTCAAGAAGTATTAGCTGTCCACAGAGGGCTCTGGACCGCGCTTGCTGTTGCCACCACATCAATCAGGACTGAAATCTTAAGGTATAAAAGAAATACCTTGTTCTTATGGGTGGATGTCATTATTGACTAGTTTAATGGATGTAAACAAAGTAATTTGAGATTTTTCTTGATGCACTGAAAGGCAAAGGGCTTATACTTAATCACTAAGTTCAGTAGTTCAGTTCTTGTGCTGAATTCATTGAAGCATCTTTCCAAAATGTTGTGGTGAACACTCTTCAAAGCCGGTTAAATCACACCAGTGATCATTACTGGTATTTGCAGCATATGATTTTTCACTTTTTTGCGTGTGTGCACGTGCAAACTATTGATTTGATCTGCTTCCGTGGGTCGACCATTCAGAACTGCGAGACAAAATAAAATGGTTCGGCAGTTTTCTTAATTCACAGAGTGACTCAGCTGTATTCATTTGTCCTGGACTATCACTCACAGCTAGTTTGGCTCCTCTGTTTGTGTGGACATTAATTTAAGTGGTGGTGAAATATAACCTCGCCTTTCTCCCTGTGTTACTTTTACAGTCTGTGGCATTTTATAGTGCTGTTTTATTGTACCTGGCTACACAGTGATTTTCTACTGTGGGACAATGGATGGATTGAATTGAGCTCATTTGTGACTGCAAAAACTTGAATAAGAATAGTTTTACCACCCAGAGCAATGCTCTTGCTAACTGTGGCAGCTCACTGCACTGTTGATATGAGTCTGATATGGTCTGGCTCAGAGGATGGAGTTATGTGCGTGCTGCATACTGTGCTTTGGTTTTTAATCAGCGTCTTGTTTTGTCAGGGAAAAGCCTCACTTCCTCTCTCTGCTGCTGACTTGGCTGACTGCTCAAACTGCGGCTGCATGTCGGCTTTTCTGAGAAATGTTCAGTCAAAGCTTAATCTGTGAGAAGTCTCACTAGTTGGGATTGGAATTCATTGTGGGTTTCACTTTGCCCCTTTGCCTTTGACAATGCCAAGAGTACCCAACAATGCCCTGATTGATATAAACAAGTAAGATCTTGAAAAGCCTGGGAATCGTTGCCCGGTGGCAGATCCATGATGTCGCCTTTTGGCAGATCCTTTTGATCAAACTACACGCTACACTAGACTCTTTCTACAACTTCTCTGCAGGGAAACCAGTTCATAACCTTCCCGTCACCCCTGTTTCTGACTTCCATCCTTTTTTTTAACTATGTTGCAAAGTAATTGGTCTCTCACAGTAGCTTTGAACACCAGTAAAGTACATCACTGTTTTCTCCTTCTCTCTGCCCCTGTCAAGGTGTGTCAGCAAATCTTTGCCGGGTGACCGGCGGGGTGCTCGGGATTCACTGGAGTAGCGTCATCTCCCTGGGGTGGCACCCTCTGGCGGATGGGAGAGGCGGGGCGACATGTTGGGAGTCCTGCTGCTTGAAGCCCACCTGCAACGCCGTTTGGAGCCTCGGCGGGCGATGTGTGCTCCTCAGCTGCGCGCAGAAATGGGGTTGCCCCATCTCCTACCTGCCCCAGCCCTACCAGGAGTCCCTTGGCCTCCTTCAGCTGCTGTCAAAGGTATAGAGTGCAGCTGAAACAACGTTTAGATTCATTTAAATGAGTAAAAATCTATTTTTGAATTGATTTTTATGGAGTAATGCAACCAGGGAACAGTTAAGCTTTAACGCAAATAAAAATAAATCTGCCTCCGTCTTCTTTGGAGGATTCATGATCTGTTTAGTTTTGAGCAGAACATTGTTTCACAATTTAAGCAAAAGATGCACAAGGGCACTGCTTGCCTTATTAAGCAGATAGGTTATTGACCAGATTCAACCAATCCACATTGAATGCAGACTATCATTATAAAAACAAGTGTTTCTGCTATCAGTTACCTTCATTAATTCACAATTGGCCAATATTAAGTTCTTATATGCAGAGAATGCCAATGAGTTTCCCCGAGTGAGGTAGAAAAATTGAGCAATTCCATCTGGTATTGGTATTGGCAGATACCCTGAGTTATATAGTTGTTGTAAATTCTTTGTTCTCTTTAACTTTATTTTAAGGGTCCCGTCTTAACAAGACGTAGAAGAGCTCGTCACGCACAGCATGCAGGAAGTCACAAACCGCAAACAGGACAACTTACCAGCACGGTAACGTCACACAATATTGTTTTAATTTTTTAAAGATTATATTGATCTTTACTTTGTTTGCTTGTAGCAGATGCTATTAATTTGTTAGCCTTATGTAACAGCACTAAAATAAGTGTTCCAATATTCCACGCCTTTCTTTGTTCTTCTTTATTAAATCCTTCCCACCCTCTTTCTTGCAATCACTAGTCAGATGGGTGTGTAGTGGTAGATTTATGGTGTATACAAAGAAATATGAACCTCATTAAAGGTTCCCCACATCATTCAAACCTATAATTCTTAACAGGAAAGTCCCAAACCGGAAACAGCGCACCCAACTCCAACAGTACCCAGCACCATCACACTGCTTCAAACAGCCCAGAAAAACCATAGCCAGTTAACCAATGGGAGTGCAGACACCGCTCCATCTCCATCACAGCAGACCTCAACGGTGGACAGCGCCGTCGATGCTGCTGCGTCTTCCAATAGCAGTGATGTCAGCACACCCACAGCGACTGCGACTGCGATCATCACTACTCCAACACAGGCTGGTGAGGAAGCCATTATCTGCAGCAGTTGGTGTCACATGCTCGCACAGCAATCACCTATTTCCAGCTCGTTCAGTAATATGTCTTGTCTTCATTTATTAATTATGAACTAATATATAATGTAGCAGCTCTGTGGTTTTTTCTGCCCCGGAGGAAGATTTTACATGACTCTCATGTCCTTTCTGTACTACAGTTGTTTAAAATAGATCTACGCCCCTTTAAGCTTGCATTTTTCTGTTGCCCGGACTCAAAAAGATTCTTTACTCTTCTTTGTATTCGCTGCCGATATTTTACAAAACGAAGAAGTACTTTGCCCACATATTTTATGGCAGACTGCTCAGATGTTATTTGACATGTGTTTGGGTGTGTAAGCAATAGGAATGTGCTGAGACATGCTGGGTTGCTTCTACCAACAAGAATAACTTGTATGATCAGTGTCTCCTCCCTGAAGGCCAATATCTCTTACTGGTGTTAAATTAAAAATAGCAACAATGCCCATGCTAAACAATGCCTGCCATTATAGATACGATCTTTAAAGCTCCCTTAACTAACAATAGATTTACTAGAGTAAACTATAACAAGCTGAACTGGTGTGACGCAGAAGTTGTAAGAAGGTCCACTGCATTTAATGAGGATCTTGGACTTGCACAACAAGAACCTGTGATTTTGAAGGAGGGCATTTCACAATGCCATTATTACCTTACACAATTCAGGATAAACGCTTTTACACCATGATCAGTTTAGTCATACTACTCAGCCTGTGAGAATAGTTGTGTCTCCTGCGTAATATCTCCTGTGGTTTTAGAGGGAGTTTTGCCAAGTCTGAGAAATTAAGCCTAAAGATGGCGTAATTTTTTTTAATTTTTTGTTATTGCATCCCAGTTTAGGCTTGGAAAATAAACAATTTTAAATGGAAAGCCAGTGTTACTAAATGGGCTGTGGAATGGGTGTTTACCAGGCGAGAAAGGTCTAGGGAATTGAAACTACCACTGCAAACTGTAAGCTGCATTATGGGAATTGTAGGATCCTGGATTTTTGGGAGCTCGACCCATTCTAGAAACTAAAATTCTGGATATTTCGGCCTCTGTTGCATTGATTTTTTTTTTGGTTTGTGATTGTTCTCAATAGTTTTTTGTATGAACATATTCACAAGTAAATGCAAAACAGTTAATTTGAATATACCTCACAAGGATATGCTGAAGGGTTGTATTACATCTTACTGTAAATATAATCACATCCAACCTCAACTCCAAAACCACCCCCACAAAGGACCAATAAACAATAAAAATAATAATGATATACAGACCTGGATAACTTCTCAACATCTACATATTTTACTACAAACCTGCCAACAAAAAACCCTGAAAATTTGCATCTGTAAGACATGTTAAGTTATAATAAAGTACAAGGGATATATTTTTCCTTTATTTTATTTACTATGTTAAAATGACTTTATATGTGAACCAACTCATGATGTGGTTATTTATTTGTCTCCTGTTGAATGCTCTCTTTCTCTGCCCTGCTCCTGTCCTTTGGTCGCCATGCTGTACTTTTGGCATTATCTCTGACTCTATGTTGTTTTCCATGACAGTGAGGGAGCTGGTGGTATCAGCAGGAGAGAGTGTGGAGGTCACGCTGCCCCGCAACGAGGTCGAGCTCAACGCCTTCGTGGTACCAACGCCCCTGCCAGGTAAGACTATGGAAATTCAAGATGGAGGTTGGAGGGGGTTGATTTTAATGTGTTCCCAGTGTATATTTGTTATAAAAGTTGTTTTTGTTATGTAACCTAATAACCGACTGTCATTTGGCATGATGTGGTATTTTTGGTGTTCAGTAATGGATGACAAGAAGTACAACCTGCTTGACGGTTTTTCTCCCGAGTCACCATCTGCATACTGTACGTCACACTGAACACTTGCCAGAGAATTTTAAAGCCAGACTGGAGAAAGATTATGCAGTTACGAAGAGGAACCCACGTCATAATTTCTGTTAATCCCTTGAGCCCTCCTCGACATGCACCAACAATACAAAAATCTCTCATCTGGAAATTATCCTTATCTGATAGATTTTAATTAAGCGCATGAGCAGTTTTGTTTTTAATGCAATGTATTCATTAAATGTTGGTACTTCTTTACAGGGACAAACTATGCATTCGACTGGCGTCTGATAACTCACCCCAAAGATTACAGCGGGGAGATGGAAGGGAAGCACAGCACGACACTTAAACTCAGCAAGGTACAGCCTTCATATTCATGCTCTGCTAAAAATAAAGCATGCAGCTGGAGCTGTATTGAATGTATAAACAGAACGTTTCAGCAATGTGTGAAAGACACAGTCAAGTCAAAAAGATCACTTCCTCTCTGCCGGCTTCATTTGCTCGCTCTCTCCCGTCTCTCTCTTAGCTGACTGTGGGCCTGTATGAGTTTGAGGTGACAGTGGACGGGGATGGAGCCTATGGAGAAGGTTACGTCAATGTCACAGTTAAACCAGGTGAGGTCCAAAATTCAGCACCTTGTAAGATCTCATTCGTGTGGCGGTGACTTTAAAATCTGTCTGCAGTAGCGAGGGTTTATGGGCCTCCTTTCAAAACAAACCACGATTGCTGCAGACATTAAATTACCAAAACACAATACAATGCACATGCCTGGAAGTAAATAACAATTTAAATATAATAATATATATAATAAATATTTGTTTTTTGATTTATGAGCTCTTCATTCAACTCAATATCCTGTTAAAAGTCTTCCAGTCTGTGTTATTGAGGAGATACTTTCTCTTCCTCTTTCGTTATTCAGTTTTCCTGTGTTCATAAAATGTTTTTGTAATGATAAAAATGTTTAGACTTTTCCTCTTGCCACATTGCACAATTTAATTATTTTTTCAACTGCTTCATCACCAGTTCATGCAGTCACTACTGTAAAAAAAAAAAAAAAAAAAAAGTAAAAAAATAAAGAGGAAATTAGTCATATGAAGTTGAATAGTGCTCAAGGCTGATGTTTCATTTGCACATTCATTATAAAATTATGATGGAGAGGAGGTTGTTTGGCTCTGGGTCTGTTTGTGGGCAGATGGAAGTTGCTTGATGCTCTCCTAATACATATTCTTTATATATGTTTACAAATAATCTATAACGTTTTCATCCTGATTGTCCATACTGTAATTTTGATATTTTGGTCTACTGGGTGTCCATCTTGGAAGCGTGACCCCTCCTTTGTTTCTCTTCCTGCATTTTTCTTAAACCTTTCTCTGTTAAAGGTTCCTTATCTGAATTGAGGGTTTAAGGATGGATCATGTGCTGTACAGATTATAAAGCAAATTTGTGATTTGTTATATTGAGCTATACAAATAAAATTGTCTTGACTTGACTTATGTGATGTGACGAAACCCTGGAAAAATGGAAAAGCCTAAAACATTGTGATAATGTGTGGCAAACAGAAGCATATGCAAAGAGCAGCAGTCACATGACTCTCAGTAACATACTGACTCAAAGACACTAAATGTGATATACATAGCCTACAGCTATAAAAATGTCTTTGTTGTTACTGGTTTACTGCTGTGTTCAGTGAGGGTTTGATACCGATGCTGTCATGTTCTGCTTATATTTGAAATATTTTCATTGTAAAAAAATAATTTTCAAAAGTTATAAAAACCCCAAACTTTACGTTTTACTATTGTTGCAGAGCTTTTGTTATGTAACATGTATGTAGTTAGTTAGTAGTATGGAAATTTGCAGCTTGATATTAACTATGTCGAACAATCCACGTGCTATTTCTAATTACAATAATGTGGCTCTTCTGCTACAGTAGGTTTTCAGAAGGCCTAATAGTTTAAGGTATTTTCCTCCCTAACTGTCAGTGTAAATGTTATTTACAGATGTTGATTGAATAAACTCAGATCTTATCGCTAGAAAAGGGTGGCTGCTTTCCTCCCACACAGTTGTTTACAGTTGACTTTTGCTAAGACAGCCGCTGACTGCCTCAGTTACAGACAGCTGATGTACAGCTCAGTAAGCGAGTTAATTTCTTGTTTTCTGCCTGACAGAACCGCGGGTAAACAAGCCTCCTGTTGCCGTAGTTTCCCCCAAGTTCCAGGAGATCTCCTTGCCAACCAGCTCTACAGTCATAGATGGCAGCCGTGAGTGTTTCACATGACAAACATTTTAAAGGCCTTGTACTGAAAATGTGTTACCCTTTTCTCTCATGCTGTAAAGTGTATTTAACTGCCCATTTCCCCCTGTGTCCCTCCTCCTCTTTCCTCCTTTCTCCTCCACACAGAGAGCACCGATGATGACAAGGTGGTGGCGTGGCACTGGGAAGAGGTTAAAGGTCCCCTGAGAGAGGAGAAGGTCTCTGCCGACACCACTGTCCTCACCCTCACCAACTTGGTGCATGGGAACTACACATTCAGGTACAGGTGGACCTCCTGTAGAGATGGATGGAATTGTTTTAACTTCGAGAGGACCCGAGGTTTCAGATACATTTTTAGATAGACAAGTTAAATCAGCTAGAAATATGTTATAAACATCCCACTCAAGCTTTGACAAAGAGCCATTTGCCATTCAGTTTGTGTATCTAATTAGTGTCCTTTCGCAGTTTGACAGTGACGGACTCAGACGGAGCCACAAACTCGACACAAGCCACTCTCTCTGTCAACAAAGCCAAGGACTACAGGCCTGTGGCCAATGCCGGCCCTAACCAGGTCTGTACTCCTGTAGTAATGGCTCTGTTTTGTTACGCACTATTTTTAAATCTTAGGTTATTAATATTTCTTTCCTTTTACTTCAATCAGGTCATCCAGTTGCCACGCAACTCCATCACTCTGTATGGCAACCAAAGCACAGACGACCATGATTCCCTGTCCTATGAGTGGTCCCTCAGCCCTGAGAGCAAAGACAAGGTGGTGGAGATGCAGGTGAGATACCCAAAGACTGTGCATGTAATTACTTTATATCTCCCTGGATAAGAGAATCATACTAACTAATACTGCTTTTTAGGGCGTACGGACACCGATCTTGCAGCTGTCTGCTATGCAGGAGGGAGACTACACCTTCCAGCTGACCGTGACAGACTCATCTGGACAGCAGGACACCGCCCAGGTCACCGTCATCGTGCAGCCAGGTAAACAGCTGGAAAACAAAAGCGTTAGTGTTAATATCACCTGACAACTCTTTCACTCTTATCTTACTTTTTTTTTTTTTTTGATAGTCATTGGCTCATGTTTCTTTTTTAATCTATTAATTCAGCTGTCTACACTTCTGTGCACCACTTAAACACCACTTCTTGTTTGCCCTAACTCTTTCCCACAAGCTGTTTACAAATATACACACAAAATGTGAAGAGTATAGTGAGCAACAGTATTTACACTTGACTTCTATAATGTTTGAAGCTGATGTCTGTGTTTAAACTGCTGATAGGAACTTCTATTTGCTTAACGTTTGGTTAACGTTTTGTGAATGTGAATGTGAGGTGCACGTTGGTTCACGTGTACATTCAGCCTGATAAGAGCCTATTGAGGACTGTAGACTGCAAACACACACACTAGCAAGAGGATCTTTCAGTGTTTGAACATGACCTGTTATGTGAACTCGCATCCACCTGCAAGGTCAGACTATGGCAGCCACTTGAGTAATAACATCTGAAAGAAATGGCAGGTTAGTCAGAGTCTGTAATTCAAGTAATTCAGAGCAGCAGGCTGTTGATAAAACACTTAGACCTTTATGTACTTTATCAGGTAGTATCCAATAATAATTATCATGGCGTTATCTAAATACAGTTGTTCTTTTAATATTGTAGTGGGGATTTTTTGTTGTTGAAATATTGTAAATTATATAATATTGTATTGTCAAAACCACAGATTTCTTAGACACAGATCCAAGTAGGAGAAATTCTGCATATTGACCTAGTTTAGCAAACACTGAAGTGAAGAATTTCATAGTTTTAAAAGCTTTTAATGTTGCACTGATCTTTTCCAATGTATCCCTGGTGGGGATTTCTTGGTAATAAGGGTGTGTGTGCTGGTCATTCTTGCCGTTGTTTTTTATTCTGAGAGAAGTACAGTTTGTACCCTGGTGTGTTTGAATAATTCCTAATATTTAGACTGCGGGGGAATCCGGTGTTCAGTTTTCTGATCCAGTGTCTTTCTGCTTTTTTTGTGTCCAATTTATGTTGTGTTGTACTCCTGTTATTTCTAATGACCCTAGACCATGGGTAATAAAGTGTGCCACTAGGTGTGTCTGTGTGTGCCTTTTGTAATTTTTAATGTTATATACATGTTGTGCCAGTCTAGTTTTAATTGTGTTGCCTGTTTCTCCTACGTATAAGATGTCGCAGTGTTTACACTTTATGACATATACGCAGTTGTCTGTTTAACGGGTTATGTGGTGTTTGTAAGGTTTTTAATTGTTTTATTTTGTCTAAAGTAATTTTGGAATTGTACTGATTCCATTTTAGATGATAGTTGAGGGGCGGTGTGCTTTGTTTGCTTGCATTAGTGGCGGAAGAAATGTTTAATGTGGTTTTCGTTAAACAGCCAGCCATCTTTGACAGCAATTAGCCCACTCAGTACTGTATCTTTCATGTTGGTTTTAGAATGGAGATGATGTTTTAGTTTACTCATCCTGGTGTCCCTCTCCCCCTCCATCCTACAGAAAACAATAAGCCACCAACAGCAGATGCAGGACCGGAGAAAGAGCTGACGCTGCCAATCGATCGAACCACGCTGGACGGCAGTAAGAGCAGCGACGACCAGAAGATAGCCACCTACCACTGGAAACAAACCAAGTCAGTCAGACACAGACTTGTACACACATCTGTGTAGGCAGGATGCATTGGCTGTAGGCCCTGAAAACATAGCCAGTTAAAAGCTTCATTGTGAATACAGTATAATACAGTATAATACAGTTAAATACAAAATGTACAAAAGAAACTATTTATAAAGCAAACTCTGTTACTTCCGCAGTGAATTCTCCATCATACTTTCTGTTTCTGTCCATCTGTTCCTCCTCCAGGGGTCCTGGTGGTGTGAAGATTGAAAATGCAGACGGTGCTGTTGCCACGGTGACAGGTCTTGAGGTCGGCGTGTATGAGTTCACCCTGACAGTAACTGATGACAGGAAGCTGGAGAGTAGCGACACTGTCACGGTCATCGTCAGAGAAGGTTAGGATACTCTGTGTGTGTGTGTGTGTGTGTGTGTGTGTGTGTGTGTGTGTGTGTGTGTGTGTGTGTGTGTGTGTGTGTGTGTGTGTGTGTGTGTGTGTGTGTGTGTGTGTGTGTGTGTGTGTGTGTGTGTGTGCGCGCGCGCGCGCGCGGACTAATCCTTCTCTCTTAGCTGTCAGTGGTTGGAGTCAGACAGGTGAGGATTATAGATGATGTTGTGATAAATAAGAGTTGATAATTAAGGAACCGTTTACACTTTTGAAGCTTCATAAGTACATCTCTCTGTGGGTGTTTTTTAAAGCAGAAGTCGTTCTCTGTTTTTGTTTAAGATAATATAATATGATGGTGAGTCGATGAGATTGTTGCTTTGTATGCTCAGGGCATGTTTTTGTCTTGACATTGCACAGTGGAAGTGTTTGTTTGTTTGTTTGTTTGTTTGTTTGTTTGTTTGGATCTTTTAGCTCAAGGCTAGCCTCCCAAGAGTCCATAATAAAATCACAATAGAACATTTTCAGAAACTCATCCTATATAGACATTATTATAAATACCTGCACACACACATACAATCCGAAGATACATAATCAAACATAGTTAGATGCGCAGGAATATGCACCTTACGCACTTTATGTACACATACACACTCGCACATGTTAACTAATGCTTATAAATAAGTTTAATCTACCTATTTTGTTTTACACTGATAGGTAAAATTAGTTTTCTCTATTTATTTTATCACATTTATGTTTGTCTCGCACTAGGAACAGTTTGTTTTGAAGGTGTGTGTGTGTGTGTGTGTGTGTGTGTGTGTGTGTGTGTGTATATATATATATATATATATATATATATATAAAGTAAGAAAAGTATGTAAGTGTTTGTTGTTTCCAGTTTGTAGTCACTGAGCCTGTACTTGGTTAGGATCTGTCTCTGCTTTCTGTCTCTGACAGTAGAGAGATAGTCAGCCAATTTATAATCTCTTTATAGGGTCAGATAAGGTTTTAATCTACTTTGACTTTCAGTTTCATCTTTTTAATGTTCCATATAAATTTCTTTGCATTGCTTTATAATTTGGTTTACTCTGATCTGGTGTTTGGAAAGCAGCGTTGTTGTGAGACGGTGTGGTGTAGCTCAGAGGCAGTGTTAATGACAGATAACAGTCCACGCAACATAAAAGCTCCTAAATGCAGAGAGGAAATCTTGTTACCTTTCCTCCCTTTTTGATAATAACATGGGCTGGACAAAATAACATACACTGGTCAGACAGACTCCACTTAACCTCGCACTGTGCTCCTGGATTGGGGGTCATTCCTACTTAAACGGGAACATAACATGACTATTAATCCCCCACAGAAAAAAAGACAATATGTTGTGTTCAACTAACAGAAACTGGGTGTTCAATCTCAAATATATAAATAAGTAATCAAAGTAGAAAATATAAAACTGCAAATACATTGAGTGCTTTGATGATGTTGATAGCTGAATATTTCTTAACATTAAAACAGAAAAGAGAGAAAGGATCTCAGGTAAATATAAGACAACATGGGATAAAATATCTCCTGTGCCTTTTTGAAGTGTTTAGCAGGCACTTAAAAAACTTTGTTAGTGTGAAGGAAATGTCTGGATGGACATGTTTTTCCCTTGATAATCCTGTTTACTGTTCCTGTGATTCTGCTGCTGCAGTGCCTTATATACATTGTGTGTAATTAAGTGTTTAAGTTGTTTGGTAATTTAACTAAAGTAGCCTGTTGTGACACAAAGGAGCATATGTTATCATGTGTTTCCTGTCAATTGGTTACGGTTGATGTGTTTATTGTGAAATGCTGCCTCTCTTCAGTCGTCTGGTAGATGCAGCCAGTGACAATAGAGTATACAATAGAAATCAGAATCTGATTGTCAAATGCTCATCTGCACTGAAATTCAGTTGCCACCACATTTTGAAGCTGGAAGATAATCATCAAACCACAATCTGTAGTTGCCACGTATTTCCTTTCTCAAAGTCTTCTCCGTTGCAATTAGAAGAGAGGTAACTAGGGCAACAAGCAAGGCCCTTAACAGTGCCTGGATCCACCTCAGTGAATGAACATACAGCATTTAATGATTAAGAGTGTTTTCCAAAAAGGTTTCTGAATTCAGTCTCTTTCATAATGTTTTTTCCACCAGAACTGGACCAGCCGCCATTGGCTCGTGTTGTGTCGAGTCCACCCATCCTTCTGCCCGTCAGGACCGCCACCCTAGATGGATCTCACTCCACTGATGACAAAGGTGGTGTCAGCTACCTATGGACCAGAGATGACAGCAGCCCTGCCGCCGGGGTGAGACTGACTGAATATAACCTTGTAACCAACATCAGACATCCACAGAATAAAAAAAAAAAAGACCATTTATAATAATTTTAACACTTCTTTGTTGATTTTTTTTGTGTTTCAATAGGATGTACTGAACAACTCTGACCACCAGGCAGTGCTGTTTCTGGGGAACCTGGTGGAGGGGAAGTACAGCTTCACCTTGACTGTAACTGACAGTAAAGGACAGACCAGCTCTAACAGGGGCACAGTGGAGGTCAAACCAGGTAAGATAAACACCCACATGTACAGACTCAAACCTACAGTATACAAGAGAAACACTTGTACACTGAAAACTGTCTCTTTTGTGGGTTAGTGAAGGCTATTTTCAGGAAGTATTTTTACGATGTATTGGAGTTTATTTTTGCCTTCAAACCAGTCCATGCATACAAATTGTTTCCACACAGCAAGAGATTCAACAACGAACAGCAGAAGGTTGAGCGGGTCAGTGTGCAGCATACGGTGAACAGACACAAACGCAGCCAGAAACTAATCCGTCACTTGGTGCTCTGGCCTATTTCCCAGATTTCAGAGTGTCAGATGGATCCTGCAATCAGCCTGTTTTTCTCCTGTCAGTCTCCCTGTTGCTTTTTCTTTCCCATTATTCTCCTGCCTACCCATCGCCTCTCTTGTTGATATCTCTTCTGTGTTTGCAATCTCCTTTCTCACCTTTTCTTTTGCTCTCTCTGTTTATCAGACATATGGGAGCATGACTTGGTGGAGTTGGTGTTGGAGGTCTCTGTATCCCAGGTCTCCCACCGTCAGCGAGACATGCTACTGCGCCAGGTTGGGGTTTTACTGGGAGTGCTCGACAGTGACATTACTGTGCGAGAAATCAGTGCGTTTAATGAGCACAGGTGAGTTGATTTTGTTTAATTTTATATCCCCTTGATTTTGTAATAATAGTTATTTTGTTTACCTGAATGTTTTCTCATATTCTCCTCAAGCTCACTCTTTTGTTAGAACCCCAGCTTGACTTTCCAGGTGCAAGCCTGGTAATAAACATAACCATGAAAAAGGCTGCAATGAAATTTCCTTGATTTGATTTCATTGGTGGATTATATAAATAAGCATGTTTCTCTCCTTCCTTCCTTCCTTCCTTCCTTCCTTCCTTCCTTCCTTCCTCCCTCTTCAGTACTCGTTTGGTCTTCCTGGTGTCAGGCGGTCCAGGGCGCCCCCCTCTGTCTGGCCGAAGCGTTGCACTTGGACTACGCAACAAACTGCGCAAACAGAAGAATGACTTTCTCATCTACAAGGCCCGACGGGTGGATACAGTCAGTGAGTACCTGATCAACATAGTTTGTAAGAGAAACACACAACAAAGGAAAAGGAGTAAAGAGAAAGAAAATGTACTTTTGTAGGCAGAGTTATATGGTACTGTGGTAGACATGGACATAAACAGAGCTGCTTTGACTTCTTGACCTAAGATAATGGTTGGATAATGACAGATAGGATTCAAAGGTCAAATGTCTAAGATTTTTGAGCTGTCACTACACGTTATATCTTCCTGTCGCTTGTTTACACTGTTATGTTATTCAATATGTCTATTGTAGGTTTTTGTTCTTGAATATGGGTATGATCTGTCTGCTTTCTGCAAGATAAGGCTCTAGTTTCATCTGTTGTATTCTCCGCCGCTCTCCCTCCTCAGTCTGCCAGCTGAACTGCTCCGGTCACGGCGAATGTGACTCGTTCACACGGCGCTGTGTCTGCCACCCTTTCTGGATGGAGAACGTCATCAGAGCTCAGCTCGGAGATGCAGAAAGCAATTGTGGTGAGATGAGAGATTAATCATAATTAAATATTTTATTTTAGTTTGTGTGTCAGATGAAATGTGGCAACCTGTTTCCCACATATTCCATTACACTGTAATAACACACTTTGCTTTTGCGTCTAACTAAATATTTTTTGTTTTCAGAGTGGAGCGTACTCTATGTGACGATAGCATCCTTTATGATTGTGGTGGCCATAGCAACGGTTGTCTGGGGAATGGTGTGTTGCTGCAACAGGTGAGAACACTTTCTAAAGTATAAATTCTTGTTATGATTATTATTAAATGTCTTAAGATGCACACAGTATATGCATCTTTTCCATTAAACTCTTGGGATTGTATTTTCTTCTTTAACTACCTCTAAACCAACTCATAATATCTGATGTGTGTGTTTTTTTTTTTTTTTTCCTGAAAGGCGTAAAAGCAAAGTGCGCAGAAGCAAAAGCAGATATAAAATACTAGAAGCTGATGAGCAAGACAGTCTGGAGCTACAACCACCTAGAGCTGGTAAGACACACACATACATTATCACCACTACCACTCATTGTAGCTCACTTTCTTCAACCCTGTTGTATGTTAGCAGCTCGAAACATTTAAACTTTTACCAGCTGAGCTAGAAACTGATGCTTCACTTTAAAGGATGCTACAGGCTGGTGTTTATTTAGTATTTTATACAGAATATTTTACAATTTCGTAGACTACTTGTAACTGTTTTCTGTATGGCAGTGGTTTCTTTATTATGTGTAACCATTGTTATGTAAATGTGTACATTTTGTTTGTTCTGAATGTCTCTGTGTTTTGTCCATGCTCACACTGTATATATGTTTATGTAATCTGAGTAAGACTAAATGAATAAAGGTTTAAAGGTGCTCCAGTCCAGCATCATTTTGACATCATACTGTTTCTTTCTCTTCTCCTCCACCAGCCCGCCTGAAGCCGGTCCCCGCTCCAACCTCCTCTGCCCTCATGCACTCAGACTCTGACCTGGACAGTGACGAAGGGCAGGGAGGGGTCCCGTGGACGGAGCAGGAGCGCGGGCATCTCCTGCGGCCCCAGAACGGCTCCCTGAGGAACGGCCAGGGGCCGGTGAGGAGCAAAAAGCAAAGAGAAGAGCTGCTATAGCAAGGGAGGAAGGGGGAAGCTTGCCGCTGCCCTCACACACACACACCTCCTCCAGCTGTCACACCCCTCTGTTTTTCACTCTTCCTGTTTCTCTTTCGTTGTACTTGCAACACAGAAACCTCACACTTCTCATCCATGAAGACAGACTGTGTGATAGCTGGATTTGGGAAGAGAAAGCGAGGAAAAACATGCTGGAAACATGTTGTCCCACTGTCACAGAAAAAAAACACCACTGTACTGAAATGTCCCTGCTCCCACACTGAGCCACTATGAAGGAAAAAAAAACATTTCGCTGAGAACGAGGAGTGAGCACTGTGTTTTTGAATGGTATAAAAATATAACGTTAGACCCCTATTATTTAACACAGAGACATAAAGAATGTACTGTTACCCTCTTACTGATGCCGCACGTTGATTTGAGACTGTGGGAGACAAAGTAGCCTGAGTGACACTTGACTTAGTGGATTTTTTTTTTTTTTTTTTTTTTAAACTCAGCTTCAAAGACACGAAAACCAGCCACTTGACACACGCTCACACCTTGCCTCTTGTAGACACGCATGTATGCACACAAAGACGACGTATTCACACTGTTCCAGGTCAATCTGATGCTACCAAACACTGCCATGTTGAAACCAATGGTTAACTCTGCTCCGGTGACTCTTTGGAAAAGAAAAAACCACAACCAAAACAGAGCTACCAACAGCAACGGACACAAAAAATGTGCATGAAGAGTGACAGATTGTAATTCTGGTAGAATTTGATACTGGAATGATCGCCTGCATGTTTGTATGTTGGGTGTATGTGTGGATTCCTTCTGGCTGCTGAGCCAAAACGATGTTTCTTCAGAGCAGTTTTTATGTTTTTATGTCTGTTATTAACCCGCAAGGAGAGTCACAGTGCTGTCAGTTATGGCGGTCAGAGACAGAAGATCTTAAAAAAAAAACAAAAAAAATACAACACTTTTATTCTGAAGGTTTCCCTGTGGATTAAGTCGCTGGAACACACACTGGAATACACAACGTTAACGAGTTCGGTCTCGACGGGGACGATAATGAGGAGGGTCATAACACAACAAGTGGGATGGACTGGACAACGACCACCATGAACCATGAAGACCACTTAGGGGTTTTTTTTGTATGTTATTTTTTTCCTCTTTTTTTTTTTTTTTTTACAAACAACCTTTAGTCTGTGATTAGATGTGGATGCACTTTGATTTTCTGTCGGCTGTCACCTTCACTCTCATTTTGTTAAAAGGGAGATGTGATGGTTAAAGTTGGAAGGTTCAGCCATAAACACTTGACTGCATTCGAAATGTGTAAAATACCTGACGTCCTCTACTTTAAAGACCAAAGGGAAGGATGATATATTTGAGCAAACGTGAACACCTCAGTAATTTGTTACATTACCTGTAGGCTTGAATTAAAGTTATGGTGTAAGCTTAATATATGGCAGAGTTGGACATTAACCTTTTTAATCCTGTGAGGTAATTTATGGAGTTTCTGTGCAAGTCCTTCAACCAGTTAGACTCAGTTTGGCTCCAAATAGGATGAGCATGTTTATCTTGCTTTCCTTTTGGCAAATATTCATTTAGTTCAATTTGGGGGATTACAAAAATTACACAAAAATCTGTGCGAGTGACATAATTAAGACGATAATTAGACGTTCAAATGGGCGTCGCTAAACTTCCATGAGAGATGAAAAGAGAGCGCTGTGCCCAGAATGACCCTGAAACTGTTAAACCCCCGAAAATTAATGATTTCTTCCCATAAGTATAATAACAGCAGGAGGTTAATCTGAGGGATGTTTGCCATAAATACAGGACACAAAGGGAGGCTGTAAGAACACAGAAGCATCTTCTGTAGTAGTGACGGCTGTTTCTGTGAGTGGAAACTTTAACCAAATTAATCTTCCCTGCAAAACATCTCAAGTGTGTGATTGCTTTTGCATGTGAAACTGGCCTGTCAGTCACTTTTTTTTTTTTTTTCTTTGGTTGTTGAATGTTAAAAAGGGTACGCCATTGAGACAGTTGTACTCTGTGTGAAATAAGCAATCATTTCTTCTGTCTTCTTTTTAAATTTCTTACTGTTAAGTCATCTAATGCTGATGTCAGTTCTGCTGCACTAGTTTTGGTCTTAAAGCAGCCAGTGCACATCAAGGCCTGGACGGAGATTTAAAAAAAAAAAGTTATCTGGCCATCTTTTTTTGCCAACTGGTGTGAGACAAATTTAAATCAAGTTGCACCCAAGTGCCAACTCTGTAAAGAATGTCCATCTTTTGACACTTTGAAAAATAGTGTCCTATTCTTCCAATGTTTTTTGCACATCATAGGAAATGGATTTTGGAGTAACTGCAAGGATTTGATGTTGATTCACTTATTTCTTCTGTGTTCCCTTTTTACCCTCAAAAACTCACAAAAAAGGACATTTCTTATCACCTATTTCACAAAATACAGCCTTTCTTCTGTTACACGTACAACCTTTGCCAGTCACTTTTGGGATTTATAGATGTGAATTGACCTCGACTCTGACGGAGTCCACTGTGAAGGCAGACAAAGAAAACTGGGAGCAACTGTTAAATGAAGGGAGTTTAATTTAAGATGTTTTTAGATACAGTTTTAGGGAAGGATTTTTTCTCCTCCTCCTCCTCCTCTTCCTCCTCCTTCTTTCCTTCTGTTTGACCAGACCTGATGCAACTGGATAATCTGTAAATTAAAATAAAACTGTTTCAGTTTGTTCTTGAGTTTTCTGAGAGATGTGTGCTTGTTTCTTACTATGTTGTGAGTAAAGACTCTGAAGGAAAAAGGTTTTTTTTTTTCTTCCTGTTTTCTGTCCTTACTCAACATTTTTTAAAGGTGATATGACTCGTGCATTTTATACGTATTAGGACTTCACCACTTTTGTTTTAAGGCTCGGCTGTAGGATTGTTTGTTATTGTGCCTGGATTTATGTGCATCATTTTCAATAGTTCATGCCAAACAAACACAGACTATTAACCCACTAACTCAAGCACTGCTGCACTGACCCTGACATAAGCCATCGTCACGTTCATAAATCATCGTAGTCGGTCCTCTCATTGACTTTTATAAGCCCTTTAAACCTCGATCGTTGTCCTTTAGCTGCTCCATTAACACAATGTGCCATAATAATTGATAGTGGACGCACACGCTGCTTTACCTCATGATGACAGCAGATAGAAGCGGAGGTCAGTAAACGTGTCTTGTGGGCTGGTGGAGAGAGGAACAAGTAAAGATTTTAATAACAGACCCAGACGTTTGCTCATACTTTTATGTTGACTTACTTTCAGCTAAAAGTCATTTTTTTTATTCTTCCTCCTTTCCAACTGGGTGTAATGTCACTTTTTCTCCCAGAAAATGACACAATTAGTCGATTAATTGATTAGTTATTAGGAAAAGTGCTAAATATTCACAGTTTTTTGCTTCTACAAGGGTGAGAATTTGCTGCTTTTCTCTTTTTTTTAACTGAATATTTTGGGTTTTTTTGAGGAAAAGAAGCATTTTGAAGAGGAAGGAAATTTTATTATTAGTTTATTTGAATAAAACAACAAGTTGCATCCCCAAAGTGTGAGTGTGGCACAAAAAACACCACATTAATACAGCTTGCTTGCAGATTTGCATGACACTGAACCTCGCACTCAAGGAAAAAAAGGGCTGTAGTGACTGAAACTCCAGTTTACCGACTGTAGTCTTATACATCCTCGCTACAGGGACACCCCAAAACATGTTGAAACGCCACAGCACACAGGAAAACATGCAACACCCAGATGCTTTATGCAAACTGCACATGCCTGCAGATGGATTATTATTACAGTATTTTGTGAGCATCCCTCAGAGGAAGAACGAGTGAGAGCCATGCATGACATATCTCTACTGCACCGTCTTCAGATATAACATAAGAGGAAGGAAAAAGCAGTTGTTTCATCCTCTTATTTTTTTTTTTGTCTTTCTTTCTTCTCCCCTTTATATTGCTGCCCTCTGCCTCTCACACTCCTTATATGGGAAAGGAATTAGTTGCGCGAACAAGGGCGGAAACGCGGCGCGGGGACAGCTGGGTAAAAAAAAAAAAAAATTCACTGACATACAGGAAGAGAAGAAAAAAGAGAGAGAGAGACGAAGCCCAGTCTGTCCCTGCAAGCCTGCGCCCTGCACACTCCCACGGCGAGAACTGAAGGCGATATAAAACAACCAAAAACCAGTTGAGCAGTTTAGCAAGGTAAGCGACGTGCTAGTCAGCTCAGTAACCGGGTTCGCTTAACATTTATTCGGCGAAGCAGACGAACAATCCGTCGCCGCATCGAATCATTCAGAAATTATTGATTGTAATCGGTGTGATGCTAACACACACACACACACACACACAGAGCCGGTTAGCCGATGTTGCTACATTGAGCTACCACCTACTGATGAACTGATTCTTTAAATGGTTTTTTAAATTTCAGACTTTTTCTTATTTTTTTCGGTGTTTTTTTTTTTACTGCAGACTGGAGCATTAGCTATCAGAGAGAGGAGGGAGGGAGGGGTGTGTGTGTGTGTGAGAGAGAGAGAGAGGGGGGAGAGGGGGGAGGAAATCCAGGAAATGCCGAAACAGACAGTAGACACTCAACAAACAAGGAGGGAGGAAATATAACAGTTTAATTCTGACCTTGTTTACTGTTTATATGCTGCTTTTTGTTTTTTTTTGTTTTTTTAATCAGGCGTTAACATTAGCCAGCTCTCTCTCGTTGTCTCCTGTGGTGTTTGGACTCATTTTGTTTCCTCGCCGTCTTAAAAAAACAAGTTAATGTGTCACAAACAAACAACCTCCAAGCTGTCAAAAATACCTCTTGTTTTATTTCACATTTAATGGATGTTTGAGTTGTAATGCGACCGTGCGTCTGTTAAAAGAGAGGGAGGGGCATTAACTTGCTGGGGTTACCAAATTCCTCACGACACCCACCGGTTCTCTCGCTGGCCTCCCCTGGCAGTCTGGTTGAAGCCCCGGTGATCGCATTAACATCAGCGGCCGGAGGAGGACTGTGAGGAAGCTCACCGCCATTGCTTTGGCCTACTTCTGCCTCTGCGACAGAGAAATGTTTTTATTATCCAATGCTAAGGTGTAAAATAGAAAAAAGGGAGCTCCCTTCTTTATGTATAAATGCCCCCCCCCCTCTAGGCAAACAGGCCCTAACCTACTTCACTGCCCCTGCATGCTGATGGTGCTTTATGCATTACATTTTCTGCCATATGTCCCCAAAAGTCTGCTTTATGAATACACTGCTGCAGGGTTTTACATGTTGGAGGAAGACCAGCAAAAGCTATAATGAATAAGAAGTAGTAAATATACTCCTGGGTGTACATGCATCTTTTGATAGATCCTCATATCTGCAAGGATGTTGCCTTTTAGTGTATTTGCTTTATATAAACTCAAACTCCTTTTTTTTGTCCAGTTTTAGGTAAAAAGTAGCACACGCCCTCCTGCAAAACAAAGTACACAGATCTTTACTTCACACATGTGTTACTCCCTTTCTGTAAGACAAACACTCGTGTTGGCAGGTGTTGTGATGACATTTAGTTTAAAGGGTACGGCTGATAATGTTCTCCAGTTTCGTTACTGTCAAACAAATCTCATGAAAAGACCGAAAACCAACAATCAGTTAGTCTGTTACTCAATACTTTATGACTTCCCTACACCGTCTGGAAATACTTCAACCAACCATATAACGCAGTCAAACTCTTACCGAAAGCCAGTCAGGAGGAGAGTGGAAACATCTTTTCTTTACTCTTCTTTAATGAAGAAAGCAGTGTCTTCTCACACCCCCATAGCTGCCAGCACTCCCCCAGTGGACGCTGATTGGTCCGATGCCACTGTAGTCTGGCCACAAACTCATAGATTGAAGCCTTTGCGTGATTTCCTGATCTTGCGAGTCCGGCTACCTCGCGAGGTTAGTAATTTTGAGCGACCATTGCTAAAACAGGACTAAATAGAGCATTTGTGAGGAACTATTCCCAGCTGTGGATTTAGTTCTTGCCAACAATATGCTGTGTGTTTGTGTGAGTGTGAGTGAGTGTGGGATTGACTCAAAACAAGCTGCTGTACCAACACGTAGACTCGGGTTCCTCCATCCCTGAAGTTGCCATTAGGCCCCAGTCTTGGCCGTCTTGCCTTTTATAGTGCTCGAATCTAAGGAAAATGTTATGAAAGGCATTATTCCCTGGACTGAGTCATTGCTATATCTGCCCGCATGTCTCTGGAAAGTTGTTCCTACTTCCCTGACAAGTGTTGTTTTCCTTTATGGTCAGCACTTGGTTTGAACGTATGTGGCCACTTTACTTTTAGTGCACTATCGGAAATGTTCTGCAGCATCTAAACCCACCTAGCAGGAAATCCAGTAAACTCAAAGGGCCCCACTGAGGGATTTGCAATTTAGCAGAACCGGAAGTTTGTTGTATAGTAATCAACATTACAGTTTGTCAGCTACAGCAACTCTCACATGTAGGTGCTTTTTTTTTTTTGCTGTGTATTACTCCCACACCTTACTTTTTTTTTTTTTTTTTTTAGGGGCAACTCCCTTCCTGTATCACTGGTGAGTCATTTCTCAGCTGAGACCAGGAAGTGTAACGGGTTGAACTCTGGTATCTGCAGGTAAAAGTCTTCTGTGGCTGTGAACATTTAGGTCAAGGGTAGTAGTGGTGTGTGTGTGTGTGTGTGTGTGTGTCCTGCTACAATCTAATTTTACCTCCACGCCTTGTGGAGAAATGAATTTACAACTCTGTCTGAATGGGTGAGGCAGAAAAAAGGGGAAGTTGAGGCCTTTTGAAATGTCATGTCTGCTGTAGGAACATCAGGAACTTCTCAAAATGTTGTGTTCTGTTTTTTTTAAATGTGAGAATGTGTCACCACCGCTCCTTTTGAGTTGTAGTGATATAATGCTGCTGATGCACTGCGCTATTGATATGACTTCATTTAATAGCCTTAGGGCTGTAATAATGTATAACCTGCCTCACCCTGTTTTAAAAGGGGCCATTATTCTACTTACAACATTGAAACATTTCCAAATTTTTGGAGTCATTGCATCTCCTTTAGGTCTGAACATTTAGAACTTTTTTTTTTAGATGACTTTTTAAGATGTCATCTGCCCGTTAGACATTGTATGATACTAGATACTAAGCCATTTTTCACAACAGAAGACAAAGTTCTTGAATGTTAATCGCTGTCTAAACACATGCAGCTCTGCAAGAACTTGCCCTAAATAGAATGATCTAAAATCAAATCTGGAACTAAACTGATCAACGATAAGTAAACAAGATCGTGACTCTGGCCAGACATTTTGGTACCAAAAGCCGGCATTCAGAGGCTGCTATTGGTACATAGTGATCAGTACCAAAAATGTATAGAAGTAATGCCTAGATTGATTAATCTTCCAGTCCATAGATTGGTTACAATAGATTAACAATACTTTTTTTGATTGCCTATTTTGAGACAAACATGTTTTTTCTTTCCCAGAAGAAATAAAGTAATGTTGTCTAAACACAAGAACCTAATAAAAAGTCTAAAATTAGCATTTTCTCCCTTTATTAGATCAGCATCTATCTGATCACAGAGTAAGAAAACAAGATTATGATATTGAACAGACATTTTGGTACCAAAATTAACTTTTATGTGGCAAACCATTTACTCCACTATTAAAGCACAAATGTCCAAATGTGCCTCTAACTTCATCTGTCACAGCCAAAAAATGTTAAGCGCCGTCTCAGTCATTAGATATGTAAAGATTTAGTTCCGTCCCTCCGTAGTGAAAGTGAGACGGCGGGTTTATCTTGCGTGGACCTCATTAGTGAGAGTGGTCTGTGAGTCTCCATTCACCGTCAGCCAGGTTTAAGTACCTGAGACTGGAAATACTCCGTCACACGGATGAAGGCAGCGTCAGGTTACAGACGTCTTATGTAATGTTAGCCTTTCTCATTAGGTGTGTGTCTATCTGTAAGATTATGCTAGACTCGGATTGAACTTAAGTTAATCTTGTATTTAAAAGGGTAAGTCAGGAGAATCGGTTTGCATCTTGGCACGCCGACTATAGAGACTATATTTAGGCTATAGCTGCTGCCTTTAAGTTTGAAATTGTTGTCTGCAAACGACATAGTTGGGATTACAGGGCAGGTTTGCACTCTGCAGAGAGCCTGCAGTAACTGGTGATGATCTACATACCTTTACTCAGCAAGTCCTGACCTGCTTACTAACAGACTCATTCTTCCTTCTTTTTTGTTACTCAATCAGTCTAAAGGTGGAATTCACTGCAGGGCCTAAAAGAGCTTCATTAAAATGTGCAAATTAAAGTTTAGTTAGTCTATTTATACAAATTCTGGAGGGTGATAACTTGCATTATAAACTGGTGTGTATTCCAGTTTCCTTTATATGCTGTATGATAACTGCAGGGATATAAAAGCAGAGAGAAAAGACGTATTTCTGCTACACAAAGTTCTTCTCAAGAAGTAGTTGTTTTTTAATGAGTTGCGAGCCAAAAATGTATTTTGAACGTCTGTAATAATCTGTGACGATAGAGAAACAATGAAATCGATTGATGGACAATGAATCTGTAACATTTTATAGATAATGCAATAATCTTTCTAGTAATTTTATGAAATGCAAAAAAACATCACATGTTTCGTGGTCCTTATTTTTTAATGAGAATTTGAGGCTTTTCTTTGTCTTTCCCGATAGTAAACAGAATATCTCTTGAAATTGACATGTTGCAGTATGTCTAATGGGTCTGACAGTGCAACAGCCTTTGCCATGTTCCTCTCAAAAATGTAAACTTCTATCTGGGACTGCCCTAAATTGCACATTTCCAAGTGAGAAAATCATCTTAATCAACTTCAGGACACAAACCCTAAATGTAACACTGATGTTGACTGCAGGCACAAAGTACCACTGAGCCTCGTAGGACTAAGTCAACCAAGAAAAGCCCAGGATTCAGGGCACTGCTGTTTGTTAATTGCAGTAATTGCCATCACCTTGGGTCTCAGGAGTAATTCAGTCCCCAATTAGAAGACTACTAGAACAGGAAGTACCACTGTGCCTCGACGATTAACAGCAGCTCACCTCAGGGGCAAATGTTCAACAATTGTAGGAAAGGGGAAAAAAAGAAAGATTTGTGCCCGGAGGGGATTTAAATCTTGTTTAGACAGCTAAAATATAGTGTTAACCCCTTTTTTAAAAGGTACTGAATGGTTTTCTCCCTCTCACAGGTATGGCTGAGTTGGCGAGTTTGGTGCAGCGGCTGGAGGTGGCGGTGAATCGCCTGGAGTCCATGTCAGGCCCCGGTGGTGCTGGTGGTGCTGGAGATTCAACTGGTGGAGGTAATGAGCAGTTATCATTATTATGGGTTAACTCCACATAATAAGCTGTCTGGTGGTTTTGTCTCTTGCCTACAGATTTCTTATACAAACTGTTGCTTATAGCAGAAAACAAGGAACTTTCATGTTTGTACTGCCTCATTTAATGGATTTCATGGGAATCGGACCCATTAGTTATTAAGAATAACGACAAAGAAATAGCTGGTCTTCTCGCTGATGGTTTCATAACCAGTTGAAAACTCCTTGTAGTAGCTTTAAGAAATCAGATAAACATGTTAATGCAACATCAGTTCTGCTGCAGCCACTCAGGACAGCTTCTCCTCAAACAAAGATAACAAATCCCTCAGCACCTGAGCGCCCATCCTCCCCTCTAGTAATGAAGTGTCTGCATCTTTTTTTTCAGCAATGTTGCTGCCAGTAGACACATTTGACTTTCCTTCCTCATCAAGCAGTTAAACGACTGCTACCGCTGCACATAAATAATTTGGTTTGGACGTCACCATTAATTCCTTGTGAAGCGTAAACTCTTTAGGATGTAGTGATGCAGCTTAAACCATCCCCACGCTGTGTTCACTCTTCCTACCAGCTTTTAAATGATGTTTTCAGTTGCTTAGCAATGGATGTGCTGCAGTTAGTGACTGGCTCACACCTGTCAGGCGTTTTTCAAAATTACTGAAAATTGCAGCTATTACCCCCAACCCATAAGAAGTTCTTTATAATGTGTTTCCAGGCTTCCATATGCTAAAATGATTAAAGGCCTAATATAAAATCATATGCAGTCATCTTCCTTAAGATCTTAAATGTGCCGCTTTGTAGTCTAAATTAACAACCCATAACTACTTGTTGGTTATGTTTTACTGTCTGTTCTTTTCTATGTATTTTATTTAATCTTATCCTGTTTTTATTTTCCATATTGTGGTTTCTTTTAAGTGTTTAAATTAATTTAATACCTCGTGTTTTTCTTCTTTTGTAGCTGTATCCGCATACGTCGAGGCCTATGATGTAATCGTCAACGGTCCCCTGGCTGAGTACCTCTCCCTTAGCCAGAAGATCGGGGGTGATGTCCAGAAACATGTAAGTTACAGTTTAGATTAATTTAATATAATGCGTCCCTGCAAGATTGTTTTAATTTGTGTTTTTCATATACATTTAAAATAAACCTGTAAAATCCTTGAATTGAAACAGCTTTTTTCTTGTCAAGTATGATGTTAGAAATTGACATATTTTCAGTCTATTGCACTTTTGGTGCACATGTTGATGTGGCCCTCCTACGAGATGACTGTACCAGCAGTGGCCCCAAGCCAATTTGAGTTTGAGACCCCTGATTTAGATGCTAAATAATATTAAAAGTTCTGTTATTTCTGCACATAAAGGTTATCTCACACCAACAAGAGGGTCAGTCAGTCGCTTTTATATGCTACAAATTAAACAGATCTTGGAGTCCTCCTGCTGATTTTATACCTTTTTTGAGAGTTATAATAATGACAAAACTTGACCAGAGTTGAGGAGGACTGACGGATGTAAAAAGACCAGGATGATTTTTGTTCTCAGCATATTTCTGTTACTAAATTGCCTCTCTTCCCTTCCAGGCAGAAATGATGAAGCAAGCATTCGCCAGTCAGAAAAAACTCCTCATACAAGCCTCCTCCTCCCAGAAACCCTCTGATGTGAGTTAAACACACTTCGTAATTGCTCAGTCAGTTAATGTCTCAGTTAACTGAACAACATTGATCAGTTTGCATAATTCATTACGCTCTCCTCTTGTCTTACGTCCCTCCGAGCACCTTCACTCTCTTGTACAGGTTCTCTGTCCTGCTGTCATTTTCTCCTTGTTTTCTGCCAACATTTTATTTAAAGATCTGCTGACTGTTGAATATCCCAGCTGGATTTATACTTGATGCAAAGGAGCCTTTGCATAGATATCTGCGGAGTAGGTGTTGATTTATAGCTCACAAAGAGTTACCACTGATGGCGAGCTACAACACTAGATGTATTTATTATACATGATTAGGTGGTGTCGTGCTTTTAATTATATTCTCCACAGTGATACAGTGTTCATTTATTTCTTATATTTTAATATAGGGTTATATAGAGATGTTTTACTCAGTGTGACAGCGAAACTTACCTAAATTTGTACCTAAATGTCTGTCTCGTGTTGCACTACGAGACGTAACTGTCAAATGTGGCCCTGTTTCATGTTGAATTTGCAAGTGGGTGGTAGATTTGCTTAATTCACCAGCCCAAAAAAAACAATGGTAATACTATAGAGTATTTGAATATTCACCATCCATTTGGCCGCTGCACGAAAAGTTAACTTTGCACCCTGGTTGAATTACTGTTGTTGACACAAATCTGTTCTGGTAAAGTAAAGTGTAATGCAGCTTCAGTCTGACCCGTCATGCTGAATATGCAAGAAATTAAGATTTTAAACTTTTTCATTTGTAATAAAATAATAATAAAATGTCTCCTGAATCTAAAAATCTAAAACTTGAACTTCCTAAACTCTACCATATGAGTAAAAGTTTGTTTTTAACTGTGAAACCTTGTGCCGTCTCTTTCCTGTTCAGGCAGTTTTGACGACTCTCCTGCAGCCGGTGTCCAAAGCCATCCAGCAGGTGCAGGCGTTCCGCGAGCAGAACCGCACCTCGCCGCTCTTCAACCACCTCTCTGCCGTGAGCGAGAGCGTGCCTGCCCTCGGATGGGTCGCCATGGTGAGACTGGAAGCTTTTTTTGGGACCGTTTGTGTGTTAACAGAGTGACTCTGTGTGTGTGTGTGTGTGTGTGCTTTGTGTGTGTGTGTGGGCAGATAAATGAGTGTATAACGGCCGGAAACAAGCCTCTCTTTGATTCTGTCATCGCTGTCTGCGAAACAACAGTTTCTTGGCTGACACATGGTCACCACAACAGAGCTTCACTGTTACAGTTTAGATGATTAACTCTTTGTTTGTTGTTGTTTTGGTTCTTATGAATAATAGATCAGGTTTTCAAATACAGATAATAGATGCATTCATTCTTTGTACGCCTACTCTAATATCTTAAAGCTCTCATTATAAGCATGGCCTGTGAACTTTATTACTTTTACTGCTCATTTGCTACTGTAGTCGACCGTTTTAAAAGGGATAGTTCAATATTTCTTACTGAGAGTTAGATGAGAAGATCAATATCACTCATGTTTGTGAGCTGAATGTGAAGCTAGACACTGGAGTTGGTAAGCTTAGCTTTAGAGCCCAACCAAAAGGGGATTTATCAAGACTGATGCTGATTTTAGAGGGAAATATTAACGTATTATCGATGTAGCAGCCAAAATATTTACTATATGAACCTTTTTCTTTATGGATTGTGCACTTATTTTGTAAAGGTACTCAGAAGGCTGCTTTCTTAAACATATTTTATCATGTCAAATAATGTTAAATATTTAATTTATTTGTTTAACTGTTTAGCCAATTGTAGTTGACATAGCTGAGAGCGGCTCCTCTCTTACTCTGTGCTGCTTGCCACATTATTGTAAATCGCAGCGCACTCTGCTGGATTAATGTTGCAATGACACCAATATATTACCACAAGAATTGAATTTTTTTTGCATTATAAAAAACTGTCTTGTATCAGTACATATCTGATAACGTATAGGACAATACTAATATATGTAGCTCAATATCGGCTAGAAACGGGGTGGACACCAGAACCTCTAAAGTTTACTAATTAACACTAAACACACTTCAACACAAATGTTTAAATAAGACAAAACCTGAAGTGTAAAGAAGAATTACTTTAACAGCACCAGGCTAGCTGCTTCCAGTCTTTATGCTAAGCTAAACATCTTTTAGCTGTACCTTTTTTTTTATATTAAGCATATATTAGCTTAGAGTCGAATCGTTTTTCTAATCTAACTCTCAGCAAGAAAACAAATAAGCATATTTTTTCAGTGCCCCCAAAATAGGAACTTTGGTAAAAGCCAGGAAAGCTTTATCTCCCTCCTTCCGGTCTTTATTTTATTTAATCTAAGCTCAACTAATCACCTCCCGGCTCCAGCTCCATACTCATCTAACACTCTGCAAAATGCGTTTGTGTTTACCTCCTTTTTGTCTCTGTCCCAGGCTCCTAAGCCGTGCCCTTATGTTAAGGAGATGCAGGACGCCGCCATGTTCTACACCAACCGTGTGCTCAAAGACTTCAAGGAAAAGTAAGTAAAGCTTCATTATGTTGTGTTTCCTGCTTTGTCTGCAGCAGTGAAGCTGCACACACGCTAATTCTAACAGTCTAGTTGGCTTCTTTGTTTTTTTTCAACTGCGTCATTTAGTTTTAAAATGTTGTAACGTTGGATAACTGAGAGTCAGATGAACTTTCATATGCAGCCAAGCCGTTTGCTCAACCCATCTGTCTTCCAGCTTTCCTTCCTCCTAGGCTCTTTTTTTTTTTTTTTTTTTTTAAGTTCAGTTTTACTGAGTCAGCGCTGCCACACGACACACTGACGCATGCTGATGCTTCCTGTATTTAGACCTGATATCATCAGTTTATGAGCCGACGTACAGAGTTACAGTCAAGTTTGAAGGTAGATGTTGTTCAGACTAGAATCAGCCTGCGTATGCTGATCAGCTTTTATTCAAATTTGTCAGTGAGCTCTCTTTAGAGTTGAGTGCAAAACAGTAATGCTGTATACACGGCTCAAAACAGTACGAGATGTGGGCTAGAAAATGTTACATGTTGTATGTTTAAGGAGTAGATTTCTAGTTCTGTTCCTGTCTGTGGAGAGTCTAACACATTGTCTGTTTTCCTGTGGGATGCAGAGACCAGTGAAAATGAACAATAAATTGTTAGAGGGGGGGGGGAGAAGAATCATATAATGCCAAGATTTATATGAGAAAAGATCAACAGATAATTATTTTTCTTCCTCTCAGGGATAAGACACATGTGGACTGGGTGAAGGCCTATGTCTCCATCTGGACTGAGCTGCAGAACTACATCAAACAGCACCACACCACTGGACTGACCTGGAGCAAGAGTGTGAGTCTTCTGAGAATTACACTAAAGAAATCTTCAGCCAACTTACAAGTTCTTCACTGCATATTTATCAAGTGACTTCCTCCTACTTACAGTGGAGTGTAAGAGTAACCTTTAAAGTGATCAAATGATTAATTACTTTGATGCTCTGGGCAGGAGCCAATCAGAGACAAGGATTCACCCTACAGATACTTCATTCTTTCAGTGATACGTTCCTCCAGTAGCAATTAACATGGGATATTTACAACAATCTCATATTTACAATATAAAAGTTTATAAATGGGATGAAATGATACAAAATCGGCAGAAATGGAAACAAGAAATAAAACATAAAGGAAATTTAGTACTACAAAATGAAGTTACACCATTTATAATCTGTCCACTTCAGGGTCCCATAGCTTCAGCGTCTGCAGCTCCTCCCAGTGCTCCTGCCGGTGGTTGTCCTCCCCCTCCTCCCCCCGGACCTCCTCCTCCCCCCATGGACCTCAGCGGATCTTCTGGCGGCGGTGGCGATGGCGAGCGTAACGCTTTGTTCGCCTCCATCAACAAGGGAGCCGACATCACCAAGGGTAGATATTCAGTGACTAATTGTAGCTGAGTAAAAAGTCAAATATTGTGCTCAGATGTGAAAGCTTGAATACTTGAGAAAGTTCCTCTTCACCTCCGTGTAAATCATCAGTTATGAATCAGTCTGTAACATTTGGTGTCTGAGCCAGAAACATGTTGTACTGCTGGACTTACAGTTCTCTCTTTCCATGACTTCTCCAGGCCTGAAGCATGTGAGCGACAACGAGAAGACCCACAAGAACCCCAACCTGAGGAGTGGTGCTCCAGTACGTACCGGACCAAAACCCTTTGCTTCCCCGGCTCCCCGACCTGCTGCGTCTGCCGCCCCGACCCGCACCCTGCCCCCCGTGCTGGAGCTGGATGGGAAGAAGTGGAAAGTGGTAAGTTGTTGGTTCACTCTCACTAAAATGTTTCCTCTAAGCTGACGGAGCCCATTTTAACTTGTAGTCAGTTATTCCTGTAAAAGGCAAGTTATTGAAAAAAGGAAGGGGTCAAATTAACTGGAGCAGACTTGTTGTTTTTGTGGCTTTTGGCTGGAATGATTTGTTTATGTAGCAGGCTGAATGAGTCACTGGACCAGAATAACTTTTTATAAATATATTTAACCTTTTTTAGAGGATTTTCTTGTTCACTTGTGTATTCTTCTTCTTTGCGCTCTGCAGGAGAACCAAGAGGGAGCACAGGACCTGGTGATCGGCGACACTGAGCTGAAACAAGTGGTTTATGCCTACAAGTGTAACAAGAGCACCCTGCAGGTCAAGGGCAAAATCAACTCCATCATCGTAGGTAAGAACTGTTGGGATACTGCGTGAAGTGAAAGGGGCTTATCAACACTGTGGGAGCAGCTGTGGTTGTGACACACAGCTCATAGAGCCAATTATGGTTCTTTCTCAGAGACATTACTCAGTCATAATCTGAACAAACAGACATGATTCATATTGTGAATAAACACATAATGCTTATAAATCATCAAAGACGTGGATCTTGAAACTTCAGAACTTGCTTGAAAAATCATCTTTAGGTTTAGGTTTGATTGATAGCTGTCTATCTATTAGCACACTGCAAACAGGAACTGGTGATAGTTAATTCACCAAACTCTAATGGTGCCTTTCTGTTTACGTCCTTCAAAACAGGAGTGACTAAATCCATTATGGTTCTATAGTTCTGTAACACAGACACTCTCCTATATCCACTCATATAGAAATATTTGCTGTGTTGGAAACTTTTAGACAAAAAAGTCAATAAATCTGAGGTGAGGGTGGTGGAGTCAAGTTGATTTGGATTAAAACATCAAAATAAAGCAGAATATCTCTTAATAATACTTCTATCTGCTGGTGAGAAGGCCATCACACAGACATGGCTGCAGGCAAACCTTTCAACCAAAGACTGCTGCACACTATGGAGAAACTTAAAT